>NC_091825.1:37062500-37437500 GCF_038994185.2 Dermacentor albipictus
CATAAAATTTTGAGGGACGTGAAAAGAACTGGTTTCCTTAATGTATTTTTAAAACAATGTGAAATATCCGAAGAAAAGATTGTGCACAAAGCTGTGAAAAACTCGACAGGTTTAGTTGCCTCAGATTGAAAAGAATAGAATTGCTACAATATTGCATCACAAAAGCCCCAGCAAAGCTACCGGATTCAAAATTTAGGCATCATTTACACCAATGCATTGATTCCACATCAAAGCACCTAGGCCGGCATATATACGAATCTACGCCCGATTCATTTTAGCGTGACGCGTCAACGCTTCACTGTGCACGGTGAAGGCCCTCCGATCATCTATAGAGGTTCGAATGCGCGTGCACAAGTTTTTGCGCGCGATGCTCTGCGAATCCGTTGGGTAGCTTGGTGTGCAAACTGGTCCAAAACTGGGACCAGTTTATTTCACCTGCCGCAGAAGGAGAAATTTGATGGATGCGACAAACGCGGAGGCTCAAGGCTCCATGGTAGCAAAGACCTTGCCACCACGAAGACGGCTTCAGCTGCTTCCGATGTTCCCAAACTCCTCTCTTGACCAAACTTTCAGATACGTCGAAAGAAGTGACATCGTAATAGAAGGATTGTGCACAAACAGCATTTTTTTATTTTATCGTGTTTGAAAGAATAAAAAAAACATTTTTCACAACAATTTTGAACTTTCTTTTTCTACTGCTGACATTTCTACATATGGCACAATGTATTGCGGATGTTTCCATTAACCTACACATTTTACCACAACCCCTACGTGGCGTGCACTTCGTTTATACGTATAAATGCTCGGTGGTGATATTTTGTGCGCTCGATCGCTGTGTACACTAACAGGCTTGAATTCGCTGACTATCGAAGCTGCATGTGAGAACTTGATTACGGTATTTTTAGATTCAGCACACATTTATTGACAAAATTTGAGGCTCCAGCGTGAAAACGTATGTCAGGAAAGCAACTTTTTCCCTTTTATGGTAGCTTATTAGCACTCTTTAGAGCGAATGGCTTTGTACGACTGCTTAGTTCATGTTCGCTGTTGGTGTATCTTATTTTGCTATAGCGCAACTTTGACACGGACAACAGAAGGCACATCTGACACACACAGCGCTGTGTGTGTCAGATGTGCCTTTGCTGTCCGTGTCAAGCTTGCGCTATAACAAAATAAGATATGCCGTACCAACAAGCCCCTATTGCTATCCTCATCGCTGTTGGTGGTCGGCCGGTGGATTTGCGGTAAAAAGGCACCGTATAAAAGCACGCGTACTCTCTCGAAACCAAGTTAGTGGGTGTATTCATCGCCCAACGACAGCATCATAGATTACTGAGGCGTATATGCTGATTTACGTGAGTTTTAAAGTGTGTGAAGGCTTAGATGCTGCAGTGTAGCACTCGCAAAGAAAACATGCGGTCGCCTGCTCGTTCGCTTGTTTGTTTCGTTGTCACTTGTTTAGTAATTCGCTCCCTTTAGTCGTTCGCTCGGTCATAGCTTGACTAAAGTGCGGTCATTCGCTTGTTCAATGGCTCTTTATTAGTCATTTTTTCAGTTTTTCGTTGGGTGATAACATATATAAAGCCACATCTCTCTCGAATGCTATTTCAGAGTGAGCGGAGCCGCAATCAATGCATGTACCTCTCAATTGCTGGCGGTACTACTCGCTTCGCCATAACAAGTGCGTCACTTCGTGAACAGGTGACCTAACGAACGATGAGATCTTATTTGGGATCAATCACTAACCTGCAAGGCTAAAAATAATTTACTCAGCGTAAGCTCAATATGCTCTTGTTTGAGTCTGGGTGAAACGCTGTTCTCGCGTTCCCGCTCGCGAACGAATTTTAGCAATTGGTGTAGAATCCACGCTGTGAAGGTGGTTTTCCAGCCAAGCAGTGGTATCACCTGATCCAATAGAAAAATGTTCCTACCAAAGCCCTCCTACCAAATCCTTGGAAGGAGGGCTCTTTCTTTAGAAAGGAAAGTTTAGTGACGTCAATCCTTGCTTCCTCTGCTACCACGGCCATTTCTCGGCAACTGTAGCTTGAATGAATGTGTGTTATTTAGTGGCGCAAGGGCCAGGTATAGCCAAACAGCTCCGTGCCAGTGGTATTGAGTTCGCAGTGGAGTGACGAGTTCTATGAAGTTGATGTGAGGTGGCTGTAAAGGGGCCTAAAAATAATCGCTGTAAATTGAGCAAAATCTACGTGTGCTAAGATTTCCGCAATGACTAATGACGTGCACCATGACCATTAAAATACCATGCGAAATATTGCTACGATATACAACATATGTCAGATGGTAAAATTGGCTAAAGCACTACTGCCTCACCATAGCCCTAGAATCACAAGTGCCTGGAGGCACGTGCTATACCAAAAAAAAAAACTATCACAGTGGCATCCTCCGGGAAGTGAATGCGCTACAAAGATATTGGGCTTATAACAGGTAGGATAACATTATTCAAGAAAAGAACTGCTTTGGTCTTAAGAAGTGGTTTTTTAACCAAGGAACATAGCTGAATTAAGAGAAGCACAGTAAAGGTATGCAAGAGAAAAATGTTTCTTCCGCTCTCTTTTGGCTTCCCGACACTCCAGGAAGACGTAGATGACGGTCAGCCTATTACCACATCTACCACAGGTTGGAGGCTCGTTACCAGTCAACAGAAAGTTATTATTGCCTTATGTGTGTCCTATTGTGAGACGAGACATTAGAACATCTGTTATGCGTGCTTTCGTAGTTGATGGCCAGAAACCTAACTTCGGCTTAATCACGTGAAGCCTATTGCTTGTTCCGGCATCCCACAAGTTTTACCAGTGGCTTGGCCGTTTTTTTCGTAGCGAAGGTTTCAGATCTGTGGCAGGGGCAGCAGCAGAATAATTATTACATTATTTGCGGTGCTATTGATTTGGCGATTTGGTTGCCAAGCACATTACCTTCGATTCCTCTGTTACAGGAATCGAGCATAAAGCTACATCCCTATGAGATAAATAAATGTTGCTCAGGAGGGAGTAACTTTGAAAGGAAACTAGGATTTGTATGATTTTCAAAGACATTAACGCTCTTACAAGTATTAACGAGTATGCGACTACGAGGAGCCCCTGAAAAGTCCGTAGCCTTACCCGGGCGTAGTAATTGTGGGTTGAAATTTTGCAGCGAGTTCTCGACATAGTCTCCCTTGAGGGTCACACATGTACATCATCGTTCTTGAAATTTCATTACACCATTTTGGTGGAACGTTTGGTCCTGCTCCTTCAAAAAGTCCTTTACCACGCCCATGGCGGCTTCATCAGAACGAAAACTGTGCTGTCCGCAACGAGTAAGTGATGTCATTATTATGTTTGTCACTGTTTTACATACCTGGTATTTTGGAAGTCTGCTATGTGAAAGTTCGGATAATGTTGTGATCGTATATCTCATAATATTTTCCTTCATCTTTATCTTCTTTTGCAGAGCATTATGTGTAATTCCAATAGGTTGATTTTACGTTATCTTTTTGCCGCACTCATTGATGTTAGCATAGGTCCAATATACTTCACAGTTTCTGTGTACCCTTCTGGGTACTTATGTATCTGCCTCTACCATAGTGTATACAGAACCTTCTAGCCCAATCCTGTTAAAATACCTGATCACGAAAGCATCACGAAAAAAGAATTTTAAACGCACCAAGGTGTTTTTTTATCTGTGGCAATATGTGGTTGTCGTACGGAGCCAAGTCATGCAAATATGGTGGGTTGTCAAGCAGTTGGAAACCACAAAGTAAATTGCAGCCATCACGACAGCCAATGTGGGAACTCGCGCATTGTCCTAGTGAAAACCACCCCTTTCCAGAGCATCCCTCGCTGTTTTTCCTGGAATGCCGACCTCAAACGAGGAATCTGAGTTGCATAGTATTCCCCGTTAATTGTATGACCTTTCAGGAGAAATTCCAGAAGAATGACATCCTTGCAATCCCAGAACAGTGATGCTGTAACCTTGCCAGCGGAAGGAACTACCTTCGTCTTTTTGGGGTGGGTGGAGGGGGATGTTTCCTTTGTTTCGAGGCTTCCGTTGACTCAGGATGAAAGGGATGCACTGAAGTTTCATTCATTGTAACGAATCTCTCCAGAAAAAAACAAAAACAAAATATCAGCTTCAAACACTTGCAGGTTTTCTGCAGAGTGAAGTCTTCTCAGACGTTTGCCTTTCATGTCAAAAGTCTGGGCACACATCGGGCCGAATCATTGTGCATGTTGAGGAGCTGTGTTGGGATACGGCGAAGCCTCTCCACTCATTTGCCCACACATTCTGCAGTGTGCCGCTGTGTGACACGTCAATCTGCCATTTGAATGTCTTACACTTTTTCGACATTTTGCATCTCTGCATGCTGTTCAGGGATGAGCACTGTGTGCGTCACCTTCAATTGATGTCTGAACTCGCTTGAAATCGGCTACCTACTTTTTTACCAAACCATAAAAATGAGCATAGTTCCCTGATGTTTCCAGCATGTCCTTGTGTGTTGCTTGTGGTGTCAGTTCTTTTTTCAAAAGGTAGTGAATGACGGCTCGGTTAGTGAATTTCTTCATTTCTATATTTCAGCTTCATGACCTTGCTTTAAACCACTGTACTAAACAAAAAATATCAAAATAAATCGGGATTGCTCATGGGACCCCTCAAATAACTGAAAGGCATTGCCAAACAAGACCAAGCCGAAAAGATTTCGCGGGTGGGCTTTGAACTTTTCAGGCAACTTTTGTGTTATTGCTTTCTCAAGTTTTAATTTCTTTATATATTTTACCGCAGACAGTTCCGTATAAGCTTCAGTAGCGAACATAATTCATAGTAATTCAATACGTAAGACTTGGAAAAAGAGGGAACCAATAGCAGCCTAGCAACTGCAGCTTAAACAACCGTTATATTCAACGGAAAACTCTCGCGGCGAATTATATTCGGAAAGTTGAGCTTCGTGTTTTTTTTCTTGCCCCGCTTGGTCTGCGCTGCCGTGGATGCGAGCGGGATCTAGTGGTGATGCAAAAAATCCAGCGCCGCACGCGCGTGTGTCTTCCGCTGTGATTGGTAGAATTTCGGCTACGGAGAGAAAGAACTCTTGGTCTCCTATAGTGATATCGATCCTTTTCGCGGCAACCTTGAGGGTGCTGCCATGTCTGATCACGTGGTGACGCGTCCATTACATGCTTCGTCTGCGTCTGTTGCCTCCACGTTTACAGTATGCGTGTATGACGCCGGTACGGCATAGTTAACCTCTGTTTCGGGAGATATCCTAGATTGTGACTGGGCCGACGACACGAAGCTTCGGCCACAGCTTCAGAGAACACGAGACGTGCTTTGAAACCTGATTAAATTATGTCCGTACGACGCTAGCAGTGGATAAGGTGCTTGTTTTAAAAGCGAAGCTAAACATGTATTTCAAGCTATCCGAACTTTCCCTTTCATGAAATAAACCACAATCAGTGTGTTTTGCTTTTCGTCCTTTATTTGGCAAACATTTAGAAGCAGTGGCTTGTCAGATTTCTGACACAGTAAATTTCTTTGGTGTGGTCAGTATCTGATAATTACTGCCTAATCCCTCGCGGGCATGCCTAATTCCGGTAGATTTGCTCTTGCTGCGCGCAAGCTTTGAAACTTAGCCATTTTGTAGATTGAAATACATACAAGCAAACATGCCTTGTCGCTAGTAACTCGCTTACTTTTGTGGATGGTCACGAAACATTCAGCTTTTACAATTCGTGCGCTAACCGTGTGGTACATCATTTATTCTGCGTATATGGTGCAGAAACATTCAAGTGTGCGCCCATTCACTTATAGACATGTTGGCGACAAAGTAGGCGTAAGATTCCATGTCAGTTGGGGTAATGTGTGTATATACTGTGCGCGAAACGTTCTATTACACAAAGCGCCGCTACTGGCGTTGTCATTGTTTAACGAGCGCTACTCACTCCTACGAACGTTCCAGGGCTGAACCACTTTCTTTGAAGGTTAGCGAGGCAACGCTGGCGGATGAGAAAATTTATGTATTCTCGAAGACATTCGCACATATCGAAATGCCGGTAACACGCACGGACAGTTAGAGCAATGGTCCGCGAGCTTGGCTGCACAGATTGATTCCATTCCTTAATATGCCATCGCTTATTTTGCAGCCTAATACTACACACGTCTTGAATGGCAATAATTCAATCCGGAATTATTGGAGCACTGTGCCTTAGCAAAACTAGTGATAAACCAACAGCTGATCGCACAGAAGCATGGTGGAAGCGGTAATGGTTTCGTATTCGTGCGGTGCACCGGTAATGGTTTCGTATTCGTGCAACGTGTGGCGCACCGCCGGAAGCGCCATCTCGTTTCTCTAGGACAAACTGCCCCGCGAAAAGTATCAGTACAACTTAAAAACTTGTTGCCTTTTTTATGTACGTAGAGTTCCGCCTGGTTAATCGGCCGCGCAAGTTTTTGTCGGCTTTGAATAGCACCAGCGCCAATCACCGGCCTTTTGCGCTTGCCTAGAAGATTGGCAAGCACGCAGGATGACAAGTACGTAGACCGCACTGTAGCTTGTAATACCCTATCGAACCTTCACAGCAGCGATCGTTCGTGCCCTCAGTCAGCCTTTGTGCACCACAGCTGATATACGCCGCGAATTCACCTAGTAAGGACGGCGCGGATTATTCAGGTTGCTCAGCTCTTGGTGGAGGCCACGGTGTTAGCGTACCAATACTGAAAGTGTTAGTTACAACCATTCGCATCAAGATCTTGCGACAGGCACTTGACAAATGTTGCGTAGGCACGCCATGGACACGTGACCAACTGATAAAGACTGACGGCGTCCACGTTATAGTCGTGAAAAAGGTGTGTAGTTGCTGCCCAATCAAGACGCCAAGAGCCTGATCGTCTGGCGAATGAAGCAACAGTTAAATCCCTGAAACTTCGTAAAATAGCGACGCTCTGGTGCTTGCGTCTGTTGTCGCCGCGATTACAGTGAATGTCCATGACGCCTAGGTGCCACTCGGCACACCTCTGTTCAGGCAGATATTGCTCATAATGACTGGTTGGATGACATGATGCTTTGGCTGCAGCTTCAGAAAACTTGTAAGAACCTACGGAGTTCATTACACCATGTCCAAACGCTGCGAGCAGCATACGTGGCGCTTGTACTAAAAGCATAACTAAAAATATATTGCATGCTATCCGTTGCTCTGCTCATAAATTAAATTGCGATGAGTGGGTTTTCTTCTTTGCTACTTATTTGGCGAACCATTTGAAGAAGCAAATTGTCATCTTTTCTAGTCAGTAGTTTACTGGTGTGGTCCCCTATTTGTTCATTAACTGTCTAATCGCTAGCTGGCATGCTCAGTTGTGATAGACTTCGTCTTGCGTGCTGCGCACAAGGCTTGGGAAATAGCTGTTCAGTACTTTGTGATAGCTTGTAGCAATGACGTATTATTGCTACTCCTGCGCTTACTCTATGGACCGCCACTAACAGTTTAGCATCGACCATTCGTGCGTTGTTGGTGCAATCATCGTTACCCATCCTTTGGCGTATTGATTCAAGTGGCCGCCCATTCACTTATTCTTAATACATTAGAACTAGAGCAGGCGTAAGTTTGCGTGCGAGTTGGGGTGGATGTGTGTGGACAGCTTGCGAGAAACTTATATGCAAGTACTTCATGATCATCATGATCATCATCACCATCATCATTCTGGTTACGCGCACTGCAGGGCAAAGGCATCTCCCATACTTCTCCAACGGCTTCGGTCATCTACTAATTGTGGCCATGTTGTCCCTGCAAACTTCTTAATCTCATCCGCCCACCTAACTTTCTGCCGCCTTCTGCTACACTTCCCTTCCCTTGGAATCCAGTCCGCAACCCTTAATGACCATCGGTTATTCACTCCCTACTTCACAGTGTAAAAATAATTCCCTGAGGAGAAAGAAATTTACTCATCCGCTAGCACGATTTCTATAGCTAATCTTTAAAGAAACGATTTGGACCCTCAAACGTAGGCAGCAGCTACATTCCCTGTTCATCGGTACTGTCCGTGCTACTGCCAGCGCAGCCGCCTTCGCACCCTATGCAGCTTGTGCTGGTGCTGTTGCCTGCCAGTGCCGAATAAGCTAATGTCACTGGCCAAAGCAGCACAGCCATGGATGTACATTACACGAAGCCGCACAGGCACAGTGTGAACTCCCTGTCGGATCCGGTCATGGTTGCCATTGTCGCTGCTGTTGTGGCTGCTGTCATTACCGACATCATCAAACAAGCTGTCACCTTCACCAAGACAAAGACTGTGCATCAGTGCGCATGCTGCAGCGATGTTAGCTGCAGCGCCCACTCCTTAGTGGAGGAAACGGCACAGCCAAAGGCATCGGAAGTAGCTCTTCAGAAGCCCAGTGCACCATGTCACTGCGGACCGCATGTTAGCATTTGTAATGTTGCGCCTGCCTTTTGCATTGAAGGTGGGAAGACGGCTTGGGATTGGAGTAGAAGCCGTACCAACAAGGGTAGCCGCTGCCATCTGCACGATCATGTAAATTGTATTAAATCGTATCGGTCTGCACATGGTTGAGTGAGTGAAGCATGTGATTTAAACTTACACCTAGTAAAGAGAGGCTGTAATAAAAGAATGTATAGGCCGAGTAACTGACGCTGCTGTGATCAGTACTGATAAAAGCTGGTAGCTGGTAGCTGGTGCATAGCTGGTACACAGTAAAATGCATATTTGTAGCATACATCAAGGGGGCTGTTCGAGCGAGTTCGTCTGCGTTCTCGAATGAGTATCAGCGTAAACAAGAATGTGACAAGACACATGCGTTGTACTTCAAACTACATACACATTAAAAAATTAGTTTTAAGTACATCACAGGTGCGCCGTAACTTTCTGTTTCACACAAATATTGACAGAAAAATTTTAATATCCCTGGAAGACCTATGTCACCCACATATTCGGCAAGCTAATGTGACATAAGTTTTTGGGGTCGGACTTTTTGCTACGGCAGGATCATACTTAACTGTATGCTGTCGTAATTGTGACTGCATCAATTTTTTTTGTGCTAACCTGGAAGGTGCTCTCCGGCTTTGGCAATGTGTCCCCCCTGGAACTGATGACGCAACCACGTAATCGGCCAGGCTCCGGCCGCAGAGCGGCCACGGCGACAATCGTCATGCCTGCCCTCAGAGAGCAGCCGAAAGCATGCACAGGATCAGCCACGTGCTCCTATGATGAGCAAATTAGAGAAAGATGAAAACCGAAGCTTATGAACATGCTGTTGAGTGCAGGTACCCCCTGTGCCACATGAAAGTGGCCTTCTACTCACCGTCCGGTGCGATGATGGCAATAAGAATGTCTTACAGGCATCCGATGATGTCGGGAACGGCGCAACGCCGAAGGAACCCTTCTTTCACTGCCACCATATGACATCCTCGGAAAGTGGGCCCACTGGTTGCGTGTCCCGGCATGAACGAGGGCCAGTTGCTAACCGCAAGCTGAGTAACGCCAATTGTCTTCTCGCTTCCTACCGAGCTTTGAAAACTGCCCGTGAGGAAGACCCGCAACGCGCACAAGACGTGACGCTCCAAGGACAGCGCTGTAGCTTGCACGCCTCCGAGTTCGTCCACCACTTAGTCACACATTCTTTCCACAGATTCTTTCTTTAGACGAAAGTGCCGCCGAAACTGGTCGTCTGGCATGTGAAACTCGGGCTTCCTTCTCACGCGCCAGAGCTGACGAGACGCAGCTGTCAACGCTATCAAGAAGGCGGCCGTTTGTTATTCCAAATAGAATGGGGCAGTAAATAATGAGTAAGCGTCAATTCAAGGTGTCAATATTTTTAGGTTTCCGGAGGTCGCTTCACAGACAGAAAAAATGGGTGCGCCCGGACGAATTTGAGCCACTCAGCGATGAGCAATAGCGTATTTGGAATAGAAGCAGTTTGGAATGATTTTCTCATGCAACCCATGGCGTATATAAAGTTGACATTCTCTGAAGCGCTCGGGTTAGCACCGTCCACAAACTACAAGGCGCTCACAAGCAAGCCGCGCAGTTGCCCTGCGGCAACAACTGATCGCCGCACTGCTGTGGATAGCGTTTAAGAGGAAGCTTTAGCTCAAGGGTTCTTATCTGATACATCTAAAAAAATCGTTTTTTTTTCTGCGACCACTGCACCGAGTTTCATGAGATCTAGCGCATTTAAAATAAAAAGTTAAAATCTAGTGACGATTGGTAGTGAAATGTTTATTTTAGTTGTGAATTCGTTGAAAAACATTGGCAAAAATTTCGTTGATGCCTGCGTTTGGCCGACAAAAACAGTGAGTGCCACATTAACGTGCCTTATTTCTAATAATTGTTACCGCGAAATGTCCTCTGCATGGACATGTCAAATTTGTGTGACGTACCCTAAAGGCATACAGTGAGCTTGCCGTGGTGCCTAATCTAAGATTAATAAACGTGTTTCACAGATAAATGAGTGCTTTTCTTCCACATTGTGAGTGAATATTTATACGTTTTCATGTTTTTCTCCGTGATCCTGGCACAGGTAGAAGATATAGTGTTAACAGACGAACTTTAATTCCTATTTGCTGCCATGTATGGTCCGTGGAATGCGTACGGGAGAGTTAGTACCCCTGTACATACAGGGGCATAGAGAGGGCATTCATCACTAGCTTATCGCAGCGGATGCTGTACGCATCCCGAAACCTTAGGGATTCAACCAATGTTGCTCGTTTGGCGACATAGAACTGCGTTGCTTGTGCGTCCACTGGCCCGCTATACGCACATTTACTATCACGTAGGCGGTCAGGCAAACTCGCGTCACCGAAATAATTTGTTTGGCATGTTTATTACTAAAACTTTTCCGGCCTCGAATGGAATTCCCCTTCGTGTTCGCGCTAATTCGTATGCTTGCTGATACAGCAAAGTGTTATGTTTAAACTTCCATTGTGATGGCTGCGTGTGACACGCCTTTCTTTTTTGTGTTTGTACTGCGCATTCTGTGTAGGTACAGGCACGCTTCGAATCGTCTGACTGCTGGTCGGTATTATTAAAATATTGCAATGCTTATGGCTGACTGCTCAAGGTTGCATTCTCTGAAGGTAGATGAGAGCGCACCACTTTGCCCATGATCTTCTTTGGCGCCCCTCGTTTGACCTACCAATTGCATTGGCCTACGTTAACACGCATCGACATTCGTAAAGCAAATCATGAATCTAAATCTCCTCAATCTTGCGGGCTGAAGATAAGGAAACTTTAGCCAAATCCATAGCTAATGTCAATCTGGGGTTCTACGGGTCAGAATCACGATATGATTCTCAGGTACGTATTGGCGGGCCACTTTTTACCACCGGGGCCTCTTTAACGTGCACCGAATGCACAGCACATAAGTCTTTTATGCGAAGCATATTACGAGAGCTCAACCCAGCTCCTCAGGCGCGGCGGTGTCGCCATGAAACCACGTGACACCGTGACGTCACGACAGAGGAGAAGTGGCTTTGGCTCAACTCTTGCAAGACGGGCTGGGTGGGAATCGAACCAGGGTCTCCGGAGAGTGGGACGGAGACGCTACCACTGAGCCACGAGTACGATGCTTCAAAGCGGTACAAAAGCGCCTCTAGTGAATGCGGTGTTGCCTTAGAAACGAGCTGTTTCTAAGGCGTGCGTCTCTTGCTCAGGCGCACATTTTGTTGCCGCGCCGAACGCTGCTTTGCTCGACGCTCACCGCGTCCAATGCGGGGCGCGTAGTCGCTGCCCTGTAGCCCATTGTCTTACACCCCTTGGCGGGTCGACGGTAAC
Organism: Dermacentor albipictus; assembly: GCF_038994185.2. Lineage (NCBI taxonomy): Eukaryota > Metazoa > Arthropoda > Arachnida > Ixodida > Ixodidae > Dermacentor > Dermacentor albipictus. Next base: position 37,074,276 of record NC_091825.1, read on the forward strand.
GCTGTCGCGTTCCACTCTTGAAGGCGAAGCAGTAATGCATGAGTTGTTTCTTCGTCTAGCCGAACCAAATATAGCCAAGCAACAGCAGTTCACCAGGCTAAACAGTGGTTCAACAACTAAAATAAAGGCTAGTATGCTTTGCATCCTGGGCTTAACCTTACCTAAGCCACAGCCATTTTTTGCATTTCGCCCTCATTTATCCTGCAGTTTGATCCTGCGTATTCTAGGCGATCTCATAGTGCGATCAATTGCATGGCTGCTGTTCTGTACAGCGGCTGCTTTGGACAAAATGCATGCTAATTGTGCCGTGATGACGTGCTAACTCTTGTACGTAATATACGGCGTGCTATCATTTTTAATAATTACCAGACTTTTTAAACTAACTTGTGGCATACAGTACAATTCTATTTCTTAAGCTCAAACATTCTGCGGTGGACACTATCCTAACGATAATTAAATTTTTTTCAGAGATTACGAATTTTAATTACCATTTAAATGAATTACCGCACGGCACATGCCGCAATTTACAAGGTGTAACCGGTGTCATTGAAAGCCACCCGCTGTGGTTGCTCAGTGGCTATGGTGTTGGACTGCTAACCACAAGGTCGTGGGTTCGAATTCCGACTATGGCGGCCACATTTATATGGGCGCAAGAACACTTGTCTACATAAATTTATGTGCACGTTCAGGAGCCTGAGGTTGTTAAAATTTCCCGAGTGTTTCACTACGATGTGCCTTATAATTAGACAGTGGTTCTTGCACGTAAAACCTGCTAATTTTATTCTTTTTTTTCACTTCGAATGCCATATGCACTTTATACGAGAATTTAGCGGCATGCGCTACTAATGCTTGCGAGCAAATGTAATGGCGTGAAGCTAATTATTTTTCTTGAATATATAAAATGCGTTTTCTTAAATAGGTAAGCGGAACAACTGGTCATTTTTTCTGCAAGTGTCACAGCGCCTATCTCAGCACGGCTGCTAGTTTCACAATTTGCTGGAAGTGTATGTGCCATGTGTAATCCCTGGCTTCGATTCGTCTATTTTTATGTGCGCTAAATAATTAGTTCGAAAGGTGGTTGCGCAACGTTTGGTAATGAGCCAATTACCCATGTTGATTTTCAATGTAAGTACCGTCCGTCTCTTCGGCTAATCAAGGAGAATAATCAGTGCCATACGCCATAGGCGATTTACGTTATCGTAAGACGTCCGGTATTTTTGTCTATGATTAAAGACAGCTTAGGACGAGGTGGCAGGATCAAATTGGGGCCATGGCGGGCGCATTTCGATGGGGGCGAAATGTGAAGACACCTGTGGTGCATGTTGAAGAAGACCAGGTGGTTCAAATTTCCGGAGTGCCCCACTACGCCGTGCCTTATAATCAGATCGTGGTTTTGGCACGTAAAACCCCATAATTGAGTCCATTTTTTTAAATTACAGGCTTTTCATATACCCGAGTCGAGCTTTTATACCATAGATACCGCGTGAAGGGCCCATGTAACACACCCCATCGTAACATGTGGCTGCACCGAACTGACAAACGGTTCGTTGCATTTCTCACTTAGAATCGTTTGCGTCTGAGAGGACTTGTGTCGTTTTTTAAATGCTTGATTTCTATGCTTACCCTACACGAAAAACCGTCCGTTCAATAAAAAGATAATAAAAAATAATAATAAATAATAAAATAAAGAAGCAAGCGAATTCGCCTTCGTGCTGCCTTCGCTTCAACGCAAACTTAGCGGCGAGAACACAGCGCTCACGAAGCTCAACTGTCCTTACTCTTCAGCCATAGCAGATCGCTTTTAGAATTGGGGGGCGCGCATCGCGCTTCATTTTCTCCATCGCAAGCTGCTTTGTTGGAACTACTCCCTAGTCCAATGAAGTAGCGGTGCTTTCCGATAGTGTTAAGGTGCTGGCGCTTGCAATTATTGGTTAACATTCCTAAGTAGAAGTGGCGTCAAAATTTTAAAGTGCTTTCAATGGCTTGTACGTACGTCACCTTGGGGCCCTAAAGCACCTGTCACTCAGCAAATTTGTAAATGTCAACCAACAATTTACTTTACTAAATTTAGAGCTACGGTATACAAATATTGACTACAAGGTATCGTAGCTTGCTCTTCAAATATCTGTTTAATTGGTTGGGAAAAAATTTTTAACACGTCTACAAGACGTCTCGCAACATTTCTTACAGCCGTTTTTAAAAGGGCTTTATGATGTAACACATCTCACAGCTAGGGACGAGACGCCGTGGTTAAAGAACGCAGGACGAACGCAGGCTAACAAATGGTTTATTGAAATAACACAATGCTGTCTCTTAGAACCGTGCGCATGTCTAAGCCAGATCACAACCGTGTGACCATGGAACACTTCTCCACCGACACTCTGTCTACAAAAAAATATCAAGCTCGTTCTTTCCTACTTCTGTGTCTCGTCCCTAGTGCAGTTTATGTTCACCAAAATTATGTCGTACCAACTAGCCTCCCAATACACTCTCCTTTATTTCATAGCCGTTTCTGAAACAACTGCAAAACGCCTCTCAAAACGTCTCGTAGCCGTTTTAAAACGGCGGAAAGATGTCTTGCAAAGCGTCTTATATTCCTTATTAGGCAGTGAACTATATGGTCTTCACAACGGCTACAGGACATTGCAAAACATTCGACAAAGTTTTGGTAAGATGTCTTCAAGAAGTCTTAAATATTTTGCCTAGACGTCTTGATGATATCTTGTAAACATTTATAGTAATTTTCAAGCCGTTTTCCTCATCTTACCAAGAGAACTTGTAGACGGCTAATAGACCAATGTGTGTTCAGTCTGTTAAATGCCATTGGCGCAGCGCATATAAAACGGGATGAAGAGGCACATAAATGAAGTAGTCTAAGCTTGCACGTTAGGCTTATTGGTAAGTCATATTAAATAGTATTGGCAGAGCGCGTACAAGTTCGGAGAAAGAGGCACAGAAATGAAGTAGCCTCATGTTCCACGTTGTACTTCTTGGTGCGTCGTATTGAATGCCGTTGGCGCAGCCCATATAAGACAGGACGAAAAGGCACAGAAATGATGTCGTCAAAGGTTGTACACTGCGCAGCCACTAGTTATATTTTGTTGAAAATATACTAACCAATGGTGTTCATCCATTTTTGTAATATACAACTAGCCAACCAATCAACTGACTAACCAGGTCAGTGAAAGCAACGCGAAGTCTGCCTGTCTTCTGCAACATAAGCATAAGTGAGGGCGTTATTAAATCTTAACCAAAACAGTAGTGTTTGTGTCTAGTGTCGAACAGCCATGAAGTGGTACTAGGTCTGTTGAAGGGTTCAGAACATATCACTAAGCAAGTCAGCTCTGCTTTCTGCACTATGCATAGGGAATTCTTTTTTATATATGTTTTTAGAGGTTATCAGTACACGGTTTCCACAAACATTAGCAATAAGCATTCATGGAAAAAAATGCTATTATCGGGTCAGTGTTTAATCCCAAAAAGAACATAAAGCCCATGTAGGCAAATTATGGTAATGTGGACCGAATAATTCCCGCTTTGTGGCACGGCAGTACTAGTACTGCTTACTGTATGTGTGATCAAGGAAACCATTGGATGTCTAGCGGAATGGCACTTCCAAAACTCGCGCCAAACTGTTAACCTTAGGTAAACATTAGACAAGGAATCTAAATGGCGCTGTCAATATTGGAACCACTCTGTCAAGCTTAGTTTGCCATTGGACCTGAAAATATTGGACCAAACGTAGGTACGAACTGATATATAGCTGGGAATGACGTAGAGTCTACCTGCGCCGAAAGTGTAATCTCCGAGTCTGTATGGCAAAAATGAGTTTCTAGTTGTCGATATCCTGTTGATTTGTCTTTGCAGGGATCTTCAAGTGTTTTTAACTTCAAATTTGTGGCATCACATGGATAGAATACTATATATGCCACAAGAATCACTTTGCCAAACCTGTAGGTTTTAAATACCTTCTGTACACACACACACACACACACACACACACACACACACACACACGCACACACACACACATATATATATATATGAGAGCAGTAGAAACCTATTCGCTTCAGTTGAAAATTAAAAAACATAAATAAAGCCCCGACGTGGTAGTGGAAACTACTACGAATTAATTAGAAATTCAGTACTATCCGTCCTCTTGCAGTGTCGCATAGTTATTTTAGTATGAATCTCTCTGCTGAGATATACAGAGATACGTTCCTGGGTAATAAATGAAATGGCAGGACGTTCAGTATATTTGTTCTTTAGAGAACGCCGAGTGACGCCATGCAGCCAAGGTCTTTCCGGCACTGGCGGTCTGCTGTCAAGCGCAAATACTGCCCGCATCGATAAGAACTGCGGAAATAAGAAAATTTCGATAAGCATCGTCCTTTTTTTTTCTGACAATGGCAGCGAATGCCCGCATGATTGTAAGTGCAACTGTCTCCAAGCGGCTTTCCTGGCAGGGTGAAATGATTGGCAGTGCTGTGCTTTGAATCGTATAAACCTGGTTCGCAAACAAAAGTAGTCTGTACCGCAATGAGGAATGTAAAAACGTAGCAAATGAAAGAACGCATTTTCCTTTTACGTGCAGGCTGACTCAGTGCCTATACGCCTGGCTTTAAAACGCCTGCCATCAAGCAGCCTTCACAATGGAGTGTACATAGACGCTGCGATGCAAACTTGGGCTGCTTTTTTCCTGGCCTTGGTCTTACCAGCTTACATAATTATTTCTCACATATGGGCTTATAACTCTACCTAAGTATTCTTAGTTCATTATACTAATAATAATTTATTTCCTTCATCAGTCGCTAAAGAAGGCCTGAGCATATTAAACAACTTTCATCGGTAGAAGAAAAATAAGATACACTTATTTGCGGTGGTGCTTTCTCCGCCTCGCCATACAACTGAGGCAGAATTCAAAAGAGTGTTCGCGGAATGTTTGTTAGTGCTTATGGAGCGTTGGTCTTTCTTGGCTTTCTGCCCTTTATTCTGATAATGGAATAACTACAGAAAAACTGCATATCGGATGCCTTGGGACAGGAATAAAAGCGGTTTTAACAAATACGTAGCATCCTAGTTTGCCACTTCTTCACGTGGTACGAAAAGCATCGATGAGCGAGCTGAAATTTTCCTTCTTTTCTCTGAGTCACGCCAGAGAAAATGCTAATGATTCACTATAACCTCTGCATGGACATTGCATTCAGTTTTTTTTATCTCCAATGCGGCACGGCGGCGTCTCTCAGTGATCTGGCACTATCCTTTTAGGGCATCGTAATCACGTGCATCACAATCATAGGCCTTTATATTACATAACCTGATCAAACTACCTGATCGTCTGCCTTTGCATTTCTCATTTACCATAGTGAACAAATTCGCGGTACAACCAGAGCTTCAGGAGTTACTGAGCTGCATTTCTTGTATGCTGCAGATCTTTGCTCCATCTTTCTTTCGTTCATCTTTATAAACAGCGCACATTTGTTTACGTAAGTGCGCGCGTGCTCCTCCATTGGGAGTTGTCTATGTAACATTGCATCCTTTTTAAAAAGTGTTGAAAAGTTATTGAAATGTCATTGGTCAGTGTCAACCAATGGCATTTACATCACAATGTGGTATTGTTGAAGCATCATTGAGGAAGTTGGCAAGTACTGATAATTGGTCAGGTATATTTTGTCAAAACATCATTGAGGCAATTTATTATGAAAAATTATTGATGTATTGAAAAGAACGGACTCGTAGGCTAGTTGGTGATGCATAACTGAGAGCTCGTAGGACAACGAGCGGGGCGATGTGTTTACCATGGGCAATAAAAATTTACATGTTAGTGAAATTGTGCCTACGTGCTCTCTTGCGCATAACCTGAAGTCATTGTTGTAATGTTGAAACCATGTTGTATTTCCGTATTGAAAGCCCATTGAAGCATTGTTGAAGTTGTTGAGTCGAAACAATTGACAACCCCTGTAAAGTTGGAATGTGTTGCATGCAAATATGCAACACCATTTTGAAAAACACAGCTCGAGAACAAGAATCACGCTGTCTGCCTCAAGCTATCTTTAAAACATCTGCAAAGCTAAAAAATGATCATTCTGCATAACCTTATAATTCATAGGTTGAACGGAGTCTGCCAATTTCACTATGCATTTTCTGCCTGCGAAGCTTTTCAATTGCATTGCGCGAGGCCATAGTGGCAGTTAACTGTGCTGCATTGCTTATTGTATAATCTAATTTTCTGTCATGATTACTAGGTTCCTCAACAGGCCATCCCATACAACTTATTCATTTTGAGTACTTGACAGCCAATTTTTATGAGAAAAACCTTAGCTATAATACCACATGATAACGTGCCACCTTCATCATCATCATCACCACCACCACCACCACCACCACCGCCATCATCATCATCATCATCACTATCATCATCAGCCTGGTTACGCCCACTGCAGGGCAAAAGCCTCTCGCATACTTCTCTAACTATCCCGGTCATGTACGAATTGTGGCCATGTTGTCCCTGCAAACTTCTCAATCTCATCCGCCCACCTAACTTTCTGCCACCCCCTGCTATGCTTCCCTTCCCTTGGAATCCAGTCCGTAACGCTGAATGATCATCGCTTATCTTCCCTCCTCCTTACATGTCCTGCGCATGCCCATTTCTTTTTCTTGATTTCGACTAAGATGTCATTACCTCGCGTTTGCTCCCTCAGCCAATCTTTTTTTTTATCCCTTAACGTTACACCGATCATTCTTCTTTCCATAGCTCGTTGCGTCGTCCTCAATTTAAGTAGAACCCTTTTCGTAAGCCTCCAGGTGTCTGCCCCGTACGAGAGTACTTGTAAGACAAATCTGTTATACGCTTTTCGCTTGAGAGATAATGGCAGCCTGCTGTTCATGATCTGAGAATGCGTGCCAAACGCACGACAGCCCATTCTTATTCTTCTGATTATTTCAGTCTCGTGATCCGGATCTGCGGTCATTACCTGTCCTAAGTAGATGTTTTCCCTTACCACTTCCAGTTTCTCACTACCTAGCGTAAACTGCTGTTCTCTTCCAAGACCGTTAAACATTGCTTTAGTTTTCTGCAGATTAATTTTTAGACCCACCCTTCTGCTTTGCTCTCCAGGTCAGTGAGCATGCATTGCGATTGGCCCCCTGAGTTACTAAACAAGGCAATATCATCGGCAAATCGCAAGTTACTAATTTATTCTCCATTAGCTCTTATCCCCAAGTCTTCCCAAAATGCAGGTCTCTGAATACCCCTGTAAACGCGCTGTGAACCGCATTGGAGAGATCGTGTCTCTTTGCCTGAGGCCTTTCTTTATTAGGAATTTGTTGCTTTCATTATGGAGGACTACGATGGCGGTGGAGCTGCTTGAGATATCTTTCAGTATTTTTACATACGGCTCGTCTACGCCCTGATTGCGTGTTAACTTGCAACATTCTAAAAATGGTGAAAAGCCGGTCGTTGACTGTGTCGCGGTGTTATATGCGTAAGTCACGAACGGGAGAACGACGTCCCAATTGGAGTAGTCACAGTCAATATGCATCGAGAGCGTATCTCCCAGCGTGCGGTTGAAACGTTGAACGACAACTTTGTGTCATTCTAAGACTTTAAACAATTGTTGCTCCTGTGACTTCTATTTCAATTTTAATCAGTGTCACAAGAAAGCTAGAATACATGAATTCACAAAAATCAGAATCAGTATACATGGAGAGCATATCTCCCAGCTTGCGGTTGAAACGTTGAACGACGGTTTTCTGTCGTTCTAAGGTTTTAAACAATTGTTGCTCCTGTGACTTCCATTTCTATTTTAATACGTGCCACAGAAAAGAATAAAAAAACTCACAAAAAGGTATATTTCATGCATACATGAAAGGCACGTGATCGCCATTACCAGATAGCTTCTGTTGCACTTTAAATTCAAGCGAACTTATTACTTTTAATTTCTTAATCCTGGTGTTACGTTTCGCCTACGACGCGCGGTATAGCCGGCGCGGATGCAACGGACGCCGTGGCTTCATTCAAAGCGGCGGACATTTTGGCCCGTTCAGCGCTGCCGTAACGCTTACTGCCAAGCGCGTCCAGGCATGTTTCAATGCCACGTGTCTTCGTGTGTGTGTGTGAGTGTGTTTGCATGTTGGTGCCCATGCTTGTCAAAGCGCGGCAGCCGGGGAGAGGAGCTCCCCAACTGTGGAGCGAGGAGGTGTGACCGGCGCCGGCCCGGCGGGTGCGTCACTTCTTGTCTCAACATGTCTCTCAGCGTGTCCGTTCCCCGCCGTCACGGGCGCCTCTCGCAAGCCGTTCCTCCTTGCCCTCGACTCCGAGAGCATAAAAGCAGCTGCCCCGGATGCCGAGAGAGGCTCCGATTTCTTCGGTCGAGTAACGTGCTCTCCCGTCTCTCCACTTCGGTCGACCTGACCGGCCGCTCTTTTGCGATGCTAGAATAAACAAGTTGTTCTGTTAGCAGTCGACTCATGCTTTGCCAGGGCCTTCGGATGCTTCCAGTTGTGCCCCAGGCCGCCCGGCCAACTACCCTTGGGGCTTGCGACCCATATGCAATAACTGGTGCCAGCGGTGAGATTGCAACAACTGTTTGCCAGCGGTGAGATCGCGACAACGGAGGCCAGCAGCGAAGATATGCGGTTGACGGTATGCTGAGCAGCACAACGACCATCCGGGAGCAGTGCAACGAGCCCTGTGTGATGACTAGTTGCCTGCAGCGGAACGACTGCACGGAATTCTTGGCTGCGAGGTTTGGTGAGTGCGGGGCTTTCTTCTTCTGAGTTTTGCCAGGCTTTTGTTAGTGTGAGAAACAGAGCTGGTAATTGTGGTTGTCGTTGCTGCCGGGTTAGTTTGCGGCAAGACAATAGTAGGCAGTAGAGAAAGCAGCATTCAGAGCAGCCATGGATTTGAAGTCGTTGCGCAAACCGAAATTGCTGGAGCTTGCAAGAGAGTTGGGTCTGGATGTCTCAGACAAACTCAGAAAACCAGAACTGCTAAGGGCTATTCTTGCGTTAGAATGATAATGTCTTCTGTTAGACGAAAGGAGTGGTGTTGCGGCGATAAGAAATAGACTAAACCAGGATACCTATAAAACGGCACCATGCGATCCGGGATGATGTTAATTACGGCGCCATATTCTTTAAGAAAATCCATTCCAATAATCAAATCTTTACAGCACACAGGCAGAACGATGAAAGTGGCCACGAAAGAAGAATCCCCGATAATAATTCTACAAGTACATCTTCCAGAAGGCATCAGTAACTGGCCGCCTGCCGTCCTTATGTGAGGTCCCATCCATAGCGTCTTTACTTTCTTCAGGCGGATGACGAGTTCCTGATTCATTATAGAGAAGTCGGCACCAGTGTCGACTAACGCTGTTACTGGCTGTCCGTCCACCAAAACCTCAATGTCGGCGCTCACAATTTGTTCGGTGTTTATTGGCTTCACAGCGTTCTGTAGCGGGGGTGTTGGGGGCTTTTTATTGTCTTGTGGCGGGTTGCGGGCCTACAACCTTACCCCCAGAGATCACCGCCTTCATTTTCCCCGGCGTGGGCTGAGCGACCTTCGTCCTCGGAGCTCAGCAAAAGCACGTCCAATAGGTGAAGCCATCTGACGTGGAGGGGTTGGATAATGCGACCGACGGCCAAAATCGGACCTATCATTGGGCACGGATTCGTTTTTCGGGTGCGCTATTGGAGGTTTCCGAAAAGTAGCGTCATCGCGGCATAGCATGGAATCGTCATTTGCACGTTGACCATAGGACCACGGACGATGAGGTAGAAATGATGTGTCGCGGTGCCAGGAATTACGTGAAATATGGCCGGCACCTCCGCAGTGAAAACAAAGTGGTCGCCTATCGACGGCGCGCAATACGTCGGTTCTCTGAAGTTGCGGCCGTCCCGTAGCGTCGTTTTGCGGCGTTGACCAAGGGCTGGCGAACTATGGCTGCTGGTGTGACTGCAGCGGCACAATGGGTGCGTGCCTCGAAGCATCCTCTTAAGGTGGTGGCCAAAGAGCGGCTGTCAGAGGCTGGTGGTACGGTGGTGTGGTTGTGACGGGTGGTGGACATCGGAAAGCAGCGGCGTAAGTCATGAGACGCTGGTGATCGTGAAGATCAACTGCCGGGAACGCCTGCCAGATTTCGTCACGCACCACTTCGGCGATTGATGCTACGGGTCTATCCAATGTCGGTGTCAGAATCTTTTGCACTTCCTCTTTGACACGGTCTCTGATCAATTCACGCAAGCAATTCTCATACTCGGCAGTCCCTGCGGCGGCATTGATTGCAGTGATGGTGGACAGTCGATCGTACTGCCTGCACCGCTGATGAAGGGCCTACTCAATAGCCATAGCCTCCTAGATAAATTCAGCGTAGGTGACTGGTGGATTCCACGCCACCCCTGCGAACAACTGCTCTTTTACACCTCGCATGAGGTAGCGCAAATTCCTATTGGCGAACACTGTGACCGACTCATTAGGTTGTTGCACCCGTAGCTCCATCATCTGCTGGGCGCGGTCGCGTCGATCGGCACTTGCAAAAGTATCCGTGATCTTCTGCCGCAAGTCCTTCCATGTCGTCAGGCTAGCTTCAAGGTTCTCGTACAAAGTATGGCCACTGTCACCAAGGGCGAAATAGACCTGGGAAAGATTTTGCTGCTCAATACACGGGTTAATCTGTGTGACGCGTTCATACTTGTCAAGCCAGTCTTCAATGTCTTCGAAGACTGCACCGCGATAGCGATCGAGAATCAGTGGATGCAGAACTGTTACATGTTGTGGACTGGTAAACCGGCTGCTTTGGGGTGCTTGCGGTGAGCTGGTTTCGGCCTTTGCGAGATGTGTGCAGCTCCCGGAGAGAGGTGGTTAATTGAAGAGGGGAAAACTCCGGGGCAGGGCCTAGCAGTCGACGACTAAAGCGATGCACGGGTCTCGTAGCTCATGGCAATGCATGGGGGATAGATGAACGACTCCCAGAAGGAATCCGGAGCATCAGGTGAAGTCAGTACCCCGCACCTCCACCAGTGTCGTGGTACAACGCGGACAGAAGACAGGGAGACGTTCTTCAAGAACAACAGGACAACCTGTTCAATAACAAACGGAAAAGAGTCGCGTCTTTTTCGTCCTCACCCAATCTCAGCCACCCACTAGACGGAATCCCTGAATACCCCCATAGTCGTTGTCTTCTGCGTAGAATACACGTGTCAATATGCTTTCGTTTTGAGACGTAAAAGGCGTCTTGCGGGGACGTTGCAAATTTCTAGACATCTCTGGGTGCGACGGTTATTTCCGGTCTACTGGTGGTTCTCATTAGCCGGCAGCGCCGCACAAAGCATCCTGGTTTGCATACTGCGGGCATAGCCTGGTTCACCATGCTCGTATGGGTAAGTGCCTTCGTAGAATTTTTCTGCCTTTTGGTATATACGGCTTCTATGCTTATGTGACCCAAGCTATTATGACGCTCCGAGTTAAAAACGAAATAGTGGTACGTGTGGTTTCGAATTATAGAAATGTATGTTCTATATGTGTTCTTAAGCGTTATAACGTTAATTTTCTGCTCTGTCAGAGAGGCTACGAATTCTGAGAAAAAAACCGTTACTTTTGCCACTAACGCGTAACCGCCCTAACGTGTTTCAAAGCCCATGGTATACAAGACCGCAGTGGGCAAGACCGCAGCAGCACCGACAGGATGCCTAATTGCGTCTTTTTTTCGTGCAGTTTGTTTGCTGTGCACGTGGAATCTTAAACGCTGCCTTTTCTTCGAGGTGCCTCGAAATGAATGCGTCCGTTGACCATGCGCTGCATTTGAAGCTACAGCTTGTGCCCGCGTATAATGGTCTGCGTCCGGACTGCCCTGTCACCTCCTTGTGTGACAGCTTTGGCAAGTGTGATAGTAGTGCTATCGTCGCGCCTCTTGGTTTCAATTTATATGTGACGTCATTGGATGGCCCAACAGGAGCCGGCTCTTGGCCAATACCGTCATCGACACAACGCTTTAAAGTCCTGGACCCAGCTTCCCTCGTCAGTGGGCAAGACCGCAGCAGCATCAACAGGATGCTTATGCGCGTCTTGTCTTTCTGAATATAATGCATGGCCGACTTGAAATCAGTTGTGAAAAAGGGTTGCTGTGGGAAAAACGTTCCTTTATGTGCCACTTCGGTAACTGCTCTGGGATAGCAGAATCAACCTAGAAATAAAAAAGAAAGAAAAACAGAAAGGTTCGCGTTGCCAATCATGTAAGACAGTGAAGTCGAGGAAAGCCTAAAACGAAAAAAACGAGATAAAGGCATTGCGACTGTGCTTCAAGGAGTAAAGGCCAAACTGGAAAGCATCATGACACTAAAGGACACAGTGGAAAAAATTGAGCTCGCAGTGGAAGTCATGTCAGATAAGTATGATGAAGTTCTTGCACAGAAGCGCAATCATGAGAAAGAAATATCGCAGCTAAAGAAAACGAGCCTAATGCGTTGAATCGCAACACCGCTAAACTCAAAGAGCATACATAACTTAAGATTTATGTGAGCTTGAATGACAAAACAGCAAAATGAATCTCGAGTTCTATGGCATACACTCACTGACAATGAATTTTTATTGTCAAAAGTTAATGCATACACTCACTGACAACGAATTTTTATTGTCAAAAGTTAATGAAGTAGCATCGGAGCTTCAGATTCCAGAACAAACTAAAGGTGATATTATTGCATTTCACAGGCTTCAAGGACTTACAGATAATAAACTAGGTATTATTACCCATTTTGCCGGACATGATTTGAAGACTCAGTTTTTTAAGAAAAAAAAATAAGCTGAACTCAATCAGTAAAGAAAAGCGCTGCTACATTCCAAAAAACTTAAGCAAGCGAAAGAAGGTGTTGCTTTAGACGACAATGAAACGTGCTAAAGTGCACCATTTAAAGCACGCCTGGCGTCTGAACGGTACGGTTCTTGTCCGCCAGAAGGATAGAACAACAGCACATCACGTAAGATGCAAGGAGGACATAACCAAGTATATATAGGCTTGTTAAGAATTCCATTTCTTTATTACGGCATGAACAAGGTTTACATGGCATCATCGGAGTTTAAAGTTGATGTATATGAGCTAGAATGTGCCACATCATTGGAGCTGTTTCATCTCAATACCCAATCAGGAAAGAACTAAACCACTTAGTTCGAAATGTTATTCAGCAAGGCTGATTTCGCTTTTGACATAATCATGCTTACAGAAATCTGGTACACAGAAAAAGCTAATGCATTATGTTTACCCTCTTACAAAGTCCATTTATTAAACCGCCCTGTCGCACATGGAGGAGGCATGCAAATAATGGTGAAGAAACATCTTATCTGCGACCAAGTGCCAAATTTTTCAGGCGTGCATGAAGACTATGAATTCTTTGTATGGTAGTCGACAAAATATTAATAGGCGTAGAATATCGGTCTTCGAGCGGGGACGCGCAAGACATTTTTGGGTAATTTCTTGGTTCTTTGTTGACATCTTTCCAACTAAAAGACGTTATGTGTCATCATGGGCGGAGATTTTAACACCAAATGCTTGGAGACCTGCCCGCAAAACGGGAAAATGAACAACCAGTAAAAGTTTATGGATGTATGAATGTCATTCATAAGCTTGCTATATTTACTCCCATATCATCTTCGCAGTTTCATGTGTTTATATCCCAATGGCATGCATTCAAGTTGAAGGCAAGAACTATGCACACACATATAAATGATTCATTTTGTATACATATTTGTGCTTAGAGAAACATTTGCGTAAAGCGAAACCCACACAGCAATATTTTCAAGGCCTTTCATTAAGGAACATGGACATGTACCAAATACAAATTTCATGTGTAGATTGAAATGTTGTGCTGAACCGGACATTTGCTGAAAATGCCTTTATTATATTTTTGCGTCACTTTCAGATATATATTGCTACGGAACAGTGTTTGCGATGACGAGGAGGCCAGCAGTGAGAAGGCGACGACGACAATTGGAGGCTAGCGGGGGATGTTGCATCTTGGCCAAGCGGAGCGCATTCCCTTGTAAATATACTTGTATATAGCTTTTCGTCTGCGTCTTTCTACGTAACATACCTGGTGGAGGTGCAAATTCCCTGTACCTCGTCACGGAGCTTCACAGTGGACGGTACGTCGAGCCTTCCTTCAGGGCTCCCGGCGATGACAACTCGACTCAGCCGCCTCCGACACATGCTGCCACTTCGACGACCTACATCACCCTCCCCGCCCCCCGTGATCCTGGTGTATTCCCGGGCAAAGGTGGGGAAGACGTCGAGGGCTGGATCAGCCTATACGAACACGTCAGCCGCAATAGCCGGTGGGACCCTACTATCATGCTCGCCAACGTAGTCTTTTACCTCGGTGGTACGCCTTGAGTCTGGTTTTGGACGCACGAAGATGAGCTCACCAGCTGGGATTCACTTAAGCAAAAGCTCTGAGACTTGTTCGGCAACCCATACGGTCACCAACTTGCCGCGCAGAAGGCGTTATCCAGCCGTGTGCAAACGTCAACGGAGCCCTACATCATGTACATTCAGGACGTCTTGGCTCTGTGCCACAAAGTTGACGTACGTATGACTGAATCCAACAAGGTTTCCCACATCCTCAAAGGTAGTGCCGATGACGCCTTCAACTTTTTGTTTTCAACAACGTGGCCACGGTGAATACAGTTATAAAACAGTGCCGCCGCCTGGAACTCGCTAAAAGCCTACGCATCAACCAGCAGTTTGCCCGCCTGCCCAACACACCAGCGACATCGTCCCGTGCCGACGCTTCTTGTTCCAACAACAATCGCGATGTTGCCAGGATCGTCCAGCCTGAGATCTAGGCCGCCTATCCGGCTGCCTTTGACTCAAGCCCCACGAACGCACCTGTAATCGAAGTTTTCCTGATCCAGACAGTTCACCGCCAGGAATTCGAAAACATGGGTATTCACACCATCTGCTCGGCCCATCGCCCTGATACCCACCCGGCTTCTTCGATTCCGCCCCGTCCCGCATCTTCTTACCCACCACATTTCCGCAACCCATCTGAATGGCGCATTGCTGACGACAAGCCGATTTGTTTACACTGCAATCAAATCGGGCACATTTCTCGGCACAGCGCAGTCGCTGGAGTTCCGCAACCCGGTCTACTCATACTGCCTACTCTCGTCCCCCAGGTGGCCCTTTTCATCCCTATGCCGCACACACCGATAATGCCGCCACTGATTCTCCTGCGCCGAGCCGCCCCTATTCTCGATCGCTTTCGCCCCAACGACGACAATCTCGCTCTCCCCAGCCCCATCGCTCCCATTCGCCGACTCCCCTCGCACGCCGCTTCAAGCCGAAAAACTAGAGGATTCAGTGCCTCGAGGTGACACTGCATTGCTCCCTACGCCGCCAAATCTTCTACTGACGTTGCCCACGCATCTGAACTTTCTTGACGAGCAAGTGGACGGTGTTTCTGTATCTGCTCTTATAGACACTGGGGCGCATTTGTTGGTAATGAGCGCTGACCTTCGTAACCGCCTGAAGAAAATAATGACGCCCACCACGATGACTGTTGTCCTTGTCGCCGATGGGGGAACGTCCGTAATTGTTATGTGTGCCACCCGCGTCTCCTTTGCCGATCGCTCCACTATCGTGCTATTCACAGTCATCGCCCACTGTCCCCACGACATCATCCTCAGCTTAGACTTCTTCTCCGCACATTCTGATCTAATCGATTGTTCCGCCAGTACTCTCCGCCTTGACCTGCCTGTTCTGGATCCCGCTGAACCACACCCCGGTCGCCTCAGTTACATCGACTTCGTTCGCTTGCCACCTTCGCCACTGACTTACGTTGAGTTAGTGTCATCTGCACCAGTGCCCGACGATCACCACATCGCGGCTACTATGCGAGGCATCCTCCTTACACACGGGATCACAGTACCGCACACAGTTTTATCTACTTCGGAGAATTGCGTCTGCCTACCAGTGGTGAATTTTGGCTTCACGACTCAAATACTCCCGCGCGGATTGTCTCTGGCCCAACTTTGCACATTCGAGGATCCCTCAGTAGCATCTATTGCAGTCGACGACAATTCAGCCGATCCCCCTCTACCATAGCATTCGGCAACTCGTACCATTGCCTACTTACAGAAAATGATTGCGCCCGACATGCCGTCCGAGCACTCTCGTGAGCTCTACCGCGTTCCGCTTTCCTACCACGATATTTTTTACTTTACCGGTCGTTGTTTGGCACAAACTACAGCTGTTAAACGTTGCAATAATACCGGTGTTGCCCCTCCTATTCATCGCCGCCTATATTGAGTGTCACCGGCTGAGCGTCAAGTTATTCACGCAGAAGTTCGCGAAATGCATGCCAAGAATATTATTGAACCGTCTTGTCGTCCATGCGCGTCACCTAGCTGTTGTACTGCTAAAAAAGGAGGATGGCTCATGGCGCTTTTGCGCGTATTATCGGCACCATAACAGGGTTACTAAAAAGGACGTGTATCTCCTACCTCGGATTGATGACGCCCTTGACTGCCTCCATCGTGCTTGCTACTTCTCCTATAATGACCTTCTTTCCGGCTACTGCCAGATTAGCGTGGATGATCTCGACCGCGAGAAGACTGCTTTTGTAACACCCGATGGTCTTTATCAATTCAAAGTGATGCCGTTCAGTCTGTGTAACGCTCCTGGCAATCTTAAACGCCTAATGGACTCCCTTCTTCACGGTTTCAAATATTCCAGGTGAGTGTGCCACTTGGACGACGTTATAGTATTCTCCCCAACGTTCGCTACGCACCTAGAGCGCCTCTCAGCAGTCCTGGACGTTTTTCGTCGAGCCGGTGTGCACCTCAAAGCGTATAAGTGCTGATTCGGCCGTCGACAGATTACCATCCTTGGGCATCTCGTTGACGCGAACGGAGTGCAACCGGACCCAGGCAAGATCCGTGCTCTTACGCACTTCCCTGTTCCGAAGTGTCTCAAGGATGTGCGCAGCTTCATTGGCCTTTGTTCGTACTTCCGCCGTTTCGTGAAAAATTTCGCGGCCATAGCACGACCACTAACCGAGCTTTTGAATAAAGGCGGCCCTTTCCGGTGGGGCGATAATGAGGCCTCTGCATTCTCGCATCTAATCGACCTTCTCACAACACCTCCTGTTCTGGCCCATTTCGATCCTTCAGCGCCTACCGAAGTCCGTAGCGATGCCAGCGGTCACGGAATTGGCGCAGTACTGGCACAATTCCAGCGCGGCAACGACCATGTTATCGCTTTTGCCAGCAGGCTCCTCTCATTCTCGGAGCGCAACTATTCCATTACTTAGCGTGAGGGTCTAGCGCAAGTTTGGGTGGTAGCGAAGTTCCCGTTGTCACAGACCATCACGCGCTTTGCTGGTTATGCTCACTGAAATATCCTACAGGAAGAGTTAGTCGCTGGGCGTTACGTCTCTAAGAATATTCCTATACTGTCACCTACAAATCTGGTCGACTACACAAGAACGCTGACTGTCTGTCTCGCTACCCGGTAGACGAGCCTGACGACGCCGAACATAGTAGCGCCAACGGTATTTTCTCTGTGTCTGCCTTCGTTACCATCGCAGATGAGCAGTACCGAGGCCTATACCGAGACTCATCGAGCGTCTGCGCTCTCTACCTACCGACGCATCAGTTCGCCGATATGTCCTACAGGGTGGCATTATGTACCGAAGGAAGTTGTCCCCAGTCCTCCTTGCTCCTTGCTTGTGGAAACAAATAAATAAGAAAGAATTAGAAAAGTGACAACAGTATGGTTACCTAAATGGTTTCTCTTCGGAGAAAGATAAACAATAACATCTGGAGTACATCTGGGAAATACCCTTGGACATCTTTTATTCGTTACCTTCTTGAATCGCATTGTATATATTAATGCGAGCATTAAATATACCATGTATGCCGATGACACTCCGCTGCATGCACTCTTAAAATTTCCACACCCTTATGGGTGTAATGCGGGTGTATTCATCTTTTCACCCTTGTAAACACCCTTGAAACACCCTTTTTTAACAGAAAAGGGTGTTCAACAAGAAAACACCCTTGGAACACCCCAGTCTTTCTAATTTACACCCTAATTATAAGGGAGTAAGTGAACAAGCTTACAGTATATGATAAATGAACATTGCCAGTTAAGGCGCTGATATTGGCTATACATGAAACGCGTGCTACCTGCGCTTGAATCAGGTAGCTGGAATGATTAGATCGGGGCACCTAGGCAGCAGCGCACTGGCTCCGAACAGTGGTCAAAAATGACGTTTCCCACGAATGTTGATATCGAATGGATGACACTAACGCGCAGACTTTGCATAGCCAGATATCTGCAAAAGGCTTCATATGATCAATGGCAAAATATTCACAATGCTATCACTGAATACTTAAAGGTGTGCAACCAGTTAGACTGGGAATGGTTGGGAGTGAGGGCTAACGGTAAATAGCTCACCAACTTACGGTTTGTAGATGACATTGGCATACTCAGCAACGCTGCAGACTTTTTGCAACAAACGTTTGAGGAACTTGTCGAAGAAAGTGTAAGTCTGATTGAGAGTTAGTATGCAGTAGAGAAAAGCAATGTTCCGCAGCCTGGCGAGAGAACGAATGTCATGGTCGGCAGTCAGCCTCTAGAACCTGCGCAGAAATACGTTTATTGAGGTTAATTACTCGCAGGGGCCTCTGGTCAAAGAAACTAACAAAAATAAAACATTAGCTGAAGAGCTTACGGCAGGCATTACTAAATCATGACCAGGGAGCTTACTGCTCACCATTGCTTTCTACCGTTATTAACGTACGGGGCCGAAACTTGGAAGTTACCAAAGAAGCTTGGGAAGACGTTGAGGACCGCGCAAGGAGCGATGGAATGAAAATTATTAGGCATGATGATAATAGACTGGAAGACAGTGATGTGGATTAGAGAGCGAACGGGGACAGCCGATATTCTGGTTGACATTAAGAGGAAGAAGTCGTGCTGGGCAGACATTGCAATGCGTAAGGGAGAGAACTGCTGGTCTATTGGAGTTGCAGAATGGGTGATAAGGGAAGGGAAGCACAGTCGAGGACGGCAGAGAATAATGTGGACGTGATGGAATTGGGAAACTTGAAGACACGTGGAACCAGTTAGCACAAGACAGGGGTATTGGAGATCGCTGGAGAAGCTTTCGTCCTGCGTTGGATGTCAAAATAAGCTGATGATGATGATGTGACGACATCCATACTAGCTTCGCGGCAACTCATTCATGTTATGCCATGCATGCGTGTCATGCACGTTCTGATAGCTCGATTTGCGTCGATAGCGGGGGGGGGAGAGGGGCTAGTAGCGGCGTAGCCAAGTGGGGCACGCCGGGCACTTGTAACGCTCAATAATAGTACAATTTTCGCTGCTATGGCAATGGCCCCGCTCCTTCCCCTTCCACGGTCAATTGGGACTGCCCCCCCCCCCTCACACGATAAAAATTTTCTGGTTACGCCATTGTGGGGAGGGAGGTGTAAGATTGCTCTAGACCCCTCCCCCTAACTTGTCAACGGAAACGGGGGACGGGAGGGCAGCTGCCGCCGGGCCGCAAACCTTAGGCAGCCCAATTACCGGCTGCATTTCCCTTTGGACGTGAATATTGCTGTAATGTTATTACACTGTAGGATTAGTGGCGGTTCGAGGGCATGCGACAATAAAAATAAACACATACAGCCATCAGCAAGTCTTAGCTTGAGCAGATCTTTGGGAGCTGGGCAAGACTCTCACAAAAAAAAAAGCTTGGCACCCCTCCTACAGGTATTGTCAACTCTGGGTTCCACCGCTGACTGTACATTTCCGGTAAAAAAAATCACACAGGAACTCCTCTCGGATTTGTCTAAGTGTGCGTAAGCATTGTGACTCTTCCTCATCTACACGCAGTCCATGTCGTCATCAATGTTATGAGACTTGATCCGACAAGTATAAGCGACAGCGCTGCGGCGACACGAGCTGCGCTGGTCGGCGGCGCAAGCGAAGTACTGCAGGTGGCGGGGCCAGGCGCGCTGGTGACGTTCCGTTCGTTTTGAGCCGTTATCGCTCTTTAGCCCTCCTCATCCGCGACGAACCATTATCAACCGTTCTCCGGCGGCGGCTGCTTGTGGCACGGCCGCGCGAACCGTATCTTGAAAGCGAACTGCATGGTGGACAGAGTGTGCCCACCGCTGAAAACTTCACGCACTGTGTTCTCACCGTTTACTTCGTTTTCAAAACAGACGCGCGTACACCTATCTTGAAAGTGATCTGCAAAAAGCGCATAGTGCGGCATAAGCTGAAAGCATCGTGAGCGCAGTGTTCTCGCCGCTTCGGTCGCGTTGAAGCGAGAGCTAGCACGAAGGTGAATTCACTCGCTGCTGCGGGTTCTCTTTTGAAAGATGTCGTGCGGTACGGACTGACGGACGGATGGTTTTTCTTGTTGGGGAAGTATAGAAATGCTTACGTTATAAAAAAAAAATCGCAGGGTTCGCGAATTTCGCGATAAGAACGAACACCAACCTACTCCCCCGCCCACCACTGAGCGATGCCGTCTTGATCGCCCCCTCCCAACCCCGGGAAAAGGGACACTACCTTCCTATCTCAGTTGAAGAAAGGATGATGAAACGTTAACAACTACAATACCGGCATTTCTATATAACGAGTTGTCTTATGGCCTCTGAGATTTGCGCGCGCGAACCTGAGAGGCCATAATTGGCCGCTTAATAGCATAAAAAGACAAAGATAATGCCAAACGACACAGCTAAAAATTGAAACAAAGAAGTGATCTTAGCTATACTGTTTGGGGAAAAGAAATAAAAAATTAGACAGCCGCAACACACGCCACTAAAGCCACCACCACCGGCATAACGCGGAACCAACAGTTGGCAATGTTCATTCGCGCGTCATTGCTTCGTCCGCTTCGTCTCCGCAACGAGAGCCGCCATCTTCTCGCGCCTAACGTTTTGTATGGTTTTGTTCTCCGCAATCCGCACATGCAGCTCATGGGTGGCTGCACGTCTGCTCGGCGTCGCAATGCGGCCTGCGTCATTTTCTGGTGCTCGCGCAATCGGTGTGAAACATGTCGCATGTGAAATGTTTGATAGAAGTGCCTCACGTCCAAGTCAAGCCGCCGTACGGGTGTATGGCTGTGCGCCCCGTTCTCGGAAGCGTCGACGGCTTTCCGACATGCGGATTTCAGGTACGTGCAAATGCGTTTCGCCCTCCTATTGAGCTCCGGAGCAAAGCGTGCAATAATTCATGTGAAAGATGCAGTGCCCGTCATCATGGTGTGAATTTCGAGCGGCAAACGAGAACTTTGGCACTTAGAGCACACTGCGGCTGCTAAGTCAGCGTGGAAATTGTTTTACGTTACCGCAATATGTTGCTGTCAGTCTAACCTGCGGCTTGTGGACAGCTAGCCCATTGACTTTTGCTTGTGGCAGCGATAAGTATATAAATGGAAGCGGTAATAATTTTCGAGAGCAGACAGTTGTTTCGCTCGATGTTTGGTCGTGTTCACGGCGATATGAAAGCTAGAAAACTAACTGGCTTGATCGTGCTTAGTTCCAACTCCAAGGGGCGTAACGTTGGCGTTGTATATGTTTGTTTTCGGTGTCACGAGTACCACTTTCATGCTTTTGTTGCATGAGAGCGGTAGCTGCTACATGCCGTGTGGGCAGGACACAATAAAAGCAATTTCCTCACTCATACGTATGCAATGTGACGCAACAAAATTTCCAGCGCTTTATTCGGAGCGTAAATATACAGTATAGTTTAGTAAGAAACTCAAGTTCTCTCTTAGCTTAGGAGGCGTGAAACAAGTGAAACTCATTCCTTTTTAATTGTTCGCCCAAACCGTTGGCGTTGTATATGTTTGTTTTCGGTGTCACGAGTACCACTTTCATGCTTTTGTTGCATGAGAGTGGTAGCTGCTACATGCCGTCTGGGCAGAACACAATAAAAGCAATTTCCTCACTCATACGTATGCAATGTGACGCAACAAAATTTCCAGCGCTTTATTCGGAGCGTAAATATACAGTATAGTTTAGTGAGAAACTCAAGTTCTCTCTTTGCTTAGGAGGCGTGAAACAAGTGAAACTCTCATTCCTTTTTTAATTGTTCGCCCAAACCGCAGCGCCCGCAGATGCGTCATCGGGTAATTGACAGTAGCTTCGCTACGTGAGTTGTTTTATGCGCCAATATTGCCCGGCTAAGTATCCTGTTAATTTATGCCGACGCTCGTTCATCTTGATTTTAAGCGGTTACTATCCCCGAGTACCGGACGATGCCAAACTTGTGAGGTGTAGCAAACGCGGGAAATTCAAAGTGGCGTGGCTGCAAGTTCCTGTTTTTACGTTTCTTGCATTCAAAGCCAACAGACGCAGTATCACTGATTTATTTTCCATTTCTGCTGTACTTGATCGATATAAGGTGACAACTGCATTTGCTCTTTAATGTTCTCCATTTACTGTGTTTTCAGCTTGGCTGCCGCCCTCTCTTCAGAGGATGCCACTGTGATAGCTCTTTCGTATAGCACATGCCTCTAGGCCCTTGTGTTTCAAGGCCTCTGGCGAGGCAGCAGTGCTCCAAGTAATTTTACCATCCTATATATTTTCTATTTTGCATCATTCTTCCTCGATGGATTTTAATGTTCATAGTATTCGTCATTAGACATCGCCATAATTTTATAGCACGTAGATTTTACGCACTTTACAGCGACAATTTTTAGGCCAGTTTACAGCCAAGTCACATCTTCCATAATACATCGTCAACATTACCACGTGTAATGGCGCTCTTTGACCAAACCTGGCCCTTGCGCCATAAAACACCACACATCATCATCATCAGCTTGGCTGCCAGAAAATGCTTGAATTTCTTTCAGTATCCAAGAGACGAAATATTTCACTGATGGCCGTGTGTGAAACACGCAAGATGACAAAACTGATAGCAAAATGATGAGATATTTCTTTTATAGCGTTTGGACTCGACTTTTGGTGAGGATGTCGACCGACCTTGGGCCTGGTGACAGCACACCCGACATCGCCAAAGTGCAGCCTATCAGTTGAGTGCCCCCGAATGGACCATCAACATCGGAAAATGAAGCAGAGCCAAGTAGGGGCAATTTTTACTTTGGAACAGAATACTGACAGCTGCCTCTTTGTTTAAGAACTAAATTACAAACCAATCCTTTCTCTTTGTGCAGCCTACATGGAATTGTTTTTTGCTTGTTATACAGACCTTCAGAAAGCAGTTCTTCTGAACCCTTTTTGCATGCAGAAATAAATAAAGAGGAGTGCACTTTCTGAAGAAATTGATGCACTGAAATGTGCGTTCGACACAGTGAGATGCAAAGTAACCAGCAACTTTAAAGCGGTAAAAAAAAGTTTGAAACATGTTCTAACATCATAACCCGCCTTGGCATACGGATCTAGATATAACAGCAACAGAGGTGCATGCAGCGAAGTGTTTGTAAATGTTTGCAAGATATGTACATTGTCTAAGAAATTGTTTTTATTTACTTGGAGCTTCTTTGTGCCATGGCAGTGCAGTAAAAGCTCAAAATGATGCCCCTGCTCCTAATGAAGCACCTTTATATTTTAAAATTAAATTATGGGCTTTTACATTCCAAAACTTAAAGTTTTGGGAACCTGGCTTCTTTAATGTACACCTGAATCTAAGTGCATAAGCGTTATTGCATTTTACCCTCATTTGAGGGCAGCTGCCATGGCCTAGACTGAAGCTGGGACCAGCATGTCTGAGCAGCATGGCATCATAGTAAGTGGGCTATAGCACCAGGTCAAAATGAGGAATACTGCTTAGAACTACCAACTTCTTGGCTCACAAGCACTTTGCACTAAGAGGAGTATGGAGTACTGACAGCGACCGTTTATGTACCAATTTCTTTTTAGGCTGAATCCATTATTAGGGTGCGAAGCTTCAATTAGTCAAAACCAGCCTAAATTACAGAACCAGCTCAAAACACGCACCATGTATAGCTGGATTTCGACATGCAAATGTAGTCAATTCATGTCGCCGAAAATGGAAGTGGCAGTCATACTATTTTATGCATTTTGCCTAAAACATAGTCAATAATAATTAATCAATTTCTAAAATATTCTTTTCAAAAAGTTTTTTTCAAGCATGAAAGGAGGAGCCAAATGGTGTTCAGGTGCACGAGCGGTTAGTTGCACAGCACTTCTTGCATGTGTTCACTGGCTTCTTTCAAGCTTGAAAAAAAATTTGTTGCACCTACTGAGCAGTAGAAAGCTGGATTGGGAATTTTTCAGGATGCTCTACAATTTTCGCATTGACAATTTTGCTTTGAATAAAATATTTGAGCAGTTAAATAATTGTTAATAACTAATTACCTAAATAGGAAAAAATGCAAGATTGGTTTCACTTCCTCAAAAAGATGGCAAACGACATTACCTTGGTGCTGTCCAGCTACGTGGCACTTGTACATACATGTCATACAGACCACCTCGTAATTACAAGGCATATATAGAAGTGGCTAAGTTGTGTGAGCCAGCCATGTGTAGCGAATCATGAGAAACAGCCATGTTTCTTTGACTTAAGGGCATGATAGGATTTACATGCTCGACGCCTTGTATCAGTGTGCTCTAGGCCTGTTCGTAGTTTAGCTGCTACATAAACAATATTTCTCCACGTGTAAGCTCATATGCATCTTTCAAGTATATTGCCTCGTGTGTCTAAAATAAACCATCTTAGCGCTTCATTCATTACGTCTTCATCTGTTGCTGTGCTAAAGTTTTAACATGCAACTGCAGAAATTTTCATCTAGTTTTCATATTTCCTCGTTGTTTGGTGGCTTTATTTCTGAACAAGTTGTTTTCGTTAAACCCTGTTGCACACAGCAGTACACAGCATTTCTGCTTAGAGTGGGAATTGTTTTTTTCAGGTTGACATTGATACACCTTGCCTGAGCAATGTAAGACATTCTACATAACACGGCCCTGCAATAATGTTTTATATTGCATTGCAGCATCATGCAAAACTGTTTACTTACCCGTTTAGAATATGTATAAGTGTTGGAAGTAACAGAACTGCAAGAAGCCAGCAGATACTGAGGCCAAGGAAAGCATACAAGAACATGTTTTAAGTTTTTTATATGAGGTATAGAAATGATAAATTCTAAGTAAGTGAAAGTGGATTAAAAAATATTCACCTGTGGGTGGGGAACGGACCCATAACCTTCACATTACGCATGCGATATACTAACCACTGTGGTACTACGGCCGTGTTCGAGCGTCGACAATCTGAGGGGCCATTGTGGACGGTTGAATGCTGCCTTGGTGGCACAGTGGTTAGTGCATCGCATGCGTAATGCAAAGCCTGTAGGTTCGTTCTCCCCCCATGCCTGGTTGTTTTTTTTTTGACCATTTTCATTTCCCTTTATCATTTCTACATTTAAATAGAAAATTACAAATAAGTTTCCACGTGCCTTCCCTGGCATCTTCCAGCTGTGATTCAGAAACATTTTGACCCTCAGTATCCTTTCTTCTCGTTTGAAAGAACAGGAGCTCCATTTTAAAAATAATGAATTCACCTTGTTCAGCATCTCAATGTGGTCTCAAATCTTATCACAGCATGTGTATTACCAAGTGAAGTTTTTGTTAAGACGATGATATAGCATGGGACCTAATTAGTAGCCTTTGTGTACAGATATATGACTAGTCCAATCAATAGGAGGATTTTAAGAAGCACGTCTAACATGGTCTGAGCATGTGTTTAAAAAAACTAATCTAGCATGATTTCAGGCATAACTGTTGCCCCTGAAAAATATTTGGATCATCTGCATTGGCATTATTTTTAGAGAGCACCAATACTGCTTTGATGAAATTAGCCTCGTGGAACATGAAGCATCGCTTCTTGCTGAGGCAAGGAAATATCTGCATATCTGAGGTGCATGTGTCATATGCTCGAATGCTGTTTAAAGGCTGCTAATACGAAAATTACTTCACTTGCCTTCCAGAGATTGCTTCAGTAGTCTATGCTACTCGATCATAAACAATTTACCATAGTCAACATTAATCACAGTTGGCTTTGCAATGTTTATGCAAAATACCACAATTGCCTACTAGACATGTGACTGCACTAAAACTTGGAATTAATGACCAGTAAGATTTATGGGACAGCAAAACTTAGTTTATTACTCCTGTTTCTGCCCTAGTTTTTTACAGTAATTACTAGAGGGAACTCTGGTGCTGGAGTCGTACCACCATGGGAATGATGGGAAGCACATGGATTTGTCTGATATTCGTGCTTGTGAATTCAGACGTTCTTGTGGCTTCGTATATTATACGCTATATAAATCTTATTGTCGTAAATTTCAGCGCAGTCTATACTCTTCGAAGTGCAGAAGACGGTGCCAACACGCACAATTGCTATTGATTGCAACTATTGAGCTTGTCCAGGTGGCCAAATCGAAAGGCGCCAAGCGTCTCAAGGCACTGGTATGCCCGCGATAAATTTATCAGGGCGTTGCACTCGCTTGTCGTTACATGCCTCCGTGGCTTAATGGTTTCAATATCAGATTTCTGTTCTAGAGCTCCTGTGTTTGAATCCTGTCGTCGGACGATTTTAATGTTTATTTATTTATTACACAGTATATTGTTGAAAATGACTAGTTTACAAAGTCACAAAGCCGTTTGAAGCCAAACAGACGAAGTTTAGGCAAATCCATGTACTTCCCATAATTTCCATGCTGGTACAGCCGTTCTTGTTTGATCTCCTGTGGACACTAACGTCAGAGTTCCCTCTAGTAATTATTGTATGAAACTCTTATTTCTACACCTCGCTCGTGCAGAAGCAGCACCACACCTGCTGCCTAAACATGCACTACTTTTCGGCCAAATGCAGGGAATGCTGTGAACTCGCCCTGTACAAAGCCCGCACTAAGTAAAACAAATCACAACATGCAGTTGCTGCCACGTTGAACTGGTGCAATGAGTAGTGAAATGCAGCACCTCCTGAACTATTTCAGAAAGTGCAGGTTAATCAAGTGGAGATTATATAGTAACAGAAGTTGAGTGATTCTGCATTACATTCACGAAATATACTTCATGATACTTTTCCATTTATTTCCTCAGTTATTAAAAATCCCTTTTGCATTGTTGGATAAAACTACAGAATGGCAGCATATTTCTAGCATTCACTGGTAGCAAACATGTCAAAACTTGTTCTAAATTCTGTATTGCCTCCTTAGCCGTTAACCCCCAAGTTAATTCCGGAAGAATGTACCAAATTTTTTACGTTCTCAATTTTTCGGTGTCATTCTCATTCTAAAAATATATTACTTCATTGGTCTCTGGTTATAAATAACACAAAAATAGGAGCTGCTCTTGCGGGCAGCTTTCCCTCAATGCCGACTGTAACTCATCTTTGACAATAAGAGCAGCGTAAC
Source organism: Dermacentor albipictus (assembly GCF_038994185.2). Lineage (NCBI taxonomy): Eukaryota > Metazoa > Arthropoda > Arachnida > Ixodida > Ixodidae > Dermacentor > Dermacentor albipictus. The sequence continues at coordinate 37,101,687 of NC_091825.1, forward strand.
ATCGGGCAGAAAGAGTGCGACTCGTCATTGGCGATATTGGTACTACCTCCAGTCACTAGTACAGCTTGGGATCAATGGTTAAAGGTTGCGACTTTGTTGCTGCCCAATTTTAATTCTGCAGCTGTTAAACTTGGGTGTAGCGTGTGTATGTACGTGTGCATGCATTAAAATGACTTCACGCTAGAGCAAAGCAACTGTAGTGCAGAGAGGCATTAGTCATCTTTATATATTTGCTTTGTAAAGATGCACTAAGTTTATCTTTTGCAGTATAGACTTGGCGCTCATTGGCCAAAGATGTCCTTGTGCTACTGGAACCTATCAATTAATTCGCTTTCGGTCTGTGAGTTTTAATTTGTTTTTCTTGTTTCTTGAACTGTGCAATTCCCACTCACAGGACTGCATGTCATCTGAGGTTCCTTTTTCAATTAAGAATGTTGAGGTTGTGTTTGTGAAACTCCATTTCTTGCTTCAAACGAGCTTGTGCAAACTGACCAAGCTGATAATTCTACCTGCTTATATATTACATATGTTGCGGTTGTCAACCCTCATAATGAACGACACATAGTATAAAAATTTTATCTAATAAAACATTTTAATGAAATTTTTCATGTTTTTCGTGTTCATGTTCACTTCTCTACTCTAGTGTCCTGTCTGCATGCCTCACCTCTTTTTTTGCATATTAAATATCGTATAAACTCAACCATGCTTTTTTACCACAATGCAGGGGGGAAAGGTTCCGGTAACACCATGCATTCAGTATGGTGGCCCAGATGTGTATGCAAGCAACCTCCTTCATGTGGACCAAGAACTACTCTGCAGTGTCTCGCAGACTTCCATGAGAAGCCCTCATTATTCTCGTCTCAGTGGAATGGCTGCTCATCTATCTGCGTGTCCATCACCAAGACGGCCAGTTGTAAAGCTCCTGTACCCGTTTAAGAAAGCTGAATAATTTTTTTGTTTAGTTTTCACGGTTGGCCGTAGAATCTTAACATTTTTGATGTTTCTAACATTTTTACTTGGCACAAAGTGGTGCAATTACTTTAAACCAGTGTAATGTATTTAAGTGATGCTCACTCTAATGCCTATCTGGTTTTGTTTGTTTTTAAGAAATTTGAATGTCTGATGAGGTAACGGCGTTTGAATTTGTCATCGTGACTCGTTTCAATGAGCTGCTAGGAAATAAGACGCAAAGCGTATCACATGCCAGTTGTAGCATTTTTGTTTTCATGACAAAAGTATACACGTTTCAAAAGATGGAAAGTGGGGAAAAAAGCCTCAAGAACATAATCATCCTAGGATTGTCATGTCCTTACGACTGCAATGACTAATGCCTCATACATCTTGGGAGCACATTATTCGCAATGCCTACAGGTGTACTTGATAAGAGAATAGCTTGCACTCAGATTTGCCACGCAGTTGATGGCTGATGGCTTTTGTTTGTCGTCTTCATGTTACTACTATGTATCCAATATTCATTTAGATATGCTGCGATTTTCTGCAGTCACCTATACATGTTGTTCGTTTCAATAAAAATTTAGTTGTGAGTTAGCGCTCATACTGTCTGCTTCTAGTCTGTCCGTGTCACTTCGCGCTACAATCCAAGATCATGTTACTGTACCAACTCGCCCAACTTTCTATCCTTGTGTGAAAGACACACTCAGACTTGTTCTTACTTATGTGACCGGTTATTTTTGTGCTTTATAATAAGATGCAGTGCTTTTCGAATGAAAACGTAATAGTTCGTAGTCTGGTTACTTAAAAAAACTGTTTTGCTTAAAATTTAATTGAGCAAGCCTGTGGCATTATTTGGTGCTAATGTCTTTGTATTGGTATGGTTTTACTCCTTATTTTCCTTTTTATATTTAAAGTGTGCAAACATTATTATGTAACCATTTCTCTTTAATGAAATAAATACTTTTCTTCTGATATTTCGTCACAAATTTTACAATGATTTTGTTTAATTAGGTAACCTTAGACTAGCTGATTGTTATTCTGGTAGCTCAACTTACAATGCCATTGGAATAGTCAATGCAAGCACATGGTGAAAAATAAACGAAATTATTGGATATAAGCAGGTCACTGGCAGTAAATGGAGCATACATATATTTCAGGAAATAGTGCATGCTTATATATTGAACAGTATGCGCAGCTACACATGCTATTGTGTTCGTAAATGCTGAAACATTATTTGGCGTGGAAGCACTTTGTTCTTTGGCTTTCAGTGCTACCTTTAAGTCATGTGTGAAAGTACTAGTAGAAGCATCCCGTCGAGATAAATGACAACTTTGATGAATAGAGGTATAAAATGTGTGCTTAAAACGGCAAAACACTGCTTGACAGGCAAACGTATGCTTCTGTAGTACTGCACTTGTTACCGTCGCCAATCCATGCATTGCTTGAGCTCTATTGCATTCAATATGAGCTACAACAACGAGCTGTGGTGTCTTTCCCTCCTGGTCGAGCTGGTGTCGCGAAAATTTTTGACCAAGAAAAGTGGAGGTTTTTAATTATTTCTGAAATGCATGTAACCATGCTTTTGGCTGTGTGCTGTTTCCACGGGGTTATAAGTACTGGTGCACCAAGGTGCGGGGGATCCTGTGTCCTTAGTGCAGCGCGCATTGTTATTGCGCTCTGCATCCTACCGGCAGTGTACTATCACTGCAGAGGAAGATTACGAAAAGCATGGCCTGTGTGCCTTGCTGCAATGGCGAAACCTTCAATTGTTTGCCTGAAAGGGTCGCACATTATGCTACCACATGACGGACCAGAAGCGCAATATGAGGACGCCTCACAGATTCTGGCTCATACTGAACAAGTAAGTACCATAGCTAAGGCTAGGCAGCATTCACAACAGCTAGTTTGCCCATTAACTACATGCCTGTAGTGAACGCTACAATACTTGCAGGGATAACACCCTTTTGGAAGGGTGTTGTCTAATGCTACACCCATATTGAAAGGGTGGTGTGTGTTACACCCCATATAGAAAGGGTGTTGTTTGCTTTACTCCCATAGGCGAGGTGACGTCATATTAACACCCCTTCTTTTGTGGGGTGTTAGTTTGCATCCCGTTGCTTGGGGTGTAGCAATACACCCAAAAAGGGTGTCACCCATGGGACAAGTCATTTACACCCTTAAGGGTGTTAAAATTTTTAGAGTGTGTCTAACTGATCTAACTTAAGAGAAGCAAATAGCGCAATATCGCGTATGCGTGAATGGTCAAGTGCTGACACTATAAAAATAACAGTGCCAAGACAAAAGCTATGCCTTTTCGTCCGAGAAATAATAGCGTTTTCATATGTATATAAATCTGTTGTTAAGTGACTAAAAATAGAAATACACCGCGCATTCGAAACTCTCGGCGTTGTGTTCAATGGGAATTTAACACGGCATGATCACGTGAAGCATGTTTCTAAGTTACCAAGTGTCCTAGGATTTACGTAGATTATTAAAGATGTGCTGCCTGCGCAGGTGAAGGTTATTGTTTACAATAGATCTGCTCTCATATTTTATGACGCACTCTCATATTTGTTACGCACATTTAGTTCATGCAAATACGACAAGTAGAAATGTGCGTAAAATTTGCAAATTGCGAAAAAAATTGGCACCGCATTGTCGGGGTTCCTCGAGATCCCCGTTCCCTCCGTTCCTTTGAAAAGTTGTAAATTATGAAAATTACTGAGATGCAACCATGCCGTTCGTGCTTACCCTTAAAAACGTTATAAAAGAAACCAAACCTTTTCGGAGCTTTAGCTTCTTAGTGCAGGAACTTTTTTTTCGTATGATACACGTATCAGAGAAAGTTGAAATATAGAGACATGCGGCACAAGCTATGGACAGGAAATTATGAAAAGAAAACTGCCAGAAATACTCAAACTTTGTGACACACATAATATACAGCTAGAACTGGCATGCTCAGATTGTGATTTTAGCCCGTAAAGCCCGGTAGTCTAGCTTTATTTACCTGACTATCTATTCGGCGTCATAGCCTACCCCAACGATCTTGTTGGCGTATGTGAACTATTCTCCGCATCACGTCATCATTTTAGTCGTCTATTGATCCAGGCGTCAGTATTCCGGTGCAGAAGCTTTCTGCTGTAGCACCACGGTTGACCGCTGACTGTCCCCGCAGCTATGTTTGTAGTCGCTGGGATGTTTAAAGGGGGTAGCAGGAGCTGTATTATGCTTTATTTTTTTTGTTTTTTAACATGCGCTCCCTACTTGCGCAAATGTCGCATATCCTCAAGCGCTTCATCGTCACGCAGCCCATTCGGCGCGATGTTGTAACATTACAACTGTAGAGGGCTTCCGGAAAAGGTGTCCATTCACCCCTCGCCCTTTGTCTTCCTCTGTCTGCCCGTACGCCCCGTAGACCAACAACAAGCTGACGCTGGCATCCTGGAAATTCACGAACGGCTCTTCCACGAGTACACTACTGTGGCACTGCTTACATCCATGGTGGAAAATTCAATGTACCCCAGGCTCAGCGAAAAAACGGACTTTATTTGCATATAAGTATAAAAACTGAAATTGATTAGTGCACTGGAAAGTGTGGAATGTCAGGTTTATAACGCTGTAATGCATTTCAAGCGTCATTCAATATAGGAGAAGAAAATTGTTTTTGTAGTGAAGAGTCAGGTCTTTATGCTTTTGCTTACGGGAGTGCACCTGTGTCCGAGAACACGTTGTGCAAAATTGAAGCAAGAACAGACTAGGAACATGTGCAAAATACTTTTGTCCTACTCTCAAGTAAAAACGCACGTAACTGCAAAAACCTCCATCATTTCAAAACTACCCTATATTGTCTCTTCAAACACGTGATAACTTTCCATATTGCCACGTCTGTTGTATTCCCGTCATTCGAGGTGTTTCTTCGAGCTCGTGCCAAGCGGTAAAAGCAATACGTGTTTAGTACGAGAGCGTAACCAACTTCGCATTGTTCACTGCTCTCTTGAGAAGCTGAAAGCATGTTTGTGGCACTCCAAACATTATATATATATATATATATATATATATATATATATATATATATATATATATATATATATCCTGACATACTGGCGAAGACGTTGTTTTAATCCTGGTTGGAAGAAGAGGACGCTCTCGACTTCGCGAGCTGTCTACCATGTTGTCAGCTGCTGCAATTATTGTAAAATATCTTGTAAAGATACGTCTGACTGTTTTCAACCGCGTAACAATTTCGGTGTAGGTTGCGGGATCATTATCAAGATGGATTTACGCAGCGGGCGCTCCTTGGCTGAATCTACAATGCCAGCTCAAGGCAAAGATGCTTCGGGCCCATTGGCATCCACGCCCACCGCCATTCAAGCACAACCCCGCCACCCAGGAACGTTTTATGGCACCGACGACCCTGATGTTAAAGACTGGCTTCAACTATATGAGCGGGTGAGCGCCAACAACCACTGGGACCAGGCCATCATGCTCGTTAATGTGATATTTTACTTCGTTGGCACGGCACACATCATGTTTCAGACCCACGAGGAGGAACTTATCAGCTGGGACATTTGTAAACAGAACTCAAAGATTTGTTTGGCAAGCCTGTTGGACGTCAGCGTGCCGCCCAAAAAGACCTCGCTTCGCGTATCCTGACGTGCACTGAATACTACCTCACGTACATCCAGGACGTGCTCGCTCTGTGCCACAAAGTGGATCCGAAGATGCCCGAGCCTGATAAGGTTGCACATGTCATTAAGGGCATAGCAGATGATGCTTTCCACCTCTTTGTATTCAAGAATTCTTCCACTATGCAAGCCATCATTACCGAATGCCGGCGGTTTGAAGAAGCCAAGAGTCGTCGCATTGCCCAGCCATTTCCCCGCCTTCCCAATACAGCTGCTACGTCCAGCTGCAAAGGCCTCCGCAGTCCGCCCACACCCAACCGCTCTGATGACATTCTCCATGTCATTCGACGTGAAATAGAAGCCGCATCTCCTGTCACGACCCCAACCAATTGCCCCGACAATTTCCAGGTGACCGTCTCATTGATAAAGTCCGTCGTGCGCCAAGAATTGGCCAACGTTGGTTTGACCAACATCTTCTCAGTTAACCGGCCTGACTACACTCCATCCAGCACTGTCATGCGCACCCGCTACCTGAATGCCTCAACCAGGTATCGCAACCCGACCGAATGGCGTACTCCAGACTATAGGCCTATGTGTTCACTCTAAAAACTAGGAAGGGTATCGCAGGAGTGAAGCGGCTGGTTCACTCTTCAAAGCGTCTTTTTACTCTCGCAAAATGTCGAGGAGAGTGAAATGCATTGTTCACTCTGTCACCAAGGAGAGAGTGAAATGTGCTTTTCACTCTCCCCTTCAGAGAGAGAGAGTAGAACTACTCTTGCGGCAATAGAGAACAAAATGTAGCGTAATCTTCTTCTTCAACTGTAGGTGGCTGGCCCCGAACATGGCAATGTATCATTCATGCACGCTGAGCAAAGAACACATCGTTTTGCTTCTAAGATGATGATGCTGTGTGGTGTTTTGTGGCGCAAGGGCCAGGTATGGCCAAAGAGCGCCATGACAAGTGGTAATGTTAACGATGTATTATGGAAGATGTCACTTGGCTGTAAAGTGGCCTAAAAATAGTCGCTGTAAAGTGCGTAAGATCTACGTGCTATAAAATTATGGCGATGACTAATGACGAATACTATGAACATTAAAATCCATCGTAAAGGAATGATGCATTGTTTAAAATATGCGAGATGTTAAATTGCTTACAGCACTACTGACTCGCCAGAGCCCTTGAACCACAAGGGCCTAGAGGCATGTGCTATTCAAAATAATTATCGCAGCGGCATCCTCTGAAGAGAGGAAGCGCTACGAACGTGTGGGGCTAATAATATGCAACACAACATCTTTCAAAAACCTAGGACGGCGTTGGTGTCAAAGAGTGGTTCTGGGCCAAGTAACATAACAGGATGAAGGGGGATGTGGTGCCGGTATGCTAAGAGAAAATGTTTTTTTTTCTTTCGGATTCGGCTTCCCGACACTCCAGTAGGACGTGGAGGACGGTCAGCCTCTGCCCGCATCTACCACAGGTTGTAGGCTCGTTTCCCGTGTGTAAGAAGTTATGTGTGCCAAAAGTGTGTCCTATTCTTAGACGGCAGAATAGGACATCTGTGCGGCGGGATTTTGTTACAGGAGGCCAGAAACCTAATTGTGGCTTTATTACATGCAGTTGCTTCTAAGAGAACAGGCCGCCGCAGTTCAAAGGAACGCGTAACGAGCGCTCTACTTTTTCACTCGGATTTGCTTCACCGCGCGAGCGCGCTCAAGATCGCGGAACAACACAGCACCGGAGAAAGGTGATCCGTACAGCGAGCTGCACCGCCGCCGCGAAGGCCAGCCAGCGGAGATCGTATGTCAGCCATCTCGCGTCGCTACGAAAACACGACAGTCGTTCGTCATGCCTTGGATATAACAGCAAATCCTCCACGGTAAGTGAATTCTAACTTAGGTGCACATTCTCCGTATATGTCATGATATCGCCAGGAAGTCGTCGCTGCGCTTAGCCGACGCGATTGACAAAGGCCTAGGCATACGCGCTTTGTCTCTCCATGTCAATCGAAAAAGCCAGTCGTCGCGATAACTGCATGTGATTTTATCACGTTGCCGTTGTCCGTAAGAGCTTTAAAGATCGCAAACGCTGCCAGAACTATGGTATGTTCAATAAGACGCCAGGCGAGAGGACGCTTAAAATGGTTCGTTCACCAGCCCGTGATTCCGAGCCTATGCGGAGCGTGATTAGCGTGCGTTTTGTGTGTTTGAATTTATTCAGTTTAGCAGTCTACTGTGTACGGAACGTTGTTGAAATAAAAAATCACATAACAGAAGGCGTCATTTTGCTGGCAGCATGCTTTTTTATAAATAAACCGCGCGCTTGACGGTGTCTCGCGCAGGAGGAATCTGCGACCACTGAAGTTACGTGCAGCACCAGTACTAGTTAGAAACTTTGCCGCAGGCATTCATCTGCATGCTGCAAGAGGTCAGTTAGGCGCGTTATCTTGAACTTACTGAAAACGCATGAGGAATCCATGTTTTATGCTGAAAAGAGTATGAACCCCATATAAGCGATCTTGCGCGCGGCAGCTACAAGCGACGCGATGGAGATGGCTGTCGCGTTCGCTCGTCGCCTACAAGTCGTACTCCGTGCGAGCGACGATATTGAGCGACGCCTCCCCGGTGTTGCCGGCATGAGGGCTGCAATCACGCGTGACGCGTGCTTTAGTAATTTACGTAGATGTATTTTACTAAAAAAGTAGCATAAAATATTTCCGGAGGTCTTGCCGTTGGTTCTTATCCTTGCACGTATAAAAATTGAATCATTTGCTCGTTCCGCGCTACAATCGGCAGTATTTGAACGATGTATACATCTAGTTCCGGCTTCGTGGTATTGGCTAGTCGCTCATAGCACTTTCGGGCGACGAGGGATGATTTCTAGATTTCCAGAACCGAGCCATCTGTTCAAGCGACGGCCCGTTTTGTCGCTCGTCGCCGTCGCGCACTAAATCGCTCTCACAGTGTTTATCCCTAAGACTGAACTGTTTTTGCTCATGTATTGAAATGGTGTGATTATAGGTAGGTCTGGTTTTGTCTCCTGTTGCGGTTTTCGTGCACGGTGCGGTTTTCGTGCATGGTGCGGTTTTCGTGCATGGTGCGAAACTGAAAGGATGCTTATGTCTACGAACTCGGTGAATTGTCGAGCAGCTAGTTATGCATCGGCATCGAATATAACGGCTGCTGTGTGGAATTACAATTGCAAGGGCGCTTTGCATACGCTTATTGTTTTGGACATGCCTGTGCATAGTTATGTCATATGAATAGCTAAATCAGCCTTCCTTTGGGGGTTACAAGCGTAATGTGTGCATTTTGCTATTGCATGGCAGATCAAAATGTGTTTATTGCTTGAATATCTTAAGTAGAGAAATAAAATATCAAAATAAGATGTTGCTTTAATTCCGTGTTACCAGTCTGTCGTACACAGAACAATAGGTTGGTGTAATAAACCAGTAACTGCGGTTTAACTGCAACATTTACATGCCTTCAAGAATCTCAAATGCTAGATTTCAAAGTGCAGCAGTAGTCGGGTCTGTCAAAAATGAACTCCATTGTGCACCTCATACATGAACATAAGTTCATGCCTTTTAGTAAGCTTAGATGCAGGCCGCAGTGAACTTTCTTGTTAGTATTGAAATGTGGCTAAGCTTGCCATAACAAGCCTCGTTGCCCTTTTTTATAGCCACATCCATATATTCATTGAACTGAAGGACAATATTTTCATCCCTACTGAGCATCATGTTTGCAGCTATAAACCTCAAATTATGGCTTCAGCAGTGGCACAACCAGGGATGGTGCGGGGGGCACACTGGGCACATGCTTAGGATGTGTCGCAAACGGTGTTTGCGATACACCAGGCTCATGACAGACGTATGATGTCTGAAAATGACCAATATTCTATTCATTAGCAGGAGTATTCTAACATTCGTGCCGAACGAGGATGAACTGTCCGTTATTTCTTTTTTGTGTAAATCTAAAATTGAAGTTAATTTAGCAGTTGACTGTTGCAGTCATTTGGATGTTTTGCATGCATTTCACTAAAAGGACTAAGAGCTAAGACTTTCTTTTATTGCCTTGGCCTTGACTGTCTTGATGTTGTTTTGCACCATGCCCTTGTGTTGACTTTTGCATATGATATTTTTCAGGCACCCGCCTTATATAACTCAAGAAGGCAGCTGCAAGGACACGAGGATGTGAAAGAGCCAGTGCAGCGCGACTACACGTAGTGGAGAGGAGCGAATGCCAAAAAATCAAAATACATTTGCCATGGAATTTGGACAAGAAACCTAGTATGTGGGTATATTGGGTGTGCCATTTGACCAAATGTAACCAAAATCAAGATACAGTATGTTACACCAAGATGAAAATTCTCACGTGCTCCAGGCAGTCATCTTAACATCGTATATTTATGTAATGTCTCCGATTGGAAAGTCAAATCAAGTATGTTCTCTGGAGACAAACACGTAGCAGCAAGTGTCATTGAAAAGTTAGAAATGTGTTTTAGAAAAGCTGATTAGTTCTGAGAAGTGACTGCTTTTTGTCTTGCCTCTCAACAGATACATCCATGTGATAAAAAAATAGTGGTACAATGAAATTGCATATTTGCTTAGTGACATGACACATACTTGCAATGAGCACGGTGCCTGTGTTTACTATAAAGAGCAACAGCCCATGCTTGGTTAGGTTAGGCCCACTACAACATGCAGGCATGGGTGATTGGCACTTTTTTTTATTTCTGTGTCGTAAGGTTTATTGACATGCGTATAAGTGCAATGGCACGCAGTATGGCAAGCACAAAAAAGGGGGGGGGGGCAGATATATGTAGCTCACTGTACACGACACAGGGCAAAGGAAATCTGTGTTCAGCAACCATGTTAAATGCCATGTACGTAAATTTTACAACGCTACTCATTCGAAGTGCGCACAGGTGCATACTGAAGAAAAGTTTTCCATGTTTTCTAAGGTACATAATTTAGTGCGTAATTTACACTAATTTTGCTCTAACCACAAGACATAATAATTTGAATATACTGCACGGAAAAACCTAGAGCGAATTGAATTGTGTGTCAGCTTCGTGTGTATACATACAGTCTTTCCTATGCATTAGGTTTTTCGCGTAATACATTACCAGTTGACAGCCTATCTTATGTGTACTCTGTTTACACTACAGTTGTTTATTAGTTTACTCATTTGTTTTGCAACTTATGAAATGCCGGTGTATATATATTTTCAACATTTGACATAATGTTTTGTAGGGACAACCCAGGACATGCATTTCTCAGCACCCAGTCAACTGCCAGAAGTGACTCGAACACAGGTCACCAGTAAGTGGACATCAGTTGCAATTTCACATTATGCAGTTGGCTGCTGCCTTGTACTGAGGCTTTTTTTTAATCAGATGGTGGTGTCGTTCTAATGTACATTTTCACCACAAAGGTGCGATCATGTCTCACAGAGGCATATATCGTTGCTATTCTCTGCGAGGGACGTGTTCTCGTGTTCGTGAAGCATTTGTGTTTGGCAGTATTGTCGCCCAATGAGTCAGATATAAACACTGTAACTCCCCACTGCTGGGAAGTAGTTGCGAGAAACACAATATATTATGACGCTGTAAAGTTATTTCATTAATACGAAGGAAAATTTTGCAGCAGGAAAAAAGATTGCTCTTCCAGGTAAACATGTCTTTTTCTCACAAGTTATTTAACCAAACCGTGGATGCGTGAAATTCATGACTTATGAATAGATTTTAATTCATCCTTTAGTAATGCTTCTAAAAGAGACTAGAAATAGCATGTGACTACCTCTCCAATCAGCAGATCATACACTTACAGTCATAAGTGGTAGTTCCATGCAGTCTCGCACTCTATATAACCTTTCCTTTCAGCAGCATTGGAACTGGCGGCTGCGTTTTCAGAAGGAGTGCACTTGGCACTGTATATGTATGCGTGAATTCGGTTTTCTTTGTATGTGTCGTCTCACTGGCACAAACAGTGCAAAAATCAGTTGTACCATGAGGCTAATGACGCCTTCTGCTGCTAGAAATGCGGCACATCATATTTTATAGTACTGCATGACATTTAAATCAAAGCTAGCACATAAGATGATCAAGAAAACTAACCGCTGTTATAGCTGTTTTCCTCAAAGAAAGCTTGTCCTTTATGGACTGTGTTAATCTGAGCTCTCCACCGATGTTTCAGTAGTATTATCCCTTAGTGAGTGAGAGATTGGGGGCAATTAATCGTGTTAGTCTTTAAGTGGTGTCCTAATTATGTGTATTTGTTCCAGCAAAGTTGTCTAGACTACTTTATTGTGTAGTGTAAAGCTTATGAAACCATCAGCAACTAGTGAGTTGCTAACATGCATATGCATTTGTCACTATACAGGTGGCACTTGGCTGTACCACTGCAGTGCAGCGGAAATTGCCAGCACCAGCGGCTTTGCAACAGCTGTTTCACAGCATGTCGGTATGTGCTAATCTATAGTTTTGTTGGGATGAGTTAGTATTATAGACCACTGCTACTCTGTATTGTGACAGATCCATATGATAAGTGATGTAATGGGCACAGCAAAAACATGTGAATGTTTTACTATGCTACATAAAAAGTCTCTCCCTTTCGTCACTGGAGCAGGGGAAGAGAGCATGCAGGCACTCCTGAATGTACATATATTTCAAAACATGAGAGAGACATATATATATATATATATATATACATATATATATATATATATATATATATATATATATATATATATATATATATATATATATATATATATATATATACACACAATTAAACTAAAATCGGGGACATTCCGTATTTCATTTTGAATTGACTTGTACAGCGCAAAAATACAACACAGACCACAGAGAAGCCCGCATGTTAACAGGTATGATACACACAATAATTCAACAGATTTGATACTTCAGGTGTGCTATTTTATGCAAGGGGGAAGGGAAAGGGGATAAAACCAGAAAAAAGAGTGGAGTGGAAAATAAAGGAATCGTGCCAAAAAGCATGAGAAACGTTGTGCAGCCAGGATCGCCAGCAGGACATCTAAAAAGCACTGATAAAATTACATACAGGGCAACCTTACGTATTGCTTGTTTCAATCAACTCAGATCACATGCAGCCATTACTGCAATCAAGTTGTTTCCTTATGTCATGAGGGAATGATGCGGGTCCAAAAAACTGTTTAGAGCTGAAGGATTATGTCCCATGCTTGCCTCATTACCTGCTTTTTATCATATTATTACCAGCTGCTTATGTTAGGGACAAAAAGTAAGAGTACGAGCTTTTTCCTAATTCGCCATTCCACACAGCATGTCTTTGTGACTATATGTACATGCAGATGATCGATAGATGAAAAATATTCAGTACAGTAGAGAGAGAGAGAGAAGGGAAGACGGACAGTAGAGTCTCATTGCAAGATACACTTGGTTGTAAGAGACATCTGAAAATGGTTTAGTTGGTTTGCCACATTAACAACACTGTACACAAGAGTCACCTTTGTTACTAACGACTTTTTAAGTACTCACTACTTCTAAGGGACACAACCCACACACATTCACTTCATGCACCTTGTGTGCTCCGAAGGGCGTAAAGATCACGCAATCCTCACACAGGTCAAGTGCGCATGTCTCTTTAGCATGAACTAGAAAAGGAGGGCAACGAGGACAGTGCAGGGCAGAAAGTGTCGACAGTTGAAGCTGACGAGCGTCTAAGAGCACCTCAAAGGCACTGCGAGCAACAAGGCTTGCAAAGTGAAGTGTTTAACTTCCAGAAGTTAGGGAGGAAGCTAACACAATCTACAGTCACTAAAAAGCTGTGAATGTCTTCTTTAAAGGGCCTCTAAACCACCGAGGTTGAAATTTAGTTGCGGTGTTGCAGTTGTACATGTTAAGGCAACGAACATGTAGCCACGAGAATTTTTCAAAACGGTGCAGTAATAGTGGAGCTACGTGTTTGATTATCGAAAAGTAGTCCCCGCTCATTTTACTCTTTCATCTGGTACACGCCATCTGGACAGTATCGTCTTTTCCTCGCCTAGTACACCTCCAAATGTTACGGGACAAACCATCACCAATGAGCTCTGTTGCTGCCGCGCAGGCCCGTCATCCTGCGAGGGGTGGTGCTAATGACCTTGCCAATACAATGGAACTGTATGGTGACTCTTGTTAAAGAGCCTCATAGGGAGACCCTTCTGTTGGCGTTTCTGTTCTTTGCCCCCATTGGCTGCCCACAATGGCATCGCGAGCAACGCGACGAGGAAGGAGTGTGTATTTGCTTGCAGGCATTGCCGGCAGTCGCACACTTTCGTGCGACCAATCGACAGCACCGGAAACTGGTGACATCATCAGAGACAGCCTGGTGATGTCAGGACAAACTGCGGGGTGCAGGATAGGTCCAGAGAGGCGCACGGGGTCGTTTTCGTCATATTGTGGTGCCCCCACAGTGCTACGCACTGTGGCGTTTGGCGTCGTCAATTGTGACGGCATTCTGATTTTGATGCGCATGTTTACTTGAAATGTTCAAAAAATGTCAAGAAGTGGTTTAGGGGCCCTTTAAGCCACCCTGAGCAATTATTCCTTCAGATATATCTAAACATACTTTAGTGATGATGCATAATAAGGTAATCTAGTCTGGCTCCTCAGTGTTTTAAAATTTTTGGTTTCGAGAGACATGTTTCCCATGCCTCTTGAATATCTCTTCTAAAGAGGCTTAACTGTAATGTACGCACACAATTGTGTAACTCCTCCTGCAAGTATTATTCCTTAAGCCTGGTCACTGATGTGCAAAGCTTGTGGTTAAGTTTTGATGTCCGTACTTTTTAGAGCTATGTTTATTAATTCAGGCTGTTTCTTATTGGTTCTTCGATGCAGGAGACAATGCCTACGAAATTATTGCCCCTGATGACGAGAGCCCTCAAGGGGCAAACGACATCTCTGTTGCAGAAGTGAGCCCGATACCACCTGAAGTTACCATAACAGGTGGCACGGCAGCAATAGATACAGAGACGGCCATGTCTACTGCAGCTGCCACAGTGTACGAGGCAAGCAGCAGTGTGTCAGCATCAGCAGCAGTGTGAGAAGGAACCGCACCAGGCCTGGTAGAGCAACATGCGTGCTATCACTGTGACTTTTTTTGTAGTGCATACAACTCATTTGCTCAACATACAAAAGCTTTTCACCACGACTGTGAGCCAGTGTTCTTGTGCAGCAAGTGCAAGACTAAGTTAGGTGTTATAACACAGTACAAGCATCACATTAAAATATGCAAACATATTACACTTCTTGCCTCCGCAGCTAGCCCACATAGCGACAACAACGTGGAACACATGGTGGAACACACCTCTTCCCCATTAGAAGATAGTAGAGACTGTCAGTGTTGTTGCTAGATTAACTGGTCTTTGTAGGCAACCAGAAGGACAACACCGGTGTCATAAGATTGTTGTTTATGTTGTTGTTGAAGAGGTAAAAAAGAAGTTTGATGCAGCTGAAGTGCCAACTGATATTGAGCAAATCAAAAACAACCACCTGAGAAAGCAACACTATCGAAATTTGGGTATCTATGCGCCGCCAACTCTGGTAAAGATGGCATAGGACAGAAGTGTGATGAAAATCACACAGACACTGCTGTTCCATCACTGGTCACAGTGAGCACTGACTTGTAGGGCAAGAGAGTCAACTGAAACGAACATTATGGCATAGTGTCATGCTCCCATGTGACCACTTTCCATGTTATTTTGCATGATACAGCTCAACCTCCAGAAACGAGACTGCAACTTGTCTGTAAAAAGCTTTCACAAAAAATTATTCACAACATTATTAACACAGCAGTATCTTTTTTTGTGGGTTCGAGGTTCCCAGGTTTCCATTAATGCAAAAATTGCGGAAAAAAAGAACATGTGTCGTACTTACACCTTTTTAACAAGTACGAGGGGGACAGAACTTTTCTAGTCATGCATCTTCATCATACTATCAAGTTTTTAAATGCCTTTTATAATTATTATTACCAGTTATATCTGAGTGCATTGTATGCATTTAGCAGGTGTAAAATCAGGTCAGTTGGATCAGATGCCTTATCTGCAAGAGAGCCCTATATTCAAGAAATTTGAATTAAAATAGGTACGTTACAGATGCAGTCTTTCAGCAGTTTATTGCGTGTGGTTTAAGCATTTCTCAATACTTTTGTGGATGGCAGTTTCAACCGGCACAGCACTGCGCTTTGTCACGGTCACGTGTCTTCAAAGCGGTGTTTACCATTTGTGTTGATCTATTTGTGTATTCATAGAGCAAGTTTTTAGTTTATTTTTTCCGCGATCTTGTGCTTGCACTAAGCTTGTATAAGGCAGTTACAAAATGGGCGTCACTATAACGAACTTTTCTGTTGAGCTTACACTTGCAAATAATAGTGTTCAGATGGCCGCACTTCCATGTAGGTGCACCGATAGCTTTGGGTATGTTCTCATGTTTGTATAAATCTTATATAAGCTAGTTACAAATTGTATGTCACTGAGCATTGTGATATTCTTTAAAGAAATGCTTGGTTGGTTGTACACTTGTGAATTAGTATTGAGGCGGTGGTATTTCCATGTAGGCGCACTGCTAGCTTTCTGCGTGCTCACGTGTTTGTATTAAGCTTTTACAAGGGAGTTACAGCATGTACGTCACTAAGCACTGTGATATTTTTAAAGAACTGCTTTGTTGGTTTTACACCTGTGAGTAATAGTACTCGGGTGGCACTAGTCATGTGTATGTACACAGGGACCATTTGTATACATTATGCTCATGTAAAGCAGTTACAAAGTGTATGTCACTAATCAATGTGATATTTGTTGAAGAATTGCTGTGATGGTTTTACACATGTGAATAATAGTGGTCAGGGCACAGTACTTGCGATGTATAGTTGAATTTATACAGTGCCAAGACATGGGCTGTACAAGTACCAAAAGAAATGTATGTCATTATATTGTTGTGATTATTACTGTTTGGATTTTATTAAACTCTGATAACATTTTTTCTTGTATCTATTGAGGTATGGCAATTTGTCATGCAACCAAACTGAGGACCTGAACTTGTGCATACAAATAAACAGCTAATTTAAGAGTATACTGCTCATATTCTGCGAAAGCAGTTTAACAAATCTTGTACTACAATGCTGGAAAAATGACAGAGCTGACAGGGATGTACAGAAAGAGTTCTGTACTGGCTGAAGGACTGCCCCACACTGGAGTTGGTAATGTTGCGTTTATTGGATTAGAACAGTAAGTGCACTTCTATTAAAAATGGGACAGTAAATGCAGAAACATAAGGCAGACGAGCAGATGTGGCACATTTTTTTCAGGGCCCTCCATGCCTACTACTGCATTTCTAGTCTTCCTGTGCTCTTCGTATATGCCCCTGTTCAGTCAAGGTTTTTACTCCATGACAGTTGTTCTACTGGGTTCATAGCAATATTGAAGAAAAAATGCAATGGTTTTCAAGAACTTTCGAGGCCCCGACACAGTAACTTCAAGGACCTCGTGCGATTTTTTTAGTAGTTTGGACAGGCAATAACCTGTTCAACAACATCGTTAACTTTAATGCAAACGAAAGAAAACAAAGCGCATTTCACTGATTTCAAACATTTGAAAGACTGCTAATTTGCCTTTCACACTAAACGCACACAAGGAAGCATTTCAAAAAAGCGCTCAAAGTTTTTCTGCAATAGCACAATTAACTACTTGGACCTGCAACATTTGCAGTTTTTGAATGCTGTCTGGTTTGACAGTGTATGTGATGTCATCTGTTGCCTCAGCTTTTCACCACCAAATAAAGAAGTCGTTTGTAATTTCCTTTTATTGTGTCTGTAGCTCTCGATTTACTCATCACGGCTTTTCTTTGAATGCCTCAACTGTTGAGCTTCCTGCTTCTGCTCCTCCAAGTACATTTGTCGCCGGTTCCGTGTGCCTAAAACTGGTATCTGCAGCTCCTTTGTAATTTCAACTTTAAGGATGTCGCTTTCTTCCTGTTACCTCCACAGACAATTCTCTGTGACATGCGAAGAGTGTCACAGAAGGAAAAAAAAAACGCTTGGCAATGTCTGCTAAGTGTAGCCAAGTGTACAAATTTAAGGACTTTCCAGCACTTCTAAAAATTCCAGGGTTTTCAATGCCTTGAAAAAGGCATTTTAGAAATAAAGGGTTTTCAAGGATCGCTACAAACCCTGGATTCTAGCACCTAAATAATTTTACAAGCTTATTTTGGCGCGGAGTTTGGAAATTCATGCTTATTAGCTAACGCTGCACTATCTCTGTACATTGAAGCCACGAGAGCGCAACCATTTTGGAGTAAAGCAAAATACTGAAAGCTTTTAATATCACTCTTTCTATGGAGCTTCGTATTGCCTAGTTAAGTTTACGAATGTGCCTGGTTTTAGTGGGCGTTTCTTCGACATTTTCTGTGAGAAGTAGATGACTAACCCCCGTATTCAGAAATGTATCTTAATACAAAGCTCATGCTTGACTTTGCATAAACGACGCCTGGTGCGAACGTCCCCTAGACGCTCACTGCCTTTCTTTTGGTGCGTTCACGGCTTGCGTCATTTAGATCAAGTCAAGCATGGGCTTCAAGCTATGATGCATTTCTGAATATGAGGGTAAGCGTGCGCAGTTCCTGGCAACGCATTGTGCCATTGACACTGAGAGGAAACGGGAAAACAAAGTTAACACCCTATGCTCCTAAACTTTTGCCTACCTGTGGTGTGCGTGTATCGTGCAAGAAGGAACAGCGCAAACACCAGGACGAAAAAAAGCATCAACCACACCAGTGCTTCGTGGTGTGGTCCATGTTTTCGCGTCGTCCTTGCGTTGTGGTGTTTCTTCTAAAATGCTCAACCAACTAGCCGACAAGTCCATCCTGTGCATATATATTGAACACACGTATGAATGTAGATGGTCTTCGAAGCTTTTAGAACGAGCACTGCCACAGGATACGAGCAGTGCACGCGTAACAAGTGGACACATTAGTCATTTAAACATGCGTGCCAATGCATGTGATGCGGCTATCGGCATAAGCAGTCTCCAAATGCTGGAATGCATGCTCTTCAAAACGCTAACGATCCGCTGCTAACGCAGGACAACAGCTCACAGCGGACTGAACCGAACTCTAAACTAATGCACTTGAAGAGAACGCCTACACGGCAGCGCGAGGCACGTCAAAATGCCTGGTACTGGCGTCGCAGTTAACCACATACGAATGGAACTGGCGAAAAAAATAAACAGACATGCTCACCAGTATACGCGCGACTTAAATTCACATAGGTGGATGGTTGGCACGATACTTTGTATCCGCGTATTTTCGGAGAACATATAACGCATGGACTGGAAAAGCACTCGATCGTGAGCTGAACGGCACATTTCTTATTTTCCTGGGGTGACGACAAGCCGTGAATAGTTCTCACGTCGTCGTCTACGTTGTATTCCTTCGTTAGTCGTAGCAAGGAATGGAAATGATGCAAACGCAAACGTGTTCCAGTACACAACAGCACAGCACACTGCAGAGAAACTCCACCCACCGCAGCCGATTCCTCAAATCCATTTGTTATATATATAACCTCTAAAACAACATGACTGAGCGTGGTGGCTCTGTGGTGTAATGGTTAGGATGTGTGCTTTGAATTGTATAGATGCGAGTGTACGCGGGTTCGAATCCACGTGATGTATAGAGCAATGTGGTTCTCCATAACTGTGTGATTCCCTCGACTATTGTGTTTTAATTAGATTATGTGTCTCCTGATTGTGAAATGTGCGAAGATAATTGCTGATTAAATGTTAATTAGCTTTTTTTTCTCCGCAGTGGCCTTCGCGACGCATACGCATACGCCGATTCCGAGCAGTCACGCCTCATGGTAGGGAGCAAATAGCCAGGAAAAATGACTTTAAAATCCTGCATAACTTTGCTCACGCCTATTCTGTAGGCGTGAGCAAAGTAGGCTACTGACTCTGAGGAGCCGCCTAGGGAACGGTATATCAGCGACCCTAATTTGATCTGATTTCCTGCCTGCATGCGTGGCCAGGACTTCGCTAAGAGGGTATTGGGAAGAGTACTAACTCTGTTTGGGGGAGTAGAAGTACTCGGTCTGGTGGAGTGCCATTACCCCTGCGGTGAGAGTATTAGCACTCTGCGGAAGAGTACTAGCACTCCCTGTGGGAAGAGTATTATCACTCTGCGGAAGAGTACTAGCAATCACTCGCGGTGGAGTAACAAAACTCTGTCAACAGGAGTTGACCTACTCTCTCTCAAAGAGGGTCGATCTACTCTCGAAAAGAGAGTGAAATATGGGACAAGCCGCTACTCCCTCAAAGAGAGTGCCCGGCACTCCCTTTGTTTTTAGAGTGTTTCACTTGTGGCCGTAACGGCCACATTTCACGTCACTGCCGGTCTTCTTGGAATTCGACCTCCTGGTCCTACCATCCATCCCACAGCCCTCATGCTGCTCCTCGGTTCTCTCCGCCCACGCAACCACACTTCTCTGCCTACCCGCTCTAGCCGTTCTCCTTCACCACGTCGCCACTTTTCCTGATCGCCCTCACCTCACCGATCACCATGCCATAGCTCCTTATGGCGCACCCTTCCGGAAAACTAACGGGTGCAGCACCTGGAGGTGATCCTGCCAAACCGACCCGACGCAAAAATCCTCTTCTGACCTTGTCCACACATCGGAACCTCATGCAAAGTGAACGTGGATGGTGTACCTGTTACCGCTCTGATTGACACTGGCGCGCACGTATCTGTGATGAATGCTCAGCTTTGGAATCGTCTCAATAAAGTCCTCACTTCTGCTCCCTCGCCTATGGTGCAAGTCGCCGACGGTGGAACACCAGCCGTTATAGGCATATGTACGGCTCGCGTGAGTGTCGCCAGACATCGTACTTCTGTATTATTTTATTTTCTAGAGCACTGCCCTCACGACCTCATCCTGCGCCTTGACTTTGTCTACACATTGCACTTTGATAGACTGTTCTCCTGGTGTTGTGCAACTCGCTCTACCTGCTGCTATTTACCCTCCCGATAGTGCTCCGATACGGCTATGGTCCACAGAGCTTATTCACCTCCCTCACCGTGCCATTACCTACAAGGTGTGTCCCCCGTTCCACCTGTACGAGACGGTGACTACATCGTATCACCTAATCCGGATGTCCTGCTCTCGCATAACGTCGCTTTTCCTCACACTGTCATTACCATTTTGGACAACACGTCCTGCCTTCCGCTTGTGAACACTGGACTCTGTACACAAGTACTCCCGCGCGGCTTATCCCTGGCGCAAATAACGCCAGCCAGAGACTACCACATTTAGGCTTTAATTTGTGACAGCTCCTCACGTTCCACTCCTGCTTCGCCCCCTGTCCCTTCAGACTTGAGTGCCCTAACAAAAATTATTGCTCCTGATCTTCCGCCTTAGCGTGCTCAAGAACTACGTTGCCTCCGTGCCTCATACTGAGACATATTCGACCTTGAAGAGCGCCCTCTAGGACAAACATCTCTCGTAAAACATCGAATAAACACCGGTGATGCGAACCCGATCCGTCGGCGACCCTACCACGTCTCGCCTAGTGAGCGGCATATTATCCAACATGAAGATGACAAGATGCTTTCTCGCGATATCATCGAACCTTCTTGCAGACCATGGGCATCGTCTGTTGTACTAGTTAAAAAGAAAGACAACAGTTGGCGATTTTGCGTCGATTATCGACACTTCAACAAGGTATCAAAGAAAGACGTCTATCCGCTACCACGCATTGACGATGCCCTGGATTGTTTGCATGGAGCACAATATTCTTCGTCCATCGACCTTCGCTCCGGCTACTGGCAAATTGCCATCTATGACATTGACCGGGACAAGACAGCTTTTATTACTCCCGATGGCCTGTCTCAGTTCAAAGTGATGCCTTTCGGTTTATGTAATGCCCCGGCCACATTTGAACGAATGATGGACGCCCTCCTACAGGGTTTCAAGTGGTTCATCTGCCTCTATTACCTGGACGACGTGATCGTTTTTCCGCCGACTTTTACGACACACCTCGAACGCCTATCGACTATCCTATCTGTTTTCCGTCAGGTGGGGCTACAACTAAATTCGTCCAAGTGCCACTTGGGCCGTAGGGAAATTTCTGTGCTCGGGCATCTCGTCAATTCTTCTGGTGTACGCCCTGATCACGATAAATTACGGGCAGTGAAAGGCTTTCCCATGCCAACGTGTGCCAAGGATGTTGACAGTTTCGTGGGCCTTTGCTCCTACTTCCGTCGGTTTCTCCGAAATTTTGCGAACGTTGCGTGCCCTCTAAATCAGCTCCTCAAGGAAGACGCTGCCTTCATTTGGGGCACCGAGCAAGCTGGTTCTTTCACCGAGCTGATTGGGCTTCTAACGTCCCTGCCCATTCTCGCTCACTTTGATTCGTCAGCTCCAACCGAAGTCCATACCGATGCCAGTCGCCACGGTATTGGCGCCTTCTTGGCACAGAAACAACAAGAGTGAGAACGTGTTATTGCCTGCGCCAGCCGCCTCGTTTCCTATGCTGAGCGCAATTATTCCATCACTGAACGCGAGTGTCTGGCTCTCGTTTCGGCAGTGGGTAAATTCCACCCTTATTTGTACGGCCGCCAATTCACTGTGATCACTGATCACCACGCTCTGTGTTGGCGTTCGGCCATCAAAGATCCTTCAGGGCGCTTTCGCCGATGGGCTCTGTGGCTTCAAGAATACAACTATTCAGTTGTGTACAAGATCCGCCGGTTACATCAAGGTGCGGACTGCTTGTCGCGCCATCCTGTCGACCCTCCGGACGTTTCTTCGGATGGCATACCTGTCACCGTTCTCTCTCTGGCTGCCTTTCGCGATATTGGAGCCGAACAACTTCGGCACGCCTCCTTGCAAGACCTTATTCAACGGCTCACTTCAACGACGCCCGATCTTCCCCTTCGCATGTTCGAACTCCAAGATGGTATATTGTACCGCTCTAACATATGCGCCCGGGCGGTCCTGCCCGACTCTTCGTTGTGCCTGGGCATCTGCGTCAGACTGTTCTCGCCCAACTTCATGATGTACCGACTGCAGGTCACCTGGGCGTGTCGTGAACTTATGACCGCGTTCATCGGCGCTTCTTTTGGCCTGGTCTGTATCGTGACGTCTGCCGTTATGTCGCTACGTATGACCTTTGTCAACGACGCAAAAAGCGGACCACACTCTCTGCTGGTCGTCTTCAACCACTTGACGTACCATCAGAACCATTCTTCCGTGCAGGTGCTGATCTTTTAGGCCATTTTCCTACGTCTGCTTCGGGAAACAAGTGGATTGCTGTAGCAACACACTACGACACCCGATATGCAATCACACGGGCTCTTCCGATAAGCTGTGCAACCAATGTCACCGACTCCCTCCTAGAGAACGTCATCCTTCACTACGGCGCCCCTCGACAGCTCCTCACCGACCGAGGCCGTTACTTTCTTTCTAAAGTTGTCGATGACATCCTACACACGTGTGCGACTAAACACAAACTTGCTACTGCTTACCATCCACAAACGAACGGTCTAACCGAGCGCCTTAACGGCACCCTTACTGACATGCTGTCCATGTATGTCTCCGCTGACCATCGCAACTGGGATGTTGCACTGCCGTTCGTTACTTTCGCCTTTGATTCGTCTCTCCATGATACCGCAGGCTACTCTCCATTCTTCCTCTCGTTTGGCCGCGACCCTACACTACCTTTCGACACCGTTCTGCCTGCTAGTCTGAATTCCACATCCGAGTGCGCCCGTGAGGCCATACTCAAAGCACAAGAACCACGCCATATATCCCGACGTCGACTTGTCGAGTCGCAGGACAATCAGCGGCGCCTATATGACGCCCGCCATCGCGACGTCCATTACGCACCGGGCGCCCTGGTTCTCCTTTGGTCGCCGTCGCGACGCGTTAGCCTCTCGGAGAAGTTAATTTCACGCCACTCTGGCCCTTACCCTGTCTTGCGTCCAGTAACTGACGTCACGTACGAAATCTCCCCTCTTGAGTGAACCGTGGCTCAGCAAGGCTGCGACGTGGTCCGCGTCGCTCGTCTTCAGTTGTATCATTCGCGCGCCTCCTAACCAGCACCGAGCCGGTGCTTCAGCCGCCGGGGGTCATGTGACACGCTAACGAAGACGGTGTTTTAATTCTGGTCGGAAGAAGAGGACACTCAGGACTTCGCGCGCTGTCTACCATGTTGTCAGCTGCTACAATTATTGTAAATATCTTGTAAATATACGTCTGACTGTTTTTAAACCCATAAAAATATATATTGTCACGTGGTGGTGACGTTGAAGGACACAGTAGCAACACTGTGAACGACAAAACTAAATTTTATTGGGCGAACCTGTGCCCACAAAACAGGCTACACTTATAGCACAACGATAGCGGCGAACACAGTCGGCGATCGTCGAAAATCTGATCAGCGGGTCAAGTGCGTCGGCTTTTATACAGCAATCATCGAATGTTCCAGATTAAACGTTGGGATCCGCATGCCTTCTAAAATGTTCTACACCATTCGTGTCAAGCGATGAAATCAGATAACACAACGTTCGGCGACTACAGACACCGGATAGAAGCATCGATATCTTTCCAGAAACTTCGGATACATGCAGGCGCGTCCCACACTGTGCGATAACATTTGCTAGGTGACAAAACTTGTCGCCCGATAAAGACAAGTACACATGTCAATACCCCCCTCTTAAAAAGCATCGACCCGATGCTGCAAACAAACGAAAGTAATAAGTAAGCAAAAAGCAAAGAAAACAAAAACAAAATAAGGAAAGTTCGTTAGCGTCCGTAAAATGGTTTAAGACGCCCCACGTGGACCACTTCAGGTCGTGCGCGACGTCGCTGTGAATGCGAAATGCCGTCTGGCACGACCTCATAGTCCAGAGCGCCAATACGTCGGATGACCTTGTAGGGCCTGAAATAGCGTCGGAGTAGTTTCTCACTGAGTCCTCGTCGGCGTATCGGTGTCCAAACCCAAACACGGTCGCCGGGCTGGTACTCAACAAAGCGTCGTCGGAGGTTGTAGTGTCGGCTGTCGGTCCTCTGTTGGTTCTTGATCCGTAGGCGGGCGAGCTGTCGGGCTTCTTCGGCGCGCTGGAGATAGCTAGCGACGTCAACATTCTCTTCGTCAGTGACGTGGGGCAGCATGGTGTCGAGCGTCGTCGTCGGGTTCCTGCCGTAAACCAGCTTAAACGGCGTGATCTGTGTTGTTTCTTGCACCGCCGTGTTGTAAGCGAATGTTACGTACGGCAGGACGGCATCCCAGGTCTTGTGTTCGACGTCGACGTACATCGCTAGCATGTCGGCGAGGGTCTTATTCAGCCGCTCCGTAAGACCATTCGTCTGCGGGTGGTAGGCCGTGGTCCTCCTGTGCCTTGTCTGACTGTATTTCAGGATGGCTTGGGTGAGTTCTGCTGTAAAGGCCGTTCCTCTGTCGGTGATGAGGACTTCGGGGGCGCCATGTCGAAGCAGGATGTTTTCAACAAAGAATTTCGCCACTTCAGCTGCGCTACCTTTCGGCAGTGCTTTAGTTTCAGCGAAGCGGGTGAGGTAGTCTGTCGCCACGACGATCCAATTATTTCCGGTTGTTGACGTCGGAAAGGGTCCCAGCAAGTCCATCCCGATCTGCTGGAATGGTCGGCAAGGAGGCTCGATTGGCTGTAGTAATCCGGCTGGCCTTGTCGGCGGTGTCTTGCGTCGCTGACAGTCTCGGCATGTTCTGACATAACGGGCGACGTCGGCGGTCAGGCGCGGCCAATAATACTTTTCTTGTATCCTCGATAGTGTCCGGGAAAAACCGAGGTGTCCAGCGGTCGGATCGTCATGAAGGGCGTGCAATACTTCTGGACGAAGTCCTGACGGGACAACAAGAAGGTAGTTGGCGCGGACTGGTGAAAAGTTCTTCTTCACGAGGAGATTCTTTTTAAGCGTGAAGGAAGATAATCCGCGCCTAAATGCCCTGGGGACAACGTCGGTGTGCCCTTCCAAATATTCCACCAGGCCTTCTAGCTCCGGGTCTGTCCGTTGCTGTTCAGCGAAGTCTTCCGCGCTTATCATGCCAAGGAAGGCGTCGTCATCTTCGTCATCTTGCGGTGGCGGGTCAATGGGGGCGCGTGATAGGCAATCGGCATCGGAGTGTTTTCTTCCAGACTTGTAGGGTTCAGTGATGTCGTATTCTTGTAGTCTGAGGCTCCACTGCGCCAGTCGTCCTGAAGGATCCTTTATACTCGCTAGCCAACACAACGCGTGATGGTCACTGACGACTTTGAATGGCCTGCCATAAAGATAAGGGCGAAATTTAGCTGTAGCCCAAACGATGGCGAGGCATTCCTTTTCGGTCGTAGAATAGTTGCCTTCCGCTTTTGACAGTGACCGGCTAGCGTAAGATATCACCTGTTCAACTCCTTTTTTCCTAGGGACTAGAACGGCATCGAGGCCTAGGCTACTGGCGTCAGTATGGATTTCTGTATCGGCGTACTCGTCGAAGTGCGCAAGTACCGGCGGCGACTGCATGCGTCGTTTGAGTTCTTCAAATGCGTCGGCCTGCGGCGTTTCCCACTGGAACTCAACATCACATTTAGTTAGACGTGTCAACGGCTCGGCGATGCGTGAAGAGTCCTTGACAAAGCGCCTGTAGTAGGCACACATGCCAAGGAATCTACGCACTGCCTTCTTGACGGTGGGCTGCGGGAACTTTGCGATGGCAGATGTTTTTTGAGGGTCGGGGCGTACTCCGGATTTACTGATGACGTGGCCTAGGAACAGAAGCTCGTCGTAAGCGAAGCGGCATTTTTCTGGCTTCAGAGTGAGCCCTGATGAATTGATGGCCTCTAGTACTGTCGTAAGCCGCCTAAGGTGATCGTCGAAATTTTCGCCGAAGACGACGACGTCATCCAAGTAAACAAAGCAGGTCTGCCACTTCAATCCTGCTAACACCGTGTCCATGACGCGCTGGAAAGTTGCAGGCGCCGCGCAGAGTCCGAATGGCATGACCTTGAACTCGTAGAGGCCGTCTGGCGTGATGAAGGCGGTCTTTTCGCGATCTCTCTCGTCGACTTCTATTTGCCAGTAGCCAGACTTGAGATCCATCGACGAGAAGTACTTAGCGTTGCAGAGCCGATCCAATGCGTCGTCTATTCGTGTAAGGGGGTATACGTCCTTCTTCGTGATCTTGTTCAGACGACGATAATCGACGCAGAAACGTAGGGTTCCGTCCTTTATCTTCACCAGGACAACAGGGGACGCCCACGGGCTTTTCGACGGCTGGATGATGTCGTCGCGCAGCATTTCGTCGATTTGTTCTCTTATAGCTTCGCGTTCTCGCGGCGAAACTCGGTAAGGGCTTTGGCGGAGTGGTCGAGCGTACTCGTCGGTGATTATGCGATGCTTGGCGACTGGTGTTTGTCGAATCCTCGATGTCGTCGAAAAGCAGCCTTTGTATCGTCGGAGCAGACTTCTGAGCTGCTGTTGCTTAATCACTGGGAGACTTGGATTAATGTCGTAGTCTGGTTCGGGAACCATAGTCGTCGGGGTAGATGCGGCGGAATCCGAGAGGACAAACTTATTACTGGTTTCCACAATTTCCTCGATGTACGCGATCGTCGTGCCCTTGTTGATGTGCTTGAACTCCTGGCTGAAGTTTGTCAGCAACACTTCAGTTTTGCCTCCATGCAGTCGAGCGATCCCTCTTGTGACGCAAATTTCACGGTCTAGCAGGAGACGTTGGTCGCCTTCGATGACACCTTCTACGTCAGCGGGTATTCCGGTGCCGACCGAAATAACAATGCTGGAGCGGGGCGGGATGCTCACTTGGTCTTCGAGCACATTCAAGGCGTGGTGACTACGAGGGCTCTCCGGCGGTATCGTCTTATCTTGCGACAGCGTTATTGACTTCGACTTCAGGTCGATGACTGCGCCGTGTTGGTTCAAGAAGTCCATACCGAGAATGACGTCTCGTGAACACTGTTGGAGGATAACGAAGGTGGCAGGGTAAGTCCGGTCATGAACGGTTATTCTTGCCGTGCAGATTCCAGTCGGCGTAATGAGGTGTCCTCCCGCGGTCCGAATTTCGGGGCCCTCCCATGCAGTCTTAACCTTCTTCAACTGGGCGGCGATGTGTCCACTCATTACGGAGTAATCGGCCCCTGTGTCGACTAAGGCAGTGACTGCGTGGCCGTCTAGAAGTACATCGAGGTCGGTGGTTCTTTGTCTGGCGTTGCAGTTGGGTCTTGGCGTCGGATCACGGCTGCGTCGTGTCGAACTGAAGCTGGAACGTCTTGTCGTCAAGCCGTCTTTCGTCGGTGTAGTCTTGGCTTCCTGACTTCGTCGGGTCGGTGGCGTGTCGTCATTAGGTCGTCGAGATCGTTTCTTTGTCGTCTTCGTCGGCGGCGGAGGATCTTCGTCAGTTCGACGAACAGCAACCGCACCTCCATCGGTTGCTGCTTTTAGTTTTCCAGATATGGGCTCGCAGAGCGGCCCCGGGCTGAGCCGGTATATGGTCGGCGCTGCGGCGACAGGTAGCGGCCTGGTGACGGCGAACGGGATGGTCGTCGAGGGCTCCATTGAGTAGCGGCAAGGTAGTCGGCGATGTCACGTGGGCGCTCTCCAAGCTGTGGACGCGGCGCGTTGACGGCGAACCCTCTCAGTCCCAAGTTGCGGTATGGGCATCGGCGATACACATGGCCGGCTTCTCCGCAGTGATAGCAGAGCGGGCGGTGGTCGGGGGCTCGCCAAATGTCTGTTTTCCTCGGGTAGCTGCGCTGGGCGACGGGTGGGCGTGCTGGCGACGGTGGCAGTGGTCGACGGAATTGCGGCGTTGCAGGGCCCTGGCGCGGTCGTGGAGGGGGACCTTGACGGCGGGCGACGGCGGCGTAGGTCATCGCTTCTGGCTGGGGCTGCGATGATTGTGGTTGTAACTCGGGAACTCCAAGCGATCGCTGAACTTCTTCTTTCGCGATGTCGGCGATCGAAGCCACTTGGGGCTGCGACGAAGGCAGGACCTTGCGCAGTTCTTCGCGCACAATGGCCCTGATGGTCTCCTGAAGGTCGCCGGAATCCAGTCCTCGGATGGCGTACTGCGGCGTGAGCCCCTGGCGGTTATATTGCCGGGTTCGCATCTCCAGAGTTTTCTCAATCGTCGATGCCTCTGCAGAAAACTCTGCTACGGTCTTCGGCGGGTGACGAATAAGTCCTGCGAAAAGTTCTTGCTTGACGCCCCGCATCAGGAAGCGGACTTTTTTCTCCTCTGACATTTCCGGTTCGGCGTGCCGGAAAAGACGGGCCATCTCCTCTGTGAAGATCGCGATCGTCTCGTTTGGCAGCTGCACTCTGGTTTCTAGTAGTGCTTGGGCTCGCTCTTTTCGTACGACGCTTGTAAACGATTGCAAGAAGCCGCTTCGGAACAGGTCCCATGTCGTTAAAGTGGCTTCTCGATTTTCGAACCAGGTCCCGGCGGCGTCTTCCAGTGCGAAATAGACATGCCGCAGCTTATCGTCGCTGTCCCAACTGTTAAACGTAGCGACCCTCTCATACGTCTCGAGCCAGGTTTCCGGGTCCTCGAATGTTGATCCGCGGAACGTCGGAGGGTCCCTGGGCTGCTGCAGCATGATGGGGGACGCTGGGGCTGCCATTGGGGTTGCCTTGTCCACAATCTTTTTGGTCTTCTCAGGTAGAAGTGGTACTGCGCTCGGCCCTTCATACGTACACCCGTCCGTGCTCCGGGGGCAGCTGTTGAAGACGGCGGCTTGCTCGATGCTCCGGGACTACGTTGGTGTTCCCTTTGCGGTACGGGCTTGGATCACGGCTTGTCGGGGGCGTCCGGTACATGAACGAAAAGCACCTCCACCAGATGTCACGTGGTGGTTACGTTGAAGGACACAGTAGCAACACTGTGAACGACAAAAGTAAATTTTTTTGGGCGAACCTGTGCCCACAAATCAGGCTACACTTATAGCACAACGATAGCGGCGAACACAGTCGGCGATCGTCGAAAATTTGATCAGCGGGTCAAGTGCGTCGGCTTTTATACAGCAATCATCGAATGTTCCAGATTAAACGTTGGGATCCGCATGCCTTCTAAAATGTTCTACACCATTCGTGTCAAGCGATGAAATCAGATAACACAACGTTCGGCGACTACAGACAGCGGATGGAAGCATCGATAACTTTCCAGAAACTTCGGATACATGCAGGCGCGTTCCGCGCTGTGCGATAACATTTGTTAGGCGACAAAAGTTGTCGCCCGATCAAGTCAAGTACACGTGTCAATATCAACAAATATTTATTCAGAGTTTATGGTATCGCTCTGATCGCTATATTTGCAAACCAAAACTAGTAGGGTTTATTCACAAACAGCCATATAACTTATTTCCACGATGATAGCATGTCCTATTTGGTGATTTCGATATATCCGCGTATGTATGTAATACCATTTCTCAAGTGCGACGTTAGCAAAAATACTACGTTGTTCCTGGGCAGTCTAATAAAACTGATTGGTTGAATGATTATTGATATTTTCACCTATTCTTGATGATGCCGTTATTAGGTAAATCTTAAAAACCACCTATTTGTAATGGCTTTTGACTGAAATTTGCCTCCAGCAGCAGCAGCCTTACTCCCGCAGTACCGCTCCTAATTAATGAGTTAAAGCCCAAACTGTGCTGATGTAACCCCAACTGATTACGGCGAGAATCTCATACTTTATCGCCGAATTTATTTCTGACACAAAACTGAAGAATGATAGTATGTAGCAATGTTCACATGCTAAAAGAACTATTGAACGAATCAGTCGAGTGAACAATGTAATGAAGAAAGCGCTAAAATCAAACAAAACTACTAATACGTCCACTTTTCCAGAATTCTTGGAACACGTTTGTAACGACAGTCTACCATTTTCTCTTCCTTTCCCTTTTTCGCACATGGTCCTGTCCAAATGCACCTTAACAGTAATTTAGTACATTCCCCAAATGCGACGGTACAGAACTAATCGTAAGTTCAAGTGTCCTGTAAAGAGGTGACCCCTTTTTTTTCCAACAAGGCACTCAGTGTTATTATTTATTAGGCGTTTAAAAACTGCAAACGTCCTTGTTGTAGAATGTATACCCTACTCCACAGGCTTTCTTGAAAGCATCTTTGCAGCGTTGTGGAACAGGGTCGAGAAAACCGAGTTCGACCCAAAGCATGCACTCTGAAAAAAAAAAAAAGAAACGGCATTCTTTAAAGTCATCGTTGACTCTACGTTGTACGGTACAGGTAATGCGTAGCACGAATGATGGCATTCCATAGTGTACTCAGGGTTGAACACAGTCAGACAGACGTAGGGAAAAGCAAAGTTTTTATAGACAACAAAAACAAGCTATTATGAAACGAAAATGTGATGCACGCTATAATCCATAATGATCACCGTTTGCGCTCGGCCCTTTTAACTACAACCAAACTTTGTAGCCTCTGCTGTAACACACGAAAGGACCAAGCATGACTGCTTATATTTTAATCCGGGAGCACATTGCAGTCTCGCTCAACCTGCAAATACTACCTATAGATAATGGTGGCATGAATAAGGGAAATATAGAACGCATGAATTTAACGCCGACTCCGAATCTATCAACGATGTTATATCTGATTTCTACTGCGCCTTCATTTCTATTTTCTTGATGCCGCGTCAAAAGCATGTAGCGTCTTTAATGCTTGTGATGTAGCAGAATAAACTCGTCATGCTAAAACTGGCCTTCATACGTACACCCGTCAGGAATTCTTTTGCGACGAACTAGTATATCCTTAAAGTGTTGCTGATCGCCGAGCGTCCTTGTATAGTGCTCCTAAAGATGGATGTGACAGCGCGCACGGTGTCCGCTGGGCTCGGTCGTTTTACTGCAGCACCTTGCGAATCGTGTCAACGTGACGTTTAATGTGTTATTACATTCAATCTATTAGGGCGTACTTGGGCACTTCCGCTCAAGAACGGCAAGTGGAAGCACAACACTCTAAGAACGTTTTACAATGCACCATCTCTCACAGCGCAGGAGAGGTTTTGAAATGGCGTCTTCAAGCGACAGTGCTCCACCTTCATGTTGATTGTAGCACATCTCTCGTCGCCTTCAATCGTTCTCACTTAAGAACTATATGCAATACTGGACACAGCCATTCGATACCCAGTGACATTAACTCCCGTAGCAGGGCAGGAACCAGCCGTCTCAACGCCGTATAAAGCTCAATCATTCTCAGGAGTTCACAATTGCTGACATAAGGGTAACAGCATGGGAATGTGCTTGAGTGCGGCTACTACAATTAGCGACGCGGTAAACGCCACAACTTCAATTTAAGAATACTTACAAAGAAAAATGAAAATTTTGAGGCGATGGGTATATTGCACTTAATTTAGTAGCCCAAGCAAGCGTGCTGAAGGAGTTAATGTGATTGATTACTACGACCTATAACATTGCACAGAAAGACGGTTGACAAAGATAATATGGCGACGAAATGAATGTCTACCATATAAATAAGCGCACTTTCAACGATTCTTCTCTCCCTTCACTGAGGTACGCCCAGGTGGCGCAGAATTCGTTTTCGCACATATTACGAAGCTATAGGGACAGATAACTGTTATATAGTGAAATGTGGTCGAAGCCTATATCAAAACTTTGAGTGTTCAACAACGATATAAAATATGCCACAGGTACAAGAAATTAGCGTTCTTGCATTGATGAGAACTGGGGGGAGCCTATGTATTTGAATGGGTGCCATCAAAATGTGCACAACTCTCACATAAAAACATGCCGTTGTAAACATACCCACACATCTTAACCTTGCAGGGCTGGCAGCATCACATTTTCCGTAGCAATAGATTTTTAAAAAATTGCAAGTTTACCATTGACTCACGTATTGACAATTCAGGCTTATTAGGTATGATGTGAGAAGGACAAGTAACTTGATTAAGGCTATTAGTTGTCTTTCAGTGCTTGTGGATTCGAACATTATTGTCTCATCTGAAATGTGGTCAGGTAAGATAGAACTGGCAAACATTGAGTAATTTTGTTTTTGTTTCAGTAGTTGCGTCGTTATGTATTTATGAGTCAACAACTTATGCCAACAATTCCCGCAGTTATCAAAGTTCAATGCGCTCAATGTCAAACAAACATTCTCGCATTTCGTAGTGAGAGCAAGCTGTCGAGCCACAGGGAGATCAAAAATGGCGAATGGTCTTACGTTCTGTGTCATGAGAAGGAATTATGCCAACAAAGCAGGTCTTGTAGTCATTATAACGAAGCACTATAACAAGCGGATTGCTGACATCTGAAAGAGCATTAAAAAGGTGGTTTAATTATGTACCTAAACTAGACATTGTACAGGTTTGGTGCCTCAGCGTTCGCACATTGCTTTATCTCTGCACTGCTTCTTTTGTAAAAACATGCGTTTGGACAAGGGAAACAGCTTTTACCCAGCCATAAAGCGAATTGTGTTATTGAAATGCATTTTTACCGAGAACGACACATTCATCATCATGAAATTAAGCTTCTGCAATACATCAGCTGCACTGATTTGTTTAATTATTACAGGACCTCTAATGGTTCTTAAGGTGTGCCTAAACTCGCTCAAATAAAAACAAGTAAAGGTTCAAGAGCAATGTTTATAAGCGCTTAGGGTGACGCCAACTGATATCGTAATTGTAGAATTGTCGTCCTTTATTATGCCTAAACGTGGCATACATGATTTCTCACTTTACATTTCCAAAAAAAAGCGAAAGCAAGAATATGAAGCAGGGTAACAGGGGGTGACCGGTCCTGATAACAGAAAAAAGAACGCTTCAACCATGGCAGCCGCCAACGCTTATATATAGCACGCATTGACATAGGCATATACATAAATAGCCATAAGAATTAACAGAGAGAGAAAAAGTAGGGTAGGTGTCGAAATTTTGCAAGGGTAGCAGCAGGAAATATTTCGTCAGAACTGATTTCACGAAGACCACCATCCTTATTGCGTTTGTCATTAAATCAATATCTTGACACAAAGCTTTGTCACCATTGAAGCAAGTTATGTAAAAGCTATTTACTGCACCCACACTGATATTTCGCTCTTCGGATGGATGGATGTTATGAGCGTCCCCTTTGGTATGGGGCGGTGGGTTGTGCCACCAAGCTCTTGCTATTATACTGCCTAATGTTCCTACCTATGTTAAAGAACAAAAAATAAATAAAAAAGGAACCGTCCTATGAAGACTCGGCGCCATCTAGTGCCGCAACCGCGAAGTCCGCGTGTCGCCTCTCAAATGCATTGTGCAGCATTGCACGCGAACGCTTAGAAACGCGTCATGCTGAAACTGGGCTCCTCTCAGTTTCTCGACATGCTGCAGCATATAGTGATGCGGCCGAAACGTTTATGCGCAGCCTCAGATACAAAAAGCATGGCTCTACGGCACCTGCGAACGTTGAGAGTTGTTCATTCGATTGCCGCCCACATTCTTGCACATACTCAGTGAACCAAGTTGGCGAGAGGTTCATTGATGAACGGCACATAACACCGTTCATTCATAACGCTAACGCATTGGCAAGAAATACGTTCATTGAAAAGTTGCGCGTACCCAGTGCATTTACGGCGCAGCCATAATGTGAGTTGTCTCTTATAAAATATTACGACGTGGTTTGGCTCTGTTCAGCATCGGTAAAATTCAAATGAATTTTTTTCGTCAACGTAGCTGGCCATGTTGTCAGAGGCACATACCTAGTTTCCCATTCTGACAACAAAAAGGTTCATTGAAGACCAGGACATACAAAGTGGCACCCAGTGCTCCAAGTCGGCGTCAAATATTGCTTTTAACATTGGTACCGACACAGTAGGGCATCTACAGCTACGTATGATGGCGTGAGAGAGGTTGGTTGAAGAGCGGCACATGTGTACACATTGGCACATACTCAGTGACCCAATTTGGCCGATGGTTGATTTGAAACTCTATACCATCAGTGCAGCAGCCCGATGCTACCAATTCGACCATGAACTACACAGAGACCCAGGTAGGCGGTGAGAGCGGTTAGATACGTGCGTACCCTGTCCTCAGAACACGCTTGAAGTGTCTTAAGAGTACTAACGCATTAAATACCCATGCATGGTACACCGGATACAGCAAAATTAGTGCACACTGTCGCGAATGCGTCAGAAATGTAGGCTGTTGCTACAAAACGTACTTTGGCAACATTTTTATAGGTACACTAAAAGCAAACGACAGTGTTTTTCATGGAAGTGCTACCAACGTTTCTTGCCTATTTTATCTTGTTTCGCATCAGGATTCGTCCGGAACAAGCACGCTGAAACGCTAAATACATGTTCCTCTCGCATCAGCGCTTAATTTTGGTGTTAAGGTGCAGAATGCCTGTTCTGCGTAGCCCACGCTTATCGGCGCGCTCACCAGTGCTGTAAGAGCTGCCGCATGTGCTTCTATAGCGTGGATACACGCTTTCACTGCAAGAAAAACCCATTCTATTAGTTGCCTTTTGACGTGGTACTAAGACAACATGCGCCTATCACAAATAAACAAATGCTGCAATTACGCTTTGTCACCTATCTACTCGATGATTGGTGCAAATGAGTTCGAGTTGCCGCATTTCACAATTACGAAGATGTCGAAGCCAAAACTACAAACCCGAAAGTAACAGAATAGTAAACTTACGAAAGTATAGAGAGCAACTCTTCTCCTTAGAGTTAGCTCTGCTGACCGCTCTTCAAGGCGTGCACAGTTGTGTTGCGCGAACAGGTGAAATCTACTGTTTGCTTTACCGCTCAAAGCAGCTGTGTCTTGAAGCTTCCTCAGGAGGCTGTTTTAATCACACAGCTAGGGAGACGACTAAAAAAATGGCTGTGGCTTAGCTAAGGTTAAGCCCAGGATGCGAAGCATACTAGCCTTTATTTTAGTTGTTGAACAACTGTTTAGCCTGGTGAACTGCTGTTGCTTGGCTATATTTGGTTCGGCTAGACGAAGAAACAACTCATGCGTTACTCTGCTTCGCCTTCAAGAGTGGAACGCGACAGCGTTCCCGTCGAACCGCCAAGGGGTGTACGACAATGGGCTACGGCGCAGCGACTACGCGCCCCGCATTAGATGCGGTGAGCGTCGAGCAACGCAGCGTTCGGCGCGGTAACGAAATGTGCGCCTAAGCAAGCCACGCACGCCTGAGCTTTAGAAACAGCTCGTTTCTAAGGCAACACCGCATTCACTAGAGGCACTTTTGTACCACTTTGAAGCATCGTACTCGTGGCTCAGTGGTAGCATCTCCGTCTCGCACTCCGGAGACCCTGGTTCGATTCCCACCCAGCAGCCCATCTTGCAAGAGTTGAGCCAAAGCCACCTAGAAAATCAGTCTCTGTAGCACGCCGCAACCTTCGCTTCTCATTCCAACGAGCAGCTCTGTCTCCAGGAGGCATCTCACCTCGTGAGTGTCTAGCAGAGGCAAGCGCAGCTGCTTATATACCGCCGCGACGCCGCGAGCGACGGCACGAGTTGGAGCCCCGTTTCTCCTCTGTCGTGACGTCACGGTGTCACGTGGTACTGAAGGCGACACCGCCGCGCCTGAGGAGCTGGGTTGAGCTCTCGTAATATGCTTCGCATAAAAATTTAAAAAAAGGTTGTGCGACTTACAGAGATGTACAAGAAGTCGTTGCAATGTGTACATTTACACGCAATTTAGCGGCCTCACGAGAATGTACTCTTATTTGATGCTGGTGTGCTTACATCTTGCAATGAATGCTGTATAGACTGGCTTGGCCACAAACGTGGTTAACAACACACGTAGAGTCGCCCACTTCATTGGTTAGCAGTGTGAACGGGGCTGAGTGCTCGTTCAGTAATGAAAGATGCAGTTGTTTTGAGTTCAGTACGTCATAGAATAAAGGTCAGAGTAGAACGTATGTAAAGCGCACAGAAAATGGTCTTTATAAAAGGTGGAATCAGCCTAAAATTTTCTCGACAGTACGCTGAAGAGTTTGCAGTCAGTAAAGTAATATTTTAGAAACGGAAACTATGGCATGCCGGCCTTTTGTTATTATGCGACGCAGCCTCAGCAACGTTCGATTGCAACGCTGCATACCAGAGTAAGGTACCAATTCACTAATATTTTGCATAAACATTTTCATAGTTCCCCGCATACCTTAATGGGGCTATCTATCTATCCATGCGTGTATCCATCTATGTATCTAGTCTTTTTGCCGCCTGCCTGGTTTACTGGGTAATCCGTGGTCTAATGGGTAGTGTGTCGGGATGTGTTGCTTAGAAAACAGGGTTCAAAACCAAGTATCGCACGAACTTGGGTCACTCAGTATCGCGCATGACGTACATACGTGCCACTCTTTAACGAACCTCTGTGTAACGAACATGTGGGACTAAGCAGCTACCGCTACTGGAGGAAACTCACACACCGACTTGGATCACTGGTGATGTTCTGCTTCGGCTGTGCTGCTCTGCAATGAAACTGTTGGTGTCAACTTGGGTCTCCGGTTATGTGCGCTAGGCGTCTGCCACTCTTCAATGACCGTAATAGACGTCAACTTGTTTTAACATGTACGACGGGGTACCCACCCAAATGTAATTGGTGTAGTGGGTAACATGCATGTGGCGCTGTGCGGACTGCCACCGCTGCGGCGCGAGACCCGAGCTCGGGCTGCTGATGCGAACGGCTAGGACTCGCGATCGAAAGCTACTTGCGATCCCTCGTACGATCTGCAATAAACCCCCTTTCATTGGAATTTTTTTTTCAATAGCTATGCATTTATTTGTTTATTTATTACAAAACCTTATCACTTTGAAGGTACTCTTCGTTACACTTAATAGATTTGTCCGACCTGTGATTGCATTCTTGAAAACATTTTTCAAGATCATCTGTGTAGATGACCTACACTCTCTCTTTTTTTCCCTCACATCTCCTACGTCATGAAATAGCATTCCTGGCATGTCATGTCGAGGTAACAAAAAGAGTCGGACGGAGCGAGGTCACGTGAGTAAGCGGCGCTGGCAGCTGACCTCGCCCCGAGTGACATGTTTTGTTTTCTCGGATGAAGAATAACATGCAAGGACTGCTATTTCCCGACGTCGGATATTTGAGGGGAAAAAGGAGAGAGGAGCTACTAGGCCATCAAACAAGCGAGTTTGAGAAACGTTTCGAAAAATCCTATCGCAGATTGGACAAATGTATGAAGTGTTATTATTAAGTGTTACAAGCATTTTTGGGCGATTACTATTTCTAATATACAATAATGACTTACCCAATGCCATTTGCTCACACGCGCGCATTTTAGCACACGACTGCATGCTTTATCGTTCTAACAAATGTGGCAATGGTCATACAATCCTCCGAACGGACCTAAAACTTACTTCTCTTTGGTTTGACGCTTGGCTAATGAAGCTTAACACATCTAAATGTAAAATGATCTCTTATAGCCCTGAAGCATACTAAATTTACGTTTCTT
This sequence comes from Dermacentor albipictus, assembly GCF_038994185.2. NCBI lineage: Eukaryota > Metazoa > Arthropoda > Arachnida > Ixodida > Ixodidae > Dermacentor > Dermacentor albipictus. The sequence continues at coordinate 37,139,761 of NC_091825.1, forward strand.
TATCACGTAAACGAGATCACTATTTTGCATGATACTCAATATAAATATCATGGTGTTAACCTAACTTTCACTCCTTCGGGGTTAACGAGCATTAAATATGCGCGAATGCTTCGAGATCGTTTGGGTACATGAGGCGCGTGTTGCATAAATATACTAAAGACATTCGTAAACTAGTTTAACTAATACTTGTTCAACCTCAGCTTGAATACGCCGCTTCCATCTGGTCTTCCCTTCAGAAACACTTGATCGAAAAGCTCTAATCTTTTCAGAATAGGGCTGCACGTTTTATTTCACGTTGTTATAAACATAACAAAAGCATAACACAAATTAAACTTGACCTCTCACTACAGCCCTTGCATGATCGTCGTGATATAGCCCTGCTATAATTATTTCAGAAATATGCTCATACTACAGCGCCATCAGTTGTGCCTCATGAAACCTCTCGTTGCAGGTCACACCGGTTGTACGACCAGTTCAATTTCATGCACATCGACGGAAAGACTAATTCATTTAACTACTCCGCTCTTCCAAGAGCCTTTTGCATTTAGAACAATTATTCTAACATCATTGCTTATGAGAGTGACCAGAAAAATTTCCGGCATCTGCGAACATCGCATTTTTAAAACTCTACATAACCTAACGCACGTAACCTAACGTGTTATTTTTCCTTGGTTTTCCCGTAATTATTATGCTGCTATCCTTTAAATACCGTTTTGTTATTGCAAACTATGTCCCGCTCGCTCTGTAAATCTATTGATGATATTTTAATTCGTAAAACTTTCTTGTTCAGTGAGCTGACGCGTTGAAAAGCATTTGGTTTGTTGATTGTACAATATTAACGCCACATTACTGTATGTTAGCGGATTTATACACTGTATTTTTGCATATGTATTCGCATATGTATTCTAATGATTGTATAATATTTCAGTGTACTCTCCCCTCTTACACAATGCATCTAGAAGCCTGTAAGGTAACTTCTAATAATAAATAAATAACAGTAATGGAGAGTACCATAGAGATGATAAGCTCGTTTTGTACAAATTGAATAAATACGTAGCTTCTGAAGAATAATTCCGGTGACGTTTGGGTACCCCATCGTATGTGCCACTGGGAGACTGCCGCTCTCCAGTGAGGAGAAAGGTTTCTTGAGTTTCGCCGATGCTGAGCTGAATCAAGCCCACGTCGCAAGGATTCCTCACGGACAGCAATCCGGCGCATCAGCAGGCTGCGCCACAAAAACTGTGGTGATGTGCCGCTTTCAAAGAACGCCTCCCACGCTGGCGCTTTAGCGAGCTGCGCCATGAATGCACTGCGTATGTGCCTTCGAACCTCTCGCGAACCTGGGTCGTTGAGCATGTGCCACTCAGTGTCTGCGTCAAGTAAGGGAAAGATTCTCCGCGTTCACCAGCACCGGCGTACCAGGCTGCTCGTCTCAGGGGACTCGCTCTGCAGCGCCACTACATTGTAGCCGAGTGTCCAGAGAGACGCACGACAGAGTAGCCCGGTTCCCGCGTGAGGCGCTTCTGAACGTTCGGACCCACCGACGGCCAAGCATTGCGCATACCACGCGCAGGCTTCGTGTTCGCGACGCTAGACTGCGCCCAGTGTTCGTATGAAATGACTTAAGGAAAGCGGGGCGAGACAGAGACCAACAAAGAGAGGTACACATGGCGCTGACTTTGAACATTTTATTGATGAAGCGAAGAGCATGTACAGTATGGACACACGTGCAGAAGCAGTGGTAGCTATTGAGACCTTGATATTGATGACTAACAAAAACAATTAACTTTCCATGCATTGATGATGCGCGAGGCACATGGGCAAGGTTTAACATCCATTCAGGAACGTAGTCTCCCTCTATGATAGTGGAATTGGCGGGAGACGTACACACAAGCTATCAAGCTTTCAACTGTGATACGACTGAATAATTTCATGCGTCAGCTGTGAGCTGTGCTTAGACATTAACTCGCAACGCTCAAACAGGGGCACGCAGCCGCTGTCACGAGAGTCAATTTTATGGTGGCCTTGAACTTGAAGGTTTCATACACTAATTACCAAAGGGAACTCTGGCACTAGTGTCTACGGGAGCTGCAATGACAGTGGTGCAGCCCGCGTGGGAATTATGGGAAATACATGTATTTGCCTAACCTTCGTCCTTATAGCTTCAAACGGCCTCTTGATTCTGTAAGCTAGTCATCTTCAACAAGTACTGCGTAATAAATCTATAAATAAACACTGTTAAAATTGTCGGAGGGCAGTTATTGAACACAAAACTTCTAGCACAGTGGCCCGATATTGAAACCATTACGCCCGCTTGCTTGCATCGACAAAGGACATACAATTAAAACGCACTCATGAACTTATCGCGTGCAAGCCCTTGAGAGGTTTGACGCATTTAGATTTGGCCTCCTCGTTAAGCTGATCCGCCTCAATTAGTAGCGTTTATGCATGTTCACAGCGTTTTCTGCATTTCGAAAAGGTATAGATTGTTCTGAAGAAGAGTGCGCTTTTGGGCTGGTTGGTTCATGATTACGAGCAATAAAGAGCGATAAACAACCGGACAAGGAGAGGGACACAGACAACAGCGTTGACTAACAACCAAGTGTCTTTATTCTTTCTGCCAGTATATATATATATATATATATATATATATATACTCCGCCGCTATCTCTGATATTTAAGGCAATAAAGGCGTAATAAGCGCAATAAAGGAAGCCACAAAAACGCCTGAATCCACAAGCGGGAAGATCGGGCAAATCCCTGTACTTCCTATCATTCCCATGGTGATTGAAAGATTGCAGCGCCAGAGTCCCCTATAATAATTATTTTAAGAAGCTCTGTGCCTTGAACCGTGTTGTCCACATTCTTGCAATGTGGCGTTGACTCTTTAGCCTACTGCATCCCGTGAACGGAGGTGGCATTCATGTGTGCTCGTTTCACTCACTCTAATAGACCTGGTGGCGTGTTGTTCGGATATGCAAGATTGTGAGCTTCGCATGACAACGCGAGGCATGCCTAGGCCACGGTAGCCTCTATCGGCAGCTTCAGCATTAGAAAAAGGCCGTTCACAGAAAAAAATAACTGGCGTGAGTTGTCTGCGCTCGCTGACAGAACTGTTGAATTCCTGTGGCTGCGTACGCTCCTCATCTTACTGGTCATCACTAGGCACAAGCCGCTGCTATTCAGCAATCGTGTGGAACGGCACGTCACGTAGTACTTCCAGAAATGTGCGCGAGCTTTTATGTATTGGACCGCAGCTCCCTGCGGAACCTCAAAAAAACATTGCCGGAACTGCTTCCCCCTCGGCCGGCAAGTTGCTCGACGTATCCCGGAGTCAGAAAGGCATGTTTCTGAAGGTATGGACGCGTTGTCACGATGTGCGCCGCCCAGCAGTGTCTTGCCCACAAAAGATGTAGCGTCTTTCTTGAAAGCCCAGTCTTTCACTCTTTTATTTTCCTACAAATATGGTGACTTCGCTGTGTTGCCTTGGGTCATGTCTAACAATAAGGTCACCCTGGCAATTATATCATATTTAAACATAACGATTGCATTTTTCTTGCAAGAGTGAAATTCGAAATAAAACGACTTTGCAGCGCTCTTAAATTGAACAGAATTAATAAATAAGTCTAAAAGGCTAAGGTTGGACATCATTTTTACCGCTAAGACGCAAAAAATTGACTGCTCTTTGTGGGTAGCCGTAACGGAAAATGGAAAGTGGCAGGAATCTGGTCGCCATGTTCTTACAACACAAGTTTAACCTGCTAACGATTGACGAGGCTTTTCTAGTAAGAGGCTGTGCCGCTGTCTTTATTTTTTACAAGGCAACAATATGGGATCGAAAGATTTGTTGACTGAGGTTAAACATTTATATTACTCTACTACGCATGAGCAGCTGCTTCAATACGTAGAATAATGTATTGACACCTTTGGGCCGCATCAGTTCCGGAACATCTCAGGTGTTGCGGTGAGCGGTATTCTTGAACTGTTGACGTTCCATTTAAAGTCAGCGTTCGCTTCTTGGAATGAGCGAGATTTCATTCAAAAAAGTATTGTTTGGGTCGCTTCATGCTTAGCACCGGTCCTGAGTGACATTTATCGCATACACCGGGGCCCGACATCAAAACTTCGCTTAATATGTCTCTCGTTACTAAAGTTTTTATGTTCGTTGGCGATTTTTGAGTGGCTATTGATTATTCGGGTACCAAATTTCAACAGGTTGGGCCTAAACTTCTGGGTACGTTTAGAGAACACTTGCATCTACTGAAACTTACGCACGACATACCTTCTGATAATGCTTTAAGATTTTTAGACCTAAAGCTATGATTTTCGAGCAGCGATTCATGCTGGCACTTTGATCAAAAATGTGGAAAAGATTTTCTGTGTTTCCACTAAGCACACTTAAAAGGGGTGAAAATGGGTAAGAATAATGGTGTCCTTATTAGCGCTATTAGAAAGTCTTATCTCCACACAATGCAACGAAGTTTTCTGGTTCAGGTCAGGTGCTAACATCTTCAATATCTGTTTTATTATCTCTAATGATATATAATAAGGCTTTAATATTTCCTGTACCAGGAAACGTTCTTCAGCAGTACAAATGTGGTGTGCAAGCTCAGCCACGACGCGCCAACTGAAAAGAACCGCGTTGCTGTCCTCTTATTTGCACAACATATCGTATAGGCTAAAGATGATTCCGCAGCGTACTGGCATGTTTTTTTAGCTCTGCAAAAGGCCATCCAAGCTTTGTAACCTTGTGGATGTTCCAGCATCCAGCCAAGTTCAATGCTCTGTGAAACATAGAATGTGCTTTGTGCTTTGTGCCACCACCATGGTTAACCTGATTCAGCTGTTCAACGGGAAGAAATATACAGGAGAAACCGACAGCTGCCTGAACGATCATTTTAGGGAGCATCAGAACCACGTGCGCAACATGGTTCAAAGCCACCTTGGAATTTACTGCCATGACCGCGGTTGAGTGCCCCTCGGCGAGCGTTGCAAAGCACGCAGCTGACGCTGACGAGAAATTGTAGAAGTGGAACACATTAAAGTGTTTGAAAGCTCTGTATTAGTTACTGGTCAATGGTGTTAACATAAAGGGAGATTACGTCTCGCAATCACATTTAAACCTTGCACACGTGTAGTTTACACATGTTTACACATATGCAGTTTTCACATGTGCAGATTGCACATGTGCACATGTGTCTCGCGCATTGTCAATACCTGGCAAGTGATTCGTTCTTCCTAGTCATTGATATGACATGATTGATAGTCGCCCTTCTTTTCGCGCATGCCCCATGCCATATATACATGTTCTGCGTTTCGTCGATAAAGCTGTTGGAAGTCAGCGCCTTGTGTGTCCCTGTTCATTTATCCTTGTCCTTCGCACGGCTATTAATTTAACAGGAACTACCCGCATTCCCAAGTCCCTACCCTTAGTGGTTATCAGGAAAGTGCCAAGTAGCCATTTAGCTACTGTGCACACCTCATACATAATTCGTTTCCACAATGGCAATATGTAGGGTCGCCATACTGATTCAATTCTAACTCATTACTGTTGACAGTCATCATCAGATGGGCTCCGCTGAAATTTCGATCATATAATATAGGCTGATTTGACAAGCCGTTTTAACTGTCTATACACATTATACCGAACAGTACATGCAATTTACTTCGATATTTCATTGCAACAAGCTTTCACTCATCATAAAAAATTAGTAAACGCTAAAAAAAAAAAACCTGGGCTAGTGTCTGTAGATGTAGATCAGAGGGTGCTCGATGTCGTTTCGCTCTCAAAAAGCAATATCGCCACACATAACATGGGCAATCTATGCACTTGTCTTTTACGATGCTTCTTCAACCAATTATTTCAGTGTCGGAGGTCTCTGGTTGTTTGCATCTGTTTTCCTCTCGCATTTACCTTTATATTTCGCTACCTGTTTATTATCTTCTGCGCTCGCCGCGTGTTGGGTCATCATGTCTTACGTTTTTATTTATTCAAGCGCTTTTTGTCAAGAATATTTCTCGGAAGCCTAATACCTATCCTGTTTAGGTGCTTCTTACTTCAGTGGTCGTCATTTTCCGCTGCCCGTAATCATATTAACTGTACAAACAATTCTGGAGTGCTTACGCGCCAAAAGTATTGTCAGAATAAGAGGCTGGTTTTAGTGGTGTTTGCTGTAATAATTTTGAGAAACTGGGCTTCTTTACTGATGATCAATGCAGTACACAATTATTGTACCAGATCGAAAGGGCAATAAATTGTATTTTATTTAAAGATAACGAGAAATTTCAGTGTAGCCCTTTCAAAGTTTCGATTGCTCTAGCTTTAATACCAGCCGAGCTCGTTCAGTTTTGTGTAATTATTGTTCATGCACATAAACGATTTCTTTTTTAATTTCTTCCAAATTCGGCAATATTTTCGGCATACAACACTGTCTCATTTCTGTGCCACCAACCACTTTTAGAGGTTGAACTCTCGCTTCTCTCATTCTGATGTTCTGTTTTATTAGTTTGCTATTAGAACGCCCAATTGATTCGTCTAAATAGTGCTGCATAGGATATCACGTTACAGTAATTCCACACTGCGACATACATTATTATACAGTCTACGGGCTTCACAAAAAACGTATCTACAACAAAATGACCTGTATAAGGAAGGATTGATGACATCCGGGAGGGATTCCAACCTCTTCAGTGTATTGTGGATGCCTCTAGAGCGAAAATAACTATAACAATTTCACCTGTACAACGAACAAATTTAGACCTCCTCACCGGCTGGATTGTTGCTTTACAACAAAACAGCACGTAGAGTCGCCTGCACTACGCTCCGCTGACGTCACTAAGCTATCTGGGCGATCAAGAATAGCAGCACTAGCGATGTGCTTGAGAGCGTGCAGATCTCAGCGTGTCTTAGGTTCTGCTGCATTGCTCCAAGATATAGGTAGCTAGTGCACTGCCTGTTCTAAAACACCAGGAGGTGGGACGACTAACGGCTGCGTTGAATTTAATGACGATGCGATGACTTAATCCTAACTGATGACGCATGACGAATTCAAAGCCATCTGTGACGCGAAGGTCAATGACAAACCAAAAACTTTGATGGCAAGAAAGGGGTTAGCGCCCATCAGTGATCTGCAGCATGACCTAGCGGAGCTTCATTGTAGTCTGCCGCGAATCTCCGGCTCAGGGAGGTCTATTGCAGTTGCACATTCCGCCAGAGTAAGGAGGAGGAAAAGCTTTATTTGCACTAATTTAGTCGAAATTAGCGGTGGCAGATGTGGTCGGCCGTCTTCACGGTCTTATTCCTCATCTGCGCAGGGTCGACGCCCCTATTCCAGAGTAAATACGCCTCATCCCTCGAAGAAAAAAAATAATTGAGCGAGTTGTTTCACTAAGTCACCGTTTAATTCATGTTAAGTCAAGGTTGTCTCTTGTAGAAAATGTTGGAAATACTGTATCTTGAGTAGTGTGGCGTGCGATCTTTAAACAAAATGACCTGTGTAACAAAGTATTTGGAAAGCCCCAATCACTTTGTTAAGAAGCGTTCGAGTATACTACATTTTTCTAACTGTGATGCAAACGAAGAAACAATCATAAAGGTGATCATCTTAAAAATTTAATCAGCAAGAAGGTTGGTGACTGCTGTGTGGATTTTACCTTTGCCGATCACAAGAGTGGCCTTTGTTGGGTCGTCTGGAACTGCCGCTGAATAATCATAGGTTACGTATTCCCTGGAAGTAAAATTCACATACCGACTGTTAATAAAACAAGAACCTATAGCAGGCGCATATGCACAGGCGTACCGGCTACAGCAAATATGACAGTCAGTAGCTGCGCCGTGTGCGCCATTCTCTCAACTCTCCCGTTTCTTTCTTAATTATTTCTTTTTTTTTGGGGGGGGGCAGTCTACGACTTACTAATGAGTCTAACCACCGCCAACTGATGCACATAGCCTGAATATATTTAGCATCTATTGTGACCGAGGTACGTGTCTAATTTTTAAGCAGGTGGTGACTTTGCATGCTTCCCGAATCGCAGCCTTCCACAACTCAGTTACGCCCCCCTCGATTCCGACAGCAGCTGTCAATTCCAATTAGCATGTCATGTCACAACCAAAGGACGACACCACCTTCTCAGCTGCCCAACCACGCTGTCCATCGCCATTGCGAATCCGAAAAAATTTCGCTAGGTTTGCCGTGCGTTTCGCTTTGCCACACTTGCGAGAGTTCTCGGTAGAAATTGCGTGATCTCGCATAAGCCAAAGTTTCAGGTTGTTACTGGTGTCCTGACTCCTTCGGAGACCTCCATCGTTAGCCACACCCTCTATATGCCACATCATTATTCTTATGATGCGCGGAAGACAGCGCACCTTCGCTGCACAATGTAATTTGGCAAGCACAGGATGCAAGGCTTGGTAACCACACAAAAACTCCGTTATTAGAAAGAACTGATCGAACAAGTCCAAACACTATATAGAAAGGTTCAACCTACGTACAGGTTCAAATCATTTGGTGAACTTATGTTGAGTATATCAGTCTATTCTTCCTTTCTGTTCTTTTTATGCTAGCTATTCACCTATGTGGAACCGCTATAAATATCTTCCAGTATCTTTACATATGGCTCATCTACACCCTGATTCCGTAGTGCCTTCATGACTGCTGAGGTTTCGACTGAATCAAATGCTTTTTTTAATCAATGAAGGCTATATATAAGGGTTGGTTATATTCCGCACATTTCTCTATCACCTGATTGATAGTGTGAATATGGTCAATGGTTGAGTAGCCTTTACGGAATCCTGCCTGGTCCATTGGTTGACAGAAGTCTAAGGTGCTCCTGATTCTATTTGCGATTACCTTAGTAAATACTTTGCAGGCAATGGACAGTAAGCTGATCGGTCTATAATTTCTCAAGTCTTAGGCGTCCCCTTTCTTATGGATTAGGATTATGTTAGCGTTCTTCCAAGATTCCGGCACGTTCGAGGTCATGAGGCATTGTGTATATAGGGCGGCCAATCTCTCTAGGATGGTGGCAACACTGCCCTAGAGAATCTCTGCCTCTAGAATGTGTAGATTAACTCGGTGCTCACCACCTACCACTTCTAGGGTTACTTATACTCATTTTGTTATATCTTTATTTGCAGAATATTTTAACGTGTTCTTGACATGGAGATGTATAATTTCATATCATTGGCATGTTCGTACACGTACAAGTCACCAAAGCGAGATTTACTGTTCGGAAACAAGATAAAGAGGTCTCGATAGGCCAGATCCATGTGAAGTCAACTAAAAAGACCTTGCCATCGAAAATCAACTCAGCTACTACGTCGCATGCTACCCCTTCTTGGCAATGACTCCCAAACATTACACCCCACCACTTGACCATGATGGGGTGCACCACGGAGGACGTTCCATGTCAAGACTGAGTCGCTAAAAGCACCAACGGATGTCTCCATTATAATATCACCCCCAAGCAACGTATGCGTAGTAGGAGGCAATCCACTATTGCTCCGAGCCTCTCATCTCGCTCGTGCTGATTAGGCGAGAACGAGCATTGACGGCAGCCATTGGGGCTTTGGACTGAGGGCTCCAAGCACTTAAGTTTTTTCAATTTAAGATAAAGATTCCTTTTTCTTCTTCTGCTGCAGCCGACACCAGCATTTACCGAGAACTGTTTCTTCAGCGCCTGCTTCACCAGGTGCGCATGATTTTCAGCGTGCCTGAAAGGCTTGCCTCAGAAGGTCGATAAAAATATGGAGGTTGTCATTTCAAGCTTCAATCCTGTCGAGTGTTTCATCACATTTCCTGCGCCGCCTTGTCTCTAAATAACCTTCTCGAGCCTATTTATAAGTCCAGTGCGAACTTCGTCCTTAACTCGTCCTTCCCGCGATTGTCAATTTTAGGTGCTGGACTATGGTGTTTCCCCTTCACGTCCTCACTTTCTACTATATACTGGTTCCACACTCATTACAAATCATGCGTCTATCTATGTCAAGTGCTTTGTAGGTTTGCTGAAAGATGGCCGGGCCATGCCTTGAGGACAATGCGTCATGGGGGCTCAATGTCTAACCGTCTGTTCCACGACGCTGACTGATCAAGTTGGTTTTGCTACGTTTATTTCTTTATCAGTGCTAAATAACTGTTACGGCTTTAATAATAATATTCTAAGAAAATTTTATTTATCTTTTTGAAGGCAAGTTTCTTTTTCCCCAGTTGCAACACAGTCCCTGCTGGTTTTTTTCTTGTGTTGATTCATGCTACATGAAATCTTGCTTTTTGCCTCCTTTTGCGTTCATTTCACTATTTGCGAAAACCGAATAAATTCCTTCGCCTACCATAGTCCAGGGGGACGGACATGCCACGTTGATCATGGCGATGACTGACCATCCGATTCTCAGTTCCGGCCAATTTCTTGTTTTTCTTTTCTTTTAATCCTCCAGCGGAAATATTGTTACGTGAAGGACGAGTCAGTAAGAAGAGCAACTATTGACAGGTTATATTTACAACAGACGTTGCAGCGCTGACCGGTTAGATTCACAGCGCGAGCCCAGTTTGCTCTTCCTTCTCTTTTGTCGAGGAATGGGGCCCACGCAATGCTTCATGACCTCGAGCGTACCAGAATCTTGGAAGACGGTTGACATAATCCTAATCCATAAGAAAGGGGATGCCGAAAATTTGAAAAATTATTGACCGATAAGCTTACTGTCCGTTACCTACAAACTATTTACTAAGGTGCTCGCAAATAGGATCATCAACACCTTAAAGTTCCGTCAAGCAAAGGACCAGGCAGGATTCCGTAAAGGCTACTCAACAATAGACCATATTGACACTATCAATCAAGTGATAGAGAAATGTGCGGAATATAACCAACGCTTATATATAGCTTTCATTGATTGCAAGAAAGCATTCGATTGTGTCGAAACCTCAGCAGTCATGGAGGCATTACGGAGTCAGCGTGTAGACAAGCCGTATGTAAAAATACTAAAATATATCAATAGCGGCTCCACAACAAGCATAGTCCTCCATAGAGAAAGACACAAAATCCCAATAACGAAAGGCGTCAGGCAGGGAGATACAATCTCTCCAATGACATTCACAGCGTGTTAACAGAAGGTATTCAGTGACCTGGATTGGGAAAAATCGGGGATAAGAGGTAATAGAGGACACCTTAGTAGCTTGTGATTCCCTTATGATATTGCCTTGCTTAGTAACTCAGGGGACCAATTGTAATGCATGCTCACTGACATAGAGAGGCAAAGCAGAAGAGTGGGTCCAAAAATTAATCTGCAGAAAACTAAAGTAGTGTTTAAAAGTCTCGGAAGAGAACAGCAATTTACGACAGGTAGCGAGGCAGTGGAATTGGTAAGGGAATACGTCTACTTAGGGCAGGTAATGACCGCGGATTCGGATCATGAGTCTGAAATAATCAGAAGAACAAGAATGATCTCGGGTGCATTTGGCAGGCATTCTCAGATCATGAACAGCAGGTTTCCATTATTCCCCAAGAGAAAAATGTATAACAGCTGTGTCTTATCCCTACTCACGTACGGGGCAGAAACCTAGAGGCTTACGAAAAGGGTTCTACTCAAATTGAGGACGACGCAACGAGCTATGGAAAGAAGAATGATGAGTGTAACGTTAAGGGATAAGAAAAGAGCAGATTGGGTGAGGAAACAAACGGAAGGTAATGACATCTTAGTTGAAATCAAGAAATAGAAATGCGCGTGGGCAGGACATGTAATGGGGAGGGAAGATAACCGATGGTCATTAACCGTTACGGACTGGATTCCAAGGGAAGGGAAACGTAGCAGGGGCCGGCAGAAACATAGGTGGGCGGATGGGATTAAGAAGTTTGCAGGGACGAAATGGCCATAATTAGTACATTACTGGGGTATTTGGAGAAGTACAAGAGAGGTCTTTGCCCTGCAGTGTGCGTAACCAGGCTGATGATGATGATGATAATGATGATGATGGTGGCGCCCACCCACCATGTTCAAACAATAACACATGCGGGTAGCATAATCCCCCGGTGGCAGAAGCAACGTCCTGGAGCGTCTAAATGTCATCACTGGAAGGGTGATACTGCTTCAGTCGTGTAACGTGCACGATATTGCTGGACTGGGAAGCAGATGAGGCGTCAGGGGCAATCTCGTACGTGACGGGAGTGACGGCACGAAGCACTCGGTATGGGCCTGTGTAACGAGACAGCAGTTTTTCTGACAGGCCGACCTGACGCGACGGAGACCATAGAAGCATCAAAGAACCAGGCGGGAATCGCACGCCTTGGTGTCGCCGGTCGTACAAATGCCCTTGACTCTCTTTGGATTTCTGAAGGTGGTCACGGGCGATTTCCCTTGCGTGGGCACAGTGAGCGGCGGCGTCAAGTGCATATTTACTGGTCGGTGCCGCGTGAACAGGGAGAGTCGTTTCGGGCGGCGGTGCTGGTTCTCGGACGAACAGAAGGAAATATTGGGAATAACTGGTGGGAGAAACGGTAGAGTGAGGTCCCCGTCAGTGTGGTCTCAAGAGACATATTTCGCGAGCATATCTGTGAGAGTGCGATTGAGATGCTCCATGAGGACATTTGTTTGGGGATGGTATAACGTGGATAGCTTGTGCCTCGTGGCACAGGACTTCAGCATGTCTGCGATAACTTTTATAGGAATGTCTGGCCACGGTTTGTGAGTTGTCGCGAAGCTCCATGTAATAAATCACGTCGCGTAGAAGAAAATAGGCGACATATGTCACGCAGGTTGTAGGAATGGCTCGGGTGATGGCATAGCGCGTTTCGTAATGCGTGGCCACAGCGATCTATCTGTTCCCAGAGGTAGAAAGAGGAAAAGGGCCAAGTAATTCCAAACCAAACCGAAAGAATGGTTCCGTGGGAATGTAGAGTGGTTGAAGGTACCCAGCAGGGAGCGTCGATGGTGTCTTGCGTCGCTGTCATTTCTCACAAGCAGCTACATATATTCGGACAAAGCGGGCAAGCCCTGGCGAAAAGAAGTGTCGGTGGATCCGATCGTAGGTTTGTCACACACCTAGGTGACCGGCAGTGGGGAGGTCGTGAAGTTCGTGGAGATAAACCGAGCGATGGTGTTTAGGGATCACAAGGAGTAATGCAGGGCCGCCGGGGTGAACGTTGTGGCGATAGAGGACGCCTTCTTGAAGTGTGAATAAGCGAAGGGAACTGTCGGCAAGTGACGATTCTAGGTAGTCAATGATGATATGCAAGGACGGGTCATGGTGCTGCTCGTCGGCAACATGGAGCAGTGGAAAAACAGAGCGAACACAGGCGTCGGGATCAGTATCAGACGAGGAGGTCGTGTCTTCTACTGGGTAGCGAGAGAGGTAATCTGGAACCTGGTGTTGGCGTCCCGACCTGTAAGTCGCTGTGTAGGGATATTCTTGTAGTAGGAGGGCCCAACGACCGAGCCGGCCAGTAGAATTCTTGAGCGACGAAAGCCAACAGAGCGCATGATGGTTTGTGATTACTGAGAAGGGCATGCCACACAAGTATGGGCGGAAATTTGAAACAGTTCAGAGAAGAGCGAGACATTCGCGCTAGGCGATAGAATAGTTGCGCTCTGCAGCTGTCAGGAGCCAGCTAGCGTAGGCTATAACACGGTCGTATCCGTGTTGGCGTTGCGATATGACGGCGCCGGTCCCATAGCCACTGGCATCGGTTCGGACCTCTGTAGGTGAAGACAGGCCAAAGTGGGCCAAGACCGGTGAACTGGTGAGAATCGTGATAAGCCGTGAAAATGCGGCAGCATGAGGGGAACCCCACCTGAAAGGCACTTATTCAGAAGTTCAGTGAGTGGTTGAGTGATTGCTGCGAAATCCTTTGCGAACCATCTGAAATAAAAACAGTGCCCCACAAAACTCCATAGGTCTTTGACAGAATGAGGCACAGGAAAAAACGTTACTGCTCAAACATTCCCCTGGTCGGGTTGTACTCAGGAAGCATCGACGAGATGGCGTAGCACTGTAATCTGTGGCCGCCCGAAGTGTCACGTCCATGAGTTTAATTGGAGCCCAGCCTTGCAAAAGACATCAAGGATAGCTGCGACGTGGTCAAGGTGCGTCTCAAATCTAGGGGAAAACAGAAGAACGTCGTCGACCTAACAAAGGCAAGTTCACCATTTGAAACCTTGAAGCAGAGAGTCGATTATCCGTTTGAACGTGGCTGGGGCATTGCCGAAACCGAACGGCATAACCTTGAATTGTTTCATTGCCGCCACCCATGAGCTAAATTCAGCCTGTCTGACTTTCCGCTTGACGTTCTTTGTTGCTGCGTTGCCCATTCTACAGGCCGCATACTTGTTGGTAAACTTCGTAGTTCTTTTCCCCCATTATGAATCAATGTTTTTCCTGTAAAGGTACCTCCACACTGTCTCAGCCCATTCTCTTTCTTCGATATTGCTCAGTTGTTTTTCCTAATCAATTTTACTGCGAGCTTTTTTTAACTTGAAAACAGGTCCAGCCCATATCACCCTTCACAGCTTCATTTGTAGTCTTCCCGTGACCGCCCAATCCGAGGCGTCCCATTAATATTTGGTTCCCATCGAGTCCTGATTGTACCCCTAATTTAAAGCAACCATGGGCATTTCCAAAAATAGGTCCTGGAACCATTACACCTTTCCACATACCCCGGAGCACCTCGTACTCATCGTATCCCTACAGCGGTCTGTGCATTATTATAGCTGCATTTCTCTTCCTCTTCCCTGTTATTGTTTTTTCCTGGGTTTTGATATATCTATTGCCTTCGTTTATCCACATACCAAGGTATTTATATTCTCTTACCCGAGGTATTTCCTTGCCCTGTATTGTCACTCTCTGTTCACTGTTTTCGTTCAATACCAAAGCACATAATTTTTAACCCTATATTTCAAACGTTAATGGTTGCCTTCCTGTCCACAGATATTAGCGAGACGTTGCAAATCCCTTTGCTTGTTAGGTAGCAGCACAACGTCGTCCGCATAAAATATACCTGGAAGCTGCTACTGTACTATGGTACCCTGCTGTTTGTATCAGAAATTAGGCCATGTATTGCTTCCTTCTAGTGGCATCTCCATCTTCACCACGTGCCCCATAAACAACAGCGGGGATAAAGGGCACCCCTGCCTCAGCGCCTTGTTCATATCAACTATCTACTCACTCGTCATCCGTTCCCATTAAACGCAAACTGTATTTTCTAGGTAAATCTGCCTCAAAAGCTGTAGACAATTGTCACCTAAGCCTTGCACTTCCAAAACATCCCACAAAATGTGGCGGTTTAGGTTGTAATTCGCTCTTGTAGTGTCTGAAAAGGCCACATATAACGGGTCTGCTTTCTACTTTTGATATTTAAATACACTAAGTAAGGACAAATATGCTATCATTGAAACGACTACCTATTCTGAATCCATTGTGAAGTTCTCCAAAAATGCCATTATTCTCTGCCCAAGCTTGCAGCTTTGATTGCTTGCATTGATAGCCTCTATATTCCCGATGTAATGGTCAATGGTCTATAAGAGTGAATCCTGTCGTTCTCCCCCTTACCTTTATAACTTAAATTGATGCTATTTTGTAGCCAACTGTCTGGTATTCGTATATCTTTTAAAGTTTCTTCCACAGCTTTCACCAGAGCTCCCTTACTTTTTGGTCCCAGTTCATTATTCAGCCTTACGGGAACCTCGTCTAGCCACGTGAATGTGCGCTTAGGGATTTTCTCTTCGGCTTTCTTCCAGTTGAAATTTGTCAGCACTAGCTCTTTTTTCGTCTTGTTCTCTTTCATGCTCTTTTTTTCTTCAAATACAACCTCGTCATTGCCTTGGAAAGATTCGGCTGGTGTATTTCTGATGTAATCTATTATCGCTTTCTCTTAGAATTTGTTTCCGTCTTTGTCTAGGATATGTTTCTACATTGTTGTTGACTTCCTGTCTAATAATTTTATGTGGTTCCAAAATACTCTAGGTGCGGCCTTTTTTGTTTTTCTCATGTATTTCAGACAACGAACGTTCACTTTCACCTTTTATCGTTGCTTGCACCAGTATTTGAACCATAGGCTTTTTCTCCCGATATATTCCCATTTACTGGCTACTACATCCTACGGAAACTGCGCCTTCTTTGCCTGCCTGTGCTCTCGAGATGTTTTCTGTCCTTCGGTGATCGCTTTTAGTCTCTCCCTGTTCCACAAGCTTTCCGGTTTCTTTTTGCTTTCCAACGAACATGTTTCTCTTTGCATATTTCTGTCGTTATTGCACTTAGAAGCTTACGACAATTACACTCTTGGCCATTTGCCAAGTTCTTCCTCGACTCTAGTGACTACATTTGTTATTCGTTGGGCGTTCAAATTTGGACTGGACATGTTGCACTCCTTGCCTTATTCCCCAAGCATATATCCCATTTTCAAATTGATGCGTTTATGGGCACTCTTTATGTTGCTATAACCTTCCTCAACAATGACCATTTTTCCCAAATTATCATGAATTCCTTCTGTCATAAGAGAGTAATTAATGGTCAATTGCCGGTTCCCCACTACCCACGTTATTGGCCCTTCGCACTTAGACCCTGTATTCAAGATAACGAGGTTCCGTTGCTCACAAAGGTCTAGCATCGACTTCCCGTTGTTGTCGGTACAGCCATCTAAATCCTGTATGTGGGCATTCATGTCACCTAATAGGATAATTTCAGCATCTTTCCCGAAATCCTTAATATAAACACTTGTGCACTCCACTAACCCTTTATTATTCCCTGTGGAATTATTTCCGGTCCCCAAATATGTAATGACCTGTCAAGTTTTTTCCCGCTCATTGTACCTGTTAACCAAAGATGCTCTTGACATTTCAAATTTACTCTTTTCCATTTGGCTCCCTGATGAATGAGCATTCCGACTCCCCCTCCCTTTCTTTCCGACTTAGTTGTGTTGCACCCTTCCGAAACACAATTCTCAACCACTGGCAGTTCTTCCGAATCTCTAAGGATCGTTTCTGTAACCGCATACACCCCTATTTGTTCTCTATTTAACTGCTCCTCAATGACTGTCCACTTATCCTTTCTTCTGCCGTCCTGCATGTTTGTGTAGCCTATTGCATGACGAGCTCTCTTTCTTGCTTTCCTCCTTGTTCTGTTATTGACGGCGATGCTATACTGAGGTTCGCTTAGGGAAATTTCTTAACTAATGCCTACTCTGGCCTCCTGAGCGCCCTTAGCCCCATTAAACAAGCAACAGTGCGACTAGCAAGTCACCAGCCCACTTCTCGTGCAAGCCTGTAATTGAAGTGGATCCATCTCTTTGAAAGCCACCACACCTTCTCACTTCCTTGTTTACTTGGACAGCCTCGAAGCCTTTCTCTCGGCTCATTTTCTATATCGCCTCATTAGCAGCCCCTACGACTAGTTGTACGTGACTGTCACGTTCAGATACATGCGGCACCGTGCACACCACGACCTGCACCTGAGTGGGCAGCTCGCGCAAGTCATTCACCCCCTTCACCCAGCGCCGGGCTTGTCCTGTCCCTTTCCTTTTTAGGACGTCAGTTAGCCCACCTGCTATGTTGCAGACGTGGACATTTTCCGCAAGCTTTGCTTTTGCTCGCTCCTTGACAGAACGCAGCATCCGCCCCACAAATGTCCCTACCGCCACTTTTTTATCGCGTTTCGGCATCTCCACAAGCGCTTTTGAGCACCTACACAGGTTTGAGTCACCGGACATAATCACCATTCCATGCTCTCCTACCTCTTCCTGCTTCCCTTTACCCTTTTATGCGTCATTCGGACTTGACAAGGGGCATTGATCCATGTGATCCTGCTTATTCAGCGTGGTGGCCTCGTGGTGATAGATGCCGCTCATTCCAGCTAGTCCCTAACCACGTCGAGCACATTCCACATACTTTGCTGGCACTCCCTCTCCTGTCACGTTGGGGGACTGCGTTCCATTGTCACGACCATTCTCGTTCACAATGGCGGCCCTGTTCAGCTCTTCCTGGGCTGCTTCAAGTCTTTTGTCCACTACCTTGCATGCATCGCACAGCCTATTTAGCTCATTTTGAGTTCTTCAACCTGTTTGACAAGGTCTTCCTGGAAAGCCTCCATATTCTTCAGGCTCACCTCGACATCACAGTGTAAGTTGATTGACTCGATATCCTCCATTCTCATCCGTCCCTTCATCTGCCTTAAGGGACCCCGCGCACACTTCACGCTTTCCCGGCTTTCTTCCAATGTATTGCGCAGGTTTTTCTACTGCAAGTACAATAATACTATCATAATATATTATTGCAGAGTACGTGCCTTCTAGCAAAAACCGATACGCACATGATATAAATCCTCAAAATGTCGCAAGGTAACTCTCACCAACCATTTAAAAGCAATTAATGCCACACAGACTTGAGGTATGACACGTTTTGCACGTGTTCAACCACGCGGCCATGCCCTCACTTTCTTACCAACACACACAGAGCGAAACCACTGATAGTTATTGGTCTTGACACTTCCAAGGTACTATAAAGACTGAACGTCTCACCTGGTTGTCCGTGTTGAAGTTCGTGGCGCGAAAGAACGCTCTGACTACCCTACAAAACCAAATGTACACGAAACACACCCGCGCACATGAAGAAGAGAGGGACAGATAAAAGAAAAAGCTCCCTGGTTATAATTTAAAGGCTAAACAAATCAGCAAATTAAAAACAGAAGCAAGCTCAAAGCATGCACAAAACTTATGATTTCGTCGCCACCACGGAACCCTAAAAAGCACGTCCATCCGCCACAAAAGCTCAAGCCACTCTCTTGTTAGGCGCGTGGCG
Organism: Dermacentor albipictus; assembly: GCF_038994185.2. Lineage (NCBI taxonomy): Eukaryota > Metazoa > Arthropoda > Arachnida > Ixodida > Ixodidae > Dermacentor > Dermacentor albipictus. The sequence goes on from NC_091825.1 coordinate 37,158,536, forward strand.
GCGCTGCCAGTAATAGAAGGTGGCGCAACGTGATGAGCAAGCGTAAAAATAAATAACAATAATGACCGATTGAATGTTGCTGAGGGTTACTTCAAGTTATGAACCCTTCGTTCGCAAGTGAGCGCGTTTTATTTGGCTTGACCGAGGCGCAGTTAAAACACAGGCGGGAGCTTGCATGATAAAGAATGCACAGAGAGAAATTGTTGGCACTCCCGTAACTGAGAATAGACGTAAGCATGAAATGACTACCGGAAAAACAGATTGGTTGGATATGATGCTAGCTACAGTCTTAGAATGGGTCTCGTGCACGTGCGCAACCGCACAACCTGCCACGTGACATAACACCACACCATAGTGTGCACTGGTCCATAAGGACCCAGTAGTTTCATGTCACAAACAGAACCTCATTGCAAGTATTGTCTGCATGAAATGGTCGGCGGGGCGCCGAACGCGTCATGGAGCTCTTAGACCACTGGCGTTGAAGAGAGCACGCTGCGTCAACAGATAACAGTCAACACAGATGATGACAATCAACAGATGACAATCAAGCATATAGGGCCCTGTATCTGTCTTTTGAACGTCGCGTTTGCAAATGACAGATAAAGGGGCGTAACTATAAATTCAAACAAACCGTCTGGCGCTACAAATGCTGTCTTTTCTTTGTCAGTCGGATCCATAGGAATCCGACAATACCCGGATCACAAGTCTACCAAGGAAAAATAAGACGCCGGATGTAAGCAATCGATAACGTCTTCGGTGTGAGGAAGTAGGCAGGCGTCTACCTTGATTGATCGATTTGTAGAGTTTATTGGCGCAAGCGCCAGATGTGGCCAAAGAGCGCCAAGTCGATGATCTGTGCTTCTCAATGACATATGAGTGTTAATTGCGAGGATTATATGAAACACGGATTTATAGTGGCCTGAAAATCTTCTCTAAAGAGTGAAAAATATACATGTGGTGCAATGTGGCTGTAAAAGAGCGTGGAATTTGTTCGCTCTAAAGTGCATAAAATACAAGTATATACATATTAAAATGACAGTGATTGATCGTTTCTGAGATGAAAATAGATGTTTAACGAGATAGGGATCATCAGTAAAATAGGTAGTGTCTCTGGCACTCGTACCTCACCAAGGCCTTGAAAGCAAGGGCTTGGAGGCACGTGCTCTAGAAAATTCTTTCATTGCAGCTACGACCTCCAGGTGGAGGCCGGGCTACAAGTAACCTGGCCAAATTACATTTAAAGTGTCAGTTTCAGTTAAAGTTTAGTACTGTTTGAAAATTAAATAGGATTTCATTGCTCAGAAAGAATGATGGGCGTAACGGTATGTGTTGGAGATAAGCGAAGGGGAAGTACTTTACCTTTTTGCGTCTATTTCGGCGCACTGGACAAAAACATGAATAACTGTAAATTTGTTGCCACATTTCGTACATGTCAGAGATTCGCTTCCCGTCAAAAGGTAGGAGTGAGTGGCGTAAGTATGCCCTATTCTTAATTCACAAAGAAGCACTTTTTTCATGTCTTGCTGTTCTTTCAGATATCCACTTCCCTAATTTTGGTTTTCTAACGTGTATTTTATTCACTGCTGCATTGCCCCATTGGTCCTACCAGTACTTTCTCAGTTTATGGCGTAAGAAGGGCTTAAGTTCTGTTGCTGGTATGGGTTTATTCATATCCGTTTCGTTAAAAGAGACTGACGTTGCATTTTCGTCAGCTGCTACATCACCATTTATGCCCCTATGGCAGGTACCCAACATAGGATGATGTTTTGGTAATACATTGTGGCTAAGCATAGTTGCGTGTATAGTTCATAAAAAACAGGGTTCATATGTTTTCGAAGACTCTTTAAGGCCCTTACTACACGCAATCAATATGTGAATATGATGGCCTTATTGAGATTTCTTTGTCTGATGTGCTTTACGGCTGAGAGTATCGCGTACGCTTCAGCCGTGAAAATACTTGTGTTTGAATTTAGAACTCCGGAGGTGGAAAAAAATGGCCCAAGAGTGGCATACCTTGCAGCGGCAGATGATTTGGAAGCATCTGTACAAAACTCGGCACAGCAGCACTTCGCTTGGAGTTCGAAGAAGTGTGATCGTATGTGTGCGTCAGCTACATGTTTCGTTATGTCGACAAAAGAGATATCGCAATCCATGATCTACCACTCCCAAGGTGATGGAAGGCGTGTGGGAAGCATTAGAATATTTTCTGGGAGATGGATGTCTGTTTCTTCTGTCATTGCTTTCAAGCGTAAGCTTAAAGGAGTTCTACTAATTGAGCAGTTACGGTAAAGTCTGGCAGCGGGCAGGTCGCTAACGATGGGATGACATCGATTCTTGGTGCCTGATTTTACCTTAATGTAGTATGAAAGTCTTAGAAATGTCCTGCTTAGATGTAAGGAACATTCGTTGTACTCAACGTACAGGCTTTCAACAGGGCACGTTCTAAAGGTGCCTGTTGCCGGCAGTATGCCTAGGTTGTGGACTGGGTCGGGAATCTTAAGCGCACTCTCAGTTGCGGAGTGGTACACCACGGCTCCGTAGTCGAGGCGTGATTGTACGAGACTCTTATACAGGCTAAGCAGACACTTCCTCTCAGTGCCCCAGGCTGTTCGAAAGACCAGCTTCATGAGCTTCATGGTCTTCAGGCATATCTTAAGTGGGGAATGAAGTTCAGTTTTGTGTCCAGGATAACACCTAACAATGTGTGTTGAAGGCTGACAGTTAGTTTTTTTCCATTAAGGTTAATATAGGGTTCTGGTAGCACACCTCTCTTGTTTGAGAACAGGACACATGTGGTTTTTGAGAGTTCAATCTAACACCATTCTCATCCGCCAACTTTGAGAATCTATTCAAGCCAAGCTGTAGCTGCCTTACACAAATGCGAAGATTGCACGATCTGAACGCTATCTGTACATCGTACACATATAACTAGTAGAAGAGTGTGCGAGGCAAAATGGTGAGTAGGCAGTTTATTTTAACATTAAATATCGTACAGCTCAGCACTCCACCCTGCCGTACACCTGTCTCCTGTATGAATGGTCGAGACTGCACGTTGCCAACTCTAACACGAAATGCCCTATCAGAGATAACTTTCGATTATTCTCAACAAATTGCTGCGAATGTCCATTGCAGTAAGATCGAGAAGGATCCCAAAGCGCCACGTAGTATCATACGCCTTCTGTATGCCAAGAAACACTGATAATAGAAGCTGTTTAAGAACAAGCGCACCCCTGATGTACATTTCCATGCACACAAGCTGATCTGTCGTCAATCTGCCTTCTCTGAAACCACGTTGATATGGGTCTAATTTCTTGTTTATTTTTATACAGTCGACTAGGCGGCTGTTTACCATTCTCTCAAAAACTTTGCATAAGCAGCTCGTCAGTGCTATAGGCCTATAGCTATTTGATAAAGAAGGGTCCTTACCCTGTTTCTTACTGGGAATTATGAAGACCTCTTTCCAAGCTGAAGGAATTTGGCTGGCAGACCATATAGAATTGTATAGACAAGGAATGTTTTTTTTTTGTTTCGGACGGCAAGTGTTTTAGCATTTCATATAGGATGCGGTCAGAATCTGAGACAGATTTGTTGCAGCTATTTAGTGCTGCCTGAAGCTCTGCCATCCAAAAAGGTCTATTGTATACCTCGCATTTTGCGCTTTTCCGTTATAATGGTTGTCTTTCTATTGGCCTTTTTTACGTTTGGAAAGTTTCAGAGTAGTGCGACGAGCTGCATATCTGTCCGAACTGTGCGCCAAGAAAGTTCGCCTGATCTTCCATGCTGTCGCCTTGAGTATTCACTAAAGCTGGCGAGTAAGGCTGTCGACCCTTTATTTTCTTGACTCAATTCCAAACCTTCGTTTCATCAGTTTATGCCCGATATATACTTTCTCCAACTCTCTCTTGTAGCTTGTCGCCACGTTCTCCAACCCTGGGATTTCACCTGCTTGAAATTGACTAGATTTTCTGCCGTCGGAGAATCCCGCAGTAAACCCCATGCCATGTTCTTCTTCTTACGCTCTATTCGACACTCATTGTTCCACCACGGAAGACGGTGTTTTGTGGACAATCCACTTGTTACAGGAATACATCTGGAGGAGGTGTCAAGGAGAAAAATCGTAAAATATTTAACCGCAGCGTCTATGCTTAAAGCACACATGTCGTCCCAGGATAAAGAAGCAAGATTTTTGAACATTTTCCAGTAAGCTGAGTCAGTTTTACAGCGAGGTAACTGTGGAGGCCATTCATTAGACAGTGGTGTGCTTAGAACTACAATGAAATGGCCACTCCCGTAAGGATATTTAATAACCTTCTATTTAAAGCAAGGTAGAAGAGTAGGAGATGCAATGCTAGGATATATCGAGGATTATGTTTTGTTTGCCAGATTATAATAACGTGTGCTCCTTCCCATTCAAAAGACATTCACCTGAAGAAAAGAGTAACTGCTCAATGAAGTGACCTCTCGCGTCGCAGCGCGACTCGCCCCATAGTTTGCTCTGTGCATTTAGATCTCCAAGCACAAAACATGGTTCAGGTAATTGATCTATTTATGTTTGGAATTCTAGTTTGTGAAGCTGAAAATGCGACAGTATATATTGGGAGCAGATGGTCATCAATCTATATTGAAGTCCAGCTGCCTCAATGGGTGTTTGTAGCTGTAAGTGTTGACAGGCTATAGATTCGTCAGCTATAATGTCTACGCCACCGGATGATGCGAGGACATCATCGCGATTCTTCCGAAACATAACATAGTGATGAAGGAAGTGTTTATGTTTAGATTTCAAATGAGTCTCTTGGACACACAGCACTTTTGGAGTTAGTTTATTCAGGATTTCTTGGACATCATCGAGGTTGCAAAGCAGGCCTCTAACATTCCACTGAATAATCAGTGTATCCATGGTAAAATAAATGTTGTGCTATGTTTCAAAGAGACTGATCTTGCTTTAGCATACAGTGCCCTTTTGGGGTACTGTAATTGAAGTTTTGTCTTTCCTGGAGCAGTCGACAAAGTCACGCCGCTCCTTAGGCACAAACTGCGCCTTCTGACTGGGTGTTGTGTCCATGGCCTCTTGCGAGGCACTGGACACGCGCTCTTGCAAGCGGTATGTTTTCCATGAAGACCTTGTCTCGGAAGACAATGCCTTGGAGCCCACCATCCTGGTGGTTGATGGGCTTGCCTTGACCTCTGAGCTGCACTGACTGGTGCCAGCACTAGCAGAGACCTCCACTTGGGGCAAGTTTGGGAGATGTAGGGCAGCCTTCGCTGCTCCCACCATGGGGGCGGGTGGCGTTGCCGCACGCTCGCTATGCGTTGCGCTGGTGTCCACCAAGAGCCGTTGTGGTACTGCCCCCCGACGTACCACTTGGGTGAAAGATGCACTCTGTGCGAATGTTGGTGAAATGCGTTATCTTGCGTCTCCGAAAGTTATGTTTTCCTTTACCTTTATCGCAATTATTTCTTTTTTCTTTTTCCAGACTGCCGATTTCCTTCGGGTGGGCCAGTCCGGAGGTGTCGTCTACGTGAAGCAGAAGTCAGAGAGGTGTGTTGCTTCAGCCGTGGGGCCCTAAAGGTCTGAACACCCGGCATTGGCTCAACCCCCTAGGATCCCCCTATCCCAGGACACGGTTAACCCGCGCACGGCTACACGCGGGAGTGTCCAACCCTCATGTGCTCGGGTACGTGCTGTCGCAACACACCAAACGCCTGCTGACGCAGACGCCCTTGCGGGGCAGACGTCCACCTTGGTATGGAGTTGAGACGTCGATAATCAACGCAGAACTTCCATGACTCATACTTTTCTCATCCAAGATAACAGGCGCAGCCCAGAAACTTAACGATGCTTGAATAACGCTGGTGGTTAGCATCTCGCCAACTTGCTCTCATATGACTTTGTGCTCTGACGCTGCAACTCGGTAACGCTTAACGCTTCTTTCGGAGAGGATGCGCATATGCGAAAATCAAGATGCGCAAATCAAATACTTTTTTGTGGCTGGCCCACAATAGAACTATAGGTCTGCGCTTCCACGAGGGAAGTGACTTGCTGATAATGTTTAAGTATTCTGATTCTGCGACCGAGACATAAGAATTAGCGCACTAATTTAAGGCTCCAATGCAGATGACACATTCCTTCTGAAACAGGGCAGCTCGAACACCCTCCGCGAGCACAACTGTTTCGGCTGTACAGTTCAACACCCATAACTGTTTTTCCGCCAGTAAGCAATATGAGACACCGAGGCCCAAACATGCTTTTCTTCGCACTAGGCAAGGCGAACGGCTCATTCACAATGTCAAATAGACCTCTACTTGGGTCGGTTGTCGAAGCATAAACCAGCACGCTAGACATGGACGAAGCAGGAAGAACAGAATCTTTTGCTACAACGAGGTGGTCGCTTCGACTGAGGAGCCTGCTAGGCGAGAGCCGGCAACCGAACCTCGCCTGCTCCACACTCCATAGTTGCACGACTCTTGCGAAACGTCGATGCGAAGGATAACATCGTGCATGGAATGAGCAAGTACTGCAACTTCTGCGTAGAAGGCCTTGCCAGCGACACAAACAATCACGGTGCATATACCGACTGGACACTGCACGAAAGGTAGTAGGTTGGTCCCAATAAAACATAACTCTTCGGAGAAGTCGTTCCTTAAAAAGTAAACTCATCACAAAAACAGTTGCTCCGCTGTCTAGCTAGTCCATTGTCGGTACGTCGTCAAGAAGGACATGAATATTGTTTTGTAACATCGAGACTGGTGGAGGAATAGTTGTGTTCAATGCGGTACGTTCATCGGCCTCACCTCCATTTGTCCCGCAGGCTAGTGTCCCGGTGGCGGATATGAAAGCTACGGCCGGGGCCGTGGAGATGGTGACCATCGCTGGCGCGTAGTAGGCGGCGCCAGTCTTTTCACAGAGACGGAAGAGTCACAATGGATGTTATGCCGGTACACATACTGCTGCGAAGTTGGATGCGAAGGCCAGGAGGTGTGATCGGGCTGTTGGCTTCCCCGGGGTAATGCCGCACATTTCTCGGGAAATGTCGTACGTGGGCGACGTCGCGTAGGGCAGAACTGGGCGATGTGTCCACGAACAACGCACTGGTACTACACGGGGCGTTGACGCGGCATGCCAAATATCGCGGTACTCTAAGTGTACTCGGCACTTTGTCCGTCACTCTGGGATGACAGGAGGCTATCAGCTGTTGCAGCAGTAACACTGACGGGGCGTATGAGGCGGCTCGACTTTAGAGGCCATCGCTAGTGGAGCCCTCAGTTGGAGTTCCTGCGCTCGTCGAAACTTTCAGCATTCATAGTTGTGTATGGTATCCCCCGCTACGTGTCTCTAGTTTGCACAGGAAAAGAAGAATTCCAAGGTAGTTCCTCGCATACAATGATACGAATAGTGGAGGAAAGGTTAGCAGGTAGTGAATCAGGGAATCCATCGACCATGGCTACCGTCGTGATGTCGGGCAGACGTCGAAACTTCGAAGTGATGTGACGTGCTTTCAGGGCCCCCATGGTTCGATAGTGATTAATCATGTCACGCACTGATTGCAGACTATGCTTGCCGATGAGTAAGTGATAAACATCCTCGGCATTACATTTGAGAATATTTTCGCGAAAAGAGTCTACCGTGGGTCCCTTTTCTTTCTTTCATGAATGTTGTGGGTTTGTGGTTGCGGGGGAAACCGTTGTAGGGGAACGACCTCGACGGCGCCTCGGGCATGTGCTCCCACCCGGCAGGCGGGGCCATGCCTGACCTTCACTTCACGCACGTGTCGCGCGCTCTTCTAGAGCTCGGCTGTATCGAGGTAGGGGGGGGGGGGAGGCACCCATTGATTTGTTATGGGCAAACTGAGTATGTGTGCAGGCTGCTTTCGCGCCCATTTTTGGCCTCTTAAACTGTGGTCCTTATTGGATCCTGTCGGCCTGCCTGATTGGTCGGAGTCGGCCATCGGTGGAGAAGCATGCGCCTCCCGTCAGCCCGCAGGTCTCTTGAATGCTGTACCAACTCATTTACGTAAGCCTGAGTAGTTTCGGGAGAGGAAGGAGACAGCAGCACACGGTGCCACATGACCAGGGGAGTCCAGGCTGGTCATGCAGGCTGTGGCCAGCGGCTATAGCATCGTTTTGCATTTAATTATGTGAATAGTTTAAACTTAAACTGAATGCTGAGTTAATCAACCTACCTATTTAAATGATATCACTCGCAGTCTTAATACCTGCGGATCTGCACTTGCCCCTACCGAAGGTCATCATTCTTCATCATCGTCTCCCTGGTGAGCTGATGCGTCAGAATCCGGGGGCTACGCGGATGAGTGGCTCACCCACTATCAGTGGGGGAACCGATAGAAAGGTTGGAGTGCCGCTAGCCAGTTGTATAACGTTGCATCTAACACCTTCGTCCCTTCGATACAATAAGACCCACCTTATCTTCTTCCCCCATGTGTGTGTGTGCAGTGACTTCCACAACTTCATTATCTCTTCAATGTAATACTTCTTTCTGGGCGAGTTGGTGAATACTTGATATAAAAATTGTTAGAGCGCAACCACATGCGACCACAAAGTAACAAGGACGAGACACAAGTGCTGTGTCTCGTCCTTGTTACTTCATGGTTGCATGCGGTTCCGCTGTTACAATTTTTATCTCTTCAACGTGCGTTCTGCAAGTCGCCCCGGTCACTTGAGCCCTCTGCGACAACGCACGCTTCTTCTTGGTTGCTGGGTCTCCGAAGCATTTCTTCATTTCCTCCACAAATAGTTCCCAGGTTGTCAAAGTGTCTTCATGGTTCTCACACCATAACAACGCAGTAAAGTAAACGAACAACCACACGTTAGACAACTGGCTAGCGGCATTCCAACTATTGGATTGGCTCACCCTTTGGTGGCGGCTGAGCCACTCATCTACGTCGTCACCGGATTTCCGCGTGAAGGCTTGCGACTCCTTGTAGTGGTAAATAGATGCCCTCGCGGATGGTTGGTGGGTCTCTCCGTTCGAGCTCGTATCTTGAGGTAGTGGTTTCAAGCCCGCAAGTAGACGGCTGTGGCGAAGCTCGTACTCATGGGCTTCCGTCGTTGCCAGACTGTATCGTTTAGCTAGCACTAGGTAGTAGCTGCATTACCCCGCGCCTTCCACCACAATCGTGACAATAGATCGCGTTTATTTGCAAGATGAAGAATGCACACATATCGCTGAGCGAAAGCAGTTCACAGCGCTATGCGCGAACCCGCTGAGCTTCGTTTTCCTCGTTACCGTTAACCAAACTCCGCACGCACGTTTCAATATTAAATTGGTGTAATGAACATGGCATGGCTACAAACGCACAAAGGCTGTGTTTACCTTTGGGTAACTGCTACAAAAAGACCTTTTGATTTTACGTATAACCTTGGCTCAACGCCATTACAACAGGTGACCGACTACAAATATCTCGGCTTGACAGTAAACAATCACTTGTCATGCAGCCGACATTTGACAACGTATGTTCTGTGAGCCTTCCATAAGTGGCGCTTTCTAAAACTTAAGCTTAGAAATCCTCCATCCAACATAAAGCTGCTCAGTTACTTTTGGGATATTAGACCTAAACTAGAGCACCTTTATGTTGTATGGGACGCCCTCATTAAAGCTAACACAAAAAAAAAACTTTAAGCTATCCAAAGAAAGGTTATTAGGTGTGTTTAGTGTAAAATTCAAACTACAGGCTTACCTTCTTAACGCATGGTCGCTAACAACATTGAAAATCTTGAACTACGGCGAAAAAGGAGCCGCCTCGCCTTTCTTTACCTACTTCTTGATCATAAGTTAGCCCTTCACCCGCATACATATTCCTCTCCTCTGTCCACTAGACATACGCGACATAATCAAGCCATTTCTTATCCCCGCATTTTGCTCAAACTAATATTTTTTTTTTCTTTTCCTTTTCTCGCGTACTGTATTAAATGAAACCGTCCAACTGGTCTTAGGCAATTTTCTGTTACACTGAGCCTTGATACGTACTGTTATTTGGTGTTAAGTTTCTATATTGTGTAATATTATCCCTTGTTATCTTTTGTGTTGGTGTTTTTTCTTGCCTCTTGTACGTCTCCTGCTTGCACCGATTGTTGGTCTGGAGTATGAAATAAAAAAATAAGAGGCTGGCACTGACACGTGTACTTATAGAACTTTTCTCGGATATGGCCTTCGACCCACTAACAACTTAGTGTTATTGCTTCGCTCAAGACGCGCATACGTGATTCCAACTTACTGGAATGTTATCAATGGTTCTATGCGTTGTCTATTGTCACCGAACCTTGTGTAATATAATTTTACACGTGACGTGAATTATGTAGTACTTTCTGTGAGACACGAGGGCACAAGCAATTACTCCGGAACGTTCGATGGCTCATGTATAAAAGCCGACCCACTTGACGGGCAGATCAGATTTTCGATGATCGCTGACTGTGCTTGCCGCTATGGCTGTTCTGTTAGTGTAGGCGGAAGAGGAAGAAGTGCCTCGGAAGAAGAACGCCTATAGCTGTGGTCTCTTTATTTTCCTGTGTCTCGGACGCTTTTCAACATCAGAGACTGTGAAAAGGGCACAACGTCATCCTCCAGGATGGGGGATAGGAATCCCAACCAAGCGTTTGACCCTGGTCGTCCACCACTGGCTGCATCGAAGACAAGGGACCGCACTGGACCTTCCGCTGTCGCCCTTGAATCTTCCGACAGCTCAACGGTTGAAAAAATGGAATCGGACAACGATTTCACACTTGCCGTGGGTCGCCGTTGGAAGAGAAAACTCAGGAGGACATCAACAGACAGTGTATCGTTGCCCAGGCAGGACAGTGGTAAGCAATCATTCACTGTTGCTTACGTCCCTACCACAGCTACCGACGATCTGAATACTTTGAACAGGCAAAGCTTAAGGGAGTACTTTGAGCGAATTGCGCCCGGCCAAGTCAGCGAGATCAGAATTGACGCTCGGAGGAACATCCTTTCGGTGGACGTGAACAAGAAGTCAATTCTGGATACGCTAAAGGCTGCCACACTACTAGGAAACATCCCAGTGCGCTCCTTCTTTGCGTATGGAAAAGGAGCCTCGACTGGCGTTATCTCTGATGTGGACAAAGAAATCGCAGACACTGACCTCCAGAAGCTTTTGAATTCCACCGCACCTATAGTGCAGATCCATCGCTTCGGTCAATCCCGGTGTGTTAAAATAGTCTTTGACTCTGAAACACTACCTGACTACGTAAAAGTAGGATACGTAAGACACCGTGTGCGCCCTTACGTGCCAAAACTGGAGCAGTGACGGAAGTGTTTCAAAATAGGACACGTAAGCGCAGCTTTCAAGGGTGGCGTAACATGCCAACGGTGTGGAGGGGCCCATCAAAATGATAGCTGCGATGCTACTGCCCTAAAATGTCCCAATTGCGCCGGTCCACATGAAGCGACATCAAAAGACTGCTAGAAAATCAAGGACGAAATGTCAGTGCTCCGAAAGATGGTGCGGGACAGCTCTACTCACAGACAGGCTGCTACATCGATACGCCGCCGCAGACGTCGATCGCGACACAGACGACAGCAAGACAAGAGTGCTTCCCGTAGAGATGGACCATCGGCCGCATGGCAAACTCCTCGCTTGCCAAGTTTGCTTCTGCGATCAAGATGCGGGCCCGACGTACCTTCTTCGGCAGCAGCACGTGGAACACATGCGCTGCATAAAACGACGCCTCCGCCGACCGACTCTGACATTGACTGGCCGTCGCTCCCACCCAAACAAACAGGCTTAAACGCGTCGGGTGATGTGTCTACAAAGGTGGTTGAGAATGATACGACAGAAAATGAAAATGTACGAAGTATGCTGAAACACCTGATAACTGAAACACCTGAAACGATGCGTTCACTTCTCTGCGGACTACAGACGCCGGTTGCTAAGACCGCGCTACATGTTCTAGATGCTTTGGAACCGCTCCTTGCGGCTCTACAATAGGGCATCACGGCGCTATCTTTTGAAAACCAATTACGAAGATCTGCAATAATGCAGCGGAATGCCAGAGGCCTGCGAGGCCACCTCACAGACTCTCGGCAATGGATATTCAAATACCAGTTTCCCGTGGCTGTAATATGTGAACCAAACATGACGTCTTCACTATGTGTACCTGGATATGTGCCACTGTGGTCAAAGAATGATCACAATTCAAGCAAAGTGCTCACTTTTGTTCGTCGGAATTTAACGTGCCTTCGTAAAGACATTCCTGCACATGCTTCCAACGAGTACGTTTGCGTAACGCTGAAGTACAAGCGGCGCACACTCTCAGTAATTGGCGGGTATATACCCCCAACATCGAGCATAGACTGTTCATATTTGCTGTCCATACTGAAAGCTTGTCCTGGTCCCCACATAGTCATCGGTGACTTTAATGCCCACCATCCCATGTGGGGCTCTGCTTCGACGAACACCCGCGGTAGAGACTTGGCTGACTCCATGCTTAGTCAAGGCTTGATGGTAATCAATGATTTCTCGCCAACATATCTTCGAGGCTCTTACTACAGCAGTTGTCTTGATATTGCGTTTGTTTCAAAAAGCCTGCTGTCTGCTACACGATGGTGTACTGATCTCGACACCCGTGGAGGTGACCATCTACCAATATATGTTCAGTTGAAATTGTTACGTCCCCCAGCTCCTCACACTGTGCGTTCTATCGATTGGCAAACATTTCGAGAATCTGTGACCAATGCATGTCAAACCATCCAAGCAGCATCCAATATTGAAGATGTCATCGCGGCAACTTTACGTGACACAACAAAACACCTCAGCGCACCCTCACCGAGATCATCTATTGATGACCAGTACGAGCGACTTCGCGCGATACGGCGTCGAGCAGAACGGAAATACAGAAGGACTAAATCACCATTAGACGTCACTGCATCACACCGGGCTCAGCGTCATGTCCTGCGACACCTTGACAAGCTTGATAAACAACGCAGGAGATCATTCTGTGGCTCTCTGGATCCGAGAAAACCTCTCTCTAGAATTTGGAAAATTGTACGAAGCCTTCGCTCGCCTCCACAACAGCTTCATCCATTCAGCGCTGTGGCCATACGGCAAGGCCGGCGTGAAGTTGAGGTCGCCGATGACTTCTGCAAATTACTCGTGAGCTCCTCGAACGATATACCAGCCCATTCACGACTGACTTTCCCGTCATCTAGTGATCACCGTCTGGACGCACCTTTTACTATGCACGAGCTCGACGCTGCGATATCTTCTTCCCGCCGGTCAACTTGTCCAGGACCAGACGGAATTACATACTCCGCGATTTGTCATCTTGGAGTAGAAGCTCGAGAAATTCTCCTGGCGCTCTACAACTCTACGTGGGACACAGCAACTGTGCCTAATCACTGGAAGTGCAGTCGTCTTGTGGCTTTACTAAAACCTCGAAAATGCCCACATGATCTCTCAGATTATCGGCCAATAGCCTTGGCAAGCTGTGTGGGTAAAGTAATGGAGCGGATGGTACTGAGCAGACTGGAATGGCTACTCGAGAAAAGTGGTGGACTTCCTGATTTCATCAATGGATTCAGAAGAGCCCGATTATCAATTGACGTTGTGATCGACCTAGTATCTTCTGTTCAACAGGAAAAGAGACGCCGTCGTCTGGTATGCGCAATATTTCTGGACATCAAAAGTGCCTGCGACAACGTCTTCCACCATTTGATTCTTCAGGCGCTTGAGGATATTGGTGTTGGTGGCCGGATGCATGCATGGCTGCAGAGTTACCTCAGTGGCCGCACCATTTTTATGTCCACTTCGGATGGCGAGACTGATAGACATTACGTTCGCAGGGGTGTTCCGCAGGGTGGTGTCCTTAGCCGCAATACTGTTCAATATCATACTGGTGGGCCTTGCAGACGAGCTACCTGAAACAGCGCGTATCAGTACACACACGGATGATATATGTATTTGGTCATCTGGGGTCACACGTCCACAAGTGCGTGCAAGACTCCAACGTGCGGCTACCATAACGGCGAAGTACTTGCGCCGTAGAGGCCTGCAACTCTCAGCAACTAAGTGTTCAGTCATACCATTCACACGCAAATCAATGTCACATTATCCAATCGTTGTCGACGGAACAGCGCGCCCTTTAGTCACCCACCAGAGATATCTTGGCGTGATAATAGACCGCAGCCTTTCTTGGACCAAACATGTTACTGCGCTTAGGGCTAAACTGACCAACTTCATACACGTTCTTCGTGTAATATCAGGACTGAGAGGGGGCCCCTCTGAGCGAAGTTTGCTCCAAGTGTACGAGGCACTTTTTGTGGGCTACATACGCTACAACATGCCTGTGTTATCTAACATGGGGTCATCTTGTATACGCACGCTGGAGAGCCTTCAGGCACAAGCACTACGAATATGTCTTGGCTTGCCACGCTGCACGTCAACTAAGGGCACAATAGCGGAAGCACGGGCTTGTCCTATCGACAAATACAGGTCTTGTGAACCTGTGCGAACCTATCTTCGCCTGCTAACCAGACACTCACACCATCCACTGTCAGCACTTCCAAGCACCAACCTTGACTGTGCTTTTTCTAAAGCTATTGCATGTCACGCAAGCATTGTACCTGCAAGATTCCAGGCCACCGACATCCCCGTGACACCTCCATGGACATTGCCAAGACCACTAGTGAGGCTTCAGATACCCGGAATTAGGAAGAAATCTCACGTTTCCTCCATTGGCTTGAAGCAGCTCACCCTGTCCCATATATTTACATCATATAGTGGGACTGTACAAGTATATACCGACGGTTCGGTCACGCCATCTGCCACAATGGCCGCATTTGTCATCCCACAACTTGGAATTACTCAACGATTTCGATTAGACCACAAATCGACATCTACGGCTGCAGAACTTGCGGGAATACGAGAGGCTGTCCGTTTTATGAGAACGCAGACACCCCATAAATGGACGATATTGTGCGATGCCAAATCAGCGCTACAGGCGCTAAAATACTTTTTAAAGAAAGGACCATACTATCTGCTAGTGCTGGAAATCTTCGAACTTTATCAGAATGCCGAGTTAAGTGGCCACGTGATTACCTTTCAATGGATGCCTAGCCATTGTGGAATCTTTGGTAATGAACTCGATGACAGTGAGGCAAGATCGGCCTCGTCTTCCTCTGATGAAGTACGGATTGCCTACTCGCGACCTGACACCAACTCCGTGATCAAGGGACTCATGCAGGACCTTACAAAGGCTTACAGAGCCCACTCTGATAATATTCACAGGCTTCTACATACGATTAACCCAGACGGTAAATTCTGTTTGTCCCCGAAGCTTACACGGAGCAAAACATCATTGCTACACAGGATTCGGCTCGGCGTTGCTTTCACCCGTCGCTACGCACACCCATCGGCCAATCGAACAACCCTGATTGTGTACAGTGCCAGATGCCCGAAACACTGCAACACGTACTGTGCAACTGCCCAGCATATATGCTGTAGCGAAGGACGTTAGACAATTTCCTAGCCAGCATTGGCAGACAACTACTGTCGGAGGAAGCTATCCTCGGCCCATGGCCCGACACTGCAATTTCAGTGCGTGCAACAAAAGTATTGTTGAAGTTCCTGCAGGACACCAAGCTCGACGAGCTTGGTGACGAGCGGCTCTAGCGAGGCAGCTGTCTCATGTACATAAGCACTCACCACTTCTCTTATCATCATCATCCACCCCAATACTTTCACTCCCCCTCCCTCTTCCCCAGTGCAGAGTAGCAGATTAGAGCTCACTAGCTCAGGTCGACCTCTCTGTCTTTCCTATCAATAAATTCTATTCATAGTAGTAGTAGCTGTTAGTGTAGCCAGTTTCTTTGAGGAGACAAGGTCACCCAATATTATGCTAGTTTCTTCACTCACAGTTTTATTCTTTTCATCGTCGTCATTAGTACGTGACAATATATTACGATAAATGAGGAAATTTATTAACACTAATTTGTATAAGGTACAGTCTGCACATTTGTTATAGAAGAAGAAGTTGTTATACCTGATTACCTCACAATTTCTCATCCACGTGATTCACTTTCGCGCAGTGGTGGTGTAGTGCTTTTTGTTCATAACAGTCGCACCTACTCAGCATTGCGCAATGTCTCCTGCAGCACATCTCATATCGAAGCCTTATTTGTCAGACTGCACAACTCTGTTATCATAGGTGTCGTGTATCGACCACCCAATTCACCTGTAGCTTTATGTCTTCAAAAACTTGAATCTATATGTTTTAGACTAGTGTCACGACACAAACATCCGGTTATAATTAGTGGTGTCGTTAACATAGACATGAGTCATACAAACCGTAGTGAATACACGTATGTACTAGAGTCCTTTAATTTTCAAAATCTGATCACTGTCCCTACTAGAATAACAAGTACATCCGCAACTGTCATCGATCATGTTTTAACTAATATATTCTCGAACGATAATGCCGGGGTGTGCAACCAACCCATTTCAGACCATCTCCGCCCCTATGTAACTGTTAAAGACGTCATAAAACCGAAATTACCACACGCCAAGGTGAGTACGAGGATTGACTACGCTTTGCTGAGATCGAATATGCAGTTAATCGACACTAGTATCACATACCACGATGACGTCGACATAGAATTCTCCAATCTAATCGACATCCTGAGTTGCGTTAAAACTAGCAGCAGTATCAAAACATCTGCTCGCTCATGTAAGTTGCCCGTCTCACCCTGGATGACGGAGAAGATTTTAGCAGTATTGCAGCAGAACGACTTTTGGTATCACAAATGGAAACAGCATAAGGACAACAGCCATTACTTGAGTCAATACAAAAAGGTACGCAATAAATCTGTGGCAGTTATGCGTACACGAAAAAAAGAATACTATACACGTTTAATCGAACAGAGCTCCGGTAACTCTAAAAAACTGTGGAAAAACGTGAATAGCGTTATAGGCAAGCCACACAAACAAACGTTTCAGGTCGTGGTTGATCAGAATGTTGTAAACAGCTTTAATTCATATTTCACTACTGTTGGAATTTCTTCAGGTACAAATGTAAATAATACAGACATAAACTCTTTATTACCAAGCCCACTCCCAAACTCCTTTCGTATGGATGACATTGAACTTAACGAGATACACTCAACATTAGCAACCATGGATAGTAATAAAGCTGCAGGTATAAATGAAATTACAGTACGTATGCTAAAAGAAAACATTGATATTCTGGGTCCCATATTATGCCCCGTCTTCAATCACTCACTTGAAACCGCCACGTACCCAACGTCACTAAAGATAGCCCAAGTTGTCCCAATATACAAGGACGGCAATCGCTCAAGCCCTTCTAGTTACCGACCAATATCCGTGCTCAGCGCCATTATTGTACTTTTCGAGAAAATCCTTGCGAATCGAATCAATAGCTTTATACACAAATACAACATAATTTGCCCACAGAAACATGGTTTTCGGCCAAACCATTCAACCTCATCAGCGGTGCAGTCTTTAGCCCACATTATAAATAGTTTTTTAAATGACAACAAACTTGTAGCTGTAGTCTTTCTAGATTTAAAAAAGGCTTTCGATACGGTCAACCAGTCCATCCTTTTGTACAAGCTAAAGCACTACGGTTTTCGGGAACGGATTTTCGATTTGTTTTCTGGTGACTTCAATGAACGTCATCAGATAGTTGTCATAAATAATGTCTCATCGTCACCACAACGTATTCAAGCAGGCGTGCCCCAAAGGTATGTTTTGGGAGCCGTGCTTTTTTCTATATGCGTTTCCGACCTTCCACGTGTCTTAAAATTCGGAGAAATGCTGATGTATGCAGACGACACTGCTATAATAATTACAGGCAATAGCATCGAGGAAATACAGTCCAAAGCAAACGTAGATTTGGCAAACGTCTCTAAATGTTTTACAGCCAACAAGCTTACTGTAAATGTCAAGAAAAAAAAATATACCATATTTCACTCCCGCAGAAAACAAGTAGATGCCAACTCTTTAAACGTTAGTATTGACAACTCTCTACTAGAATATACCCCATGTTTTAAATATCTTGGCGTAATCTTTGATAGAAACCTGCATTGGCAAGACCATTTATTAGCAGTTGGGCCAAAGGTGGCATCGGGGTGCTGTAAACTGCTTGAAGCACGTGACTTTTTTGACACAAGCACATTACGTATTTTATATTTCTCCTTTATCCACAGTCATCTATCATACTGTCTGGAATCATGGGGATGGACCTACAATAGTTATCTCCAGCCAATCAGAAAATTGGAGAAACGATCATTACGAATCATTATGCAATCTAAGCAGGATCACCCCAGCACCCCATTATTCCACGATCTACGGATATTACCCTTCGTTTCACTACGCCTCCTAAAAACAACAACAGTCGTAAACAGTATCGTAAGAAACACCCACCCCTTACATATGTCCCTCTTCCATACATCATCGCCTACTACCAGAAAGGTATTATTAGGCAACTTTAATTTACCTCCCACGCACAACGTTTATGGTGAACGACGGCTCTCTTTCATTGGTGTTCAGATACGACACACTATTCCACAAGAAATAAAATACGCTATAAATTTTGCACTTGCAGCTAAAAAATTCTTTCAGCGCATGCAGTAAACCTGTTAAAAAACATTTATCTGCTGTTCACATCTCATTATATTATAATAATAAACCGTGCACGATATTTTTGAATTGAATCAACTGTTTCTTGTTATGCTTTGTTTGTATGTATATGTATTAATATGTATTATGTATACGTAATATGTATTATGTATATACTCCCCTCTCTACTTTTCCAAGTTTTTATTGTTTATGTGACGGTGTCTGCATTATACATTTTAATTCCTGGACCCTTTACTAGCCTACGGCTACGCGTCCAAACAGTACTGGACACACTTTTATTGTATATTCATGGAAAATAAAGAATTTGAATTCGAATTTGAAATTTGAACTTATTGAAAGGCTTTAGCCTACATCAATTTTTCATAACGCCGTCCGGATATGGAATAAAAACTACGGCAAACACGGAGCAATAGACTTGACTAAGGCTCCGTGCACCTGCATCCATCACTTCTTTTGTAAACAGGCAGTAAAAAAAAAAATGTGTAACCGTCGATCACAGGTAGCCATAGCCGAGGCTTCTAATTTTATTTATATTGTAGTAAAAGATCAGGAATCTGCGCAACAATGCAGATCAAAGTTTTACATTATATTCTAGCCCTTCCTTAAGAAATTATTGCGTAGCTTGGTTTTTTCTAGCACTTCAAATAAGCTACAACGTGCTCCCGTTTGCATCGAACTGTGGCAATGCCACTTTTTCGCAAAACAGTGCGGAAAATTTATGACTTTTGTAAAACCCACTCGCAAGTATGTGGGTTGGACACATAGGTAAAATATTTAAAAAATTATGAGATTTTAAGTGCCAAAAGAATAATCGGATCATGAGGCACGCCGTAGTGGGGGACTCCGGAAGTTTGAACCAGCTCGTGTTCTTTAATATGCACCTAAATCGAAATACACGGGTGTTTTCGCATTTCGCCCCATACAGTCGTAATAAAGAAGTAAGCTCTAAAGTTTTCATACGGATCTCCCACTACATGCAGCCCGCCTCCCTCGACCAAATATAAAGAACACGCCTCACTTAGTTGACTAAAGACATCCGGGAAACGTAAAAAATGAAAATGCAACTGCAAAAAGCTATGCGATGTAATGTATTGTCAGCATCTTATTTATTTACACAATACTGCCGGCAGCAATGCTGCCTAAGCAGGAGAGGGTTTTACAAAAGGTGCTTTTTCAACAGTTATTCACTTGAAACATAAGATGTGCATTCAAGAACACATTGTGTTAAGTGATTCCATTCTTCGCTCATAAGTGGAAAAAATTATTTCTGAAACATTTTTGTGTGGACAATGTGTGACTGGACTACGTTAGAATGAAAAATACGCTACGACCTATGTGGAGCATGGTAATATATGTGACATTTATTAAACCTGTTTGGTTATGAAACAACGAGTAACAATATTTCAGCCTGGCGATTTTAGGGCACACGTGTAGCGGATCCAGTCCAAGTTGGCCATACATGCCATAAACTGATGATGATGTTTTGTAATCGGAGCAACAAAACCGCGCAGCCAGGGGCTCAATTCATTCGAGTTTCTTAATTTCCTTATTAATGAACGGGTCCCACACTATGAAAGCAATCATACTCTAAGGTACAACTGAACTTCACTGCAAAAATCAGTTTGAGACCTCATTCTTTGCTATATGTATTTACCGCATGGGCAATAGACAAACGTATATAGAACGGCCTTCGGATATTTTGTGATATAAACGCATCCGCATGCTCAAATAAAATTATGCAGAGATCCAAAAGTACTCACTTTCCAAATAAAATAGTCTTCGCTACTTGATGTGCCTTCAACGAAAGACAGACACATGGCTGCGGCCACAGCACATTTCCAAGCTACAATCCGTGCCATTGCGAGCAAGATTGAAAACAAACTGCGCCAGCATGACATGCCCACCTTGCTTTTATTCCTGAGAGAGAAGTTATATTGTCTAGCAGATCAGCCAACGTCAGGCGCCTCTATTGTGGTTTGAAAATTGCGCTAAAAAAGCAGAGAAGTACGTTAAAACAGCAAAATCACATGAACGATCGCACCGTTTCATTATCTCATTTACTTGTTTCTTTTTCATTGTGGTTTTTCAGCTCCATCATTGCACCATAGTTTTGTTATTATGGCTCTGCATACCCAACTGTGCGATGCCGTCGTTTAGAGGAAGAGATCACCTCGTCAATGTACTAAGGCTTTAGTGAATGTCATTTTCTATTTCACGTAACAGAAAATATAGAAAATTGAATTGAAAGTCTCGTAACAAGAATGTCCATACAGTATTCGAAAGATAACAGTAACCAAAGGTTGACCATACCCCTGATGCATTGGTAAAAGCATAAAAATATATTTATGCCGCAGCCAGGTGGTCTGACATCAGTGTTTCCCAACATTATACCAGACTGATGCTTGCAAAGCATGCGGACACACAGCAACTATGCGACACGTCCTTTGGGAATGTGCTGTGGTTTGTATTTTAAAAACAATGAAAAGGACGAGAATGGTCATGCGATCGACGTATACCACACGCAATAGATGCAGGAAGGGCTTCCAACGTTTATAGTTCGCAGTTTAGTAAGTATTGTTACGTGTAGCTGGAGCCCAGTACAATATACAATATTTACAGGGAAGCTAACGGGAGGCAAAAATGGCGACGCTATATCAAGCGGGCCCACGTCATCTTCTTCCTCCTCAGTGCAGCTTCACTGTGGTGGCTGTTCCGTAGCATCACCCCCGGCGGTAGAAGCATCGTCCCTGTGCTTAATCTACACTTCCGCGGTGAAAGGTGTCTGGTATGGCTTCAGTCTCGCCACGTGAACGATGCCACTTGCAGCCGACGATGACGCTGACAGGTTGGCGGGGATGACTTCATACGTGACATCCGTCACCTGTCGCACCACACGGTATGGGCCAGTGTAGCGCTACAGCAGCTTTTCGGAAAGGCCCACACGTCGAATGTGCGACCAGAGCAGCACCAGAGAACCCGGAGTAAAGTGCACGTTGCGATGATGGCAATCATAGAGGCGTCTCTGATGCTCCTGTGAGGTCTCAAGACGGGTGCGGGCCAGCTGGCGCGCGTGGTCGGCGTGTGCGATCGCGTCGCGGGCGTATTCAGTGGCTGAACTTGTGGCCGAGGGCAACAAAGTGTCTAAGGGCAACGCGGGTGTTCGGTCATATGAGAGATAGAATGGTGAATAGCCGGTGATGTCGTGACGCGATGAATTATACGCGAACGTCACATATGGTAAGTGAAGATCCCAGTCGTAGTGGTCAGTCGCAGCGTACTTTGAAAGCATGTCGGTGATGGTCTGGTTGAGGCGCTCCATGAGGCCGTTGGTCTGTGGGTGGTACGACGTGCTGAATTTGTGCTTTGTTGAGCAGGAGCGGAGGATGTCCTCGACGACTGCAGACAGAAAGCTGCGGCCACGATCAGTGAGTAATTGGCGCGGAGCACCATGCACTAAAATGATGTCATAGAGCAGAAAGTCAGCAACGGCAGTAGCACAACTTGTCCGAAGGGCTCTGTCGATTACGTACCACGTAGCATAATCAGTAGTGACGGCAACCCATTTATTTCCGGAGCCCGAGAGAGGAAACGATCCAGGAAGGTCCAGACCAACACGGAAAAAGGGTTCCGGTGGGATGTCAATCGGCTGGAGACATCCAGCAGTAGCTGTGGAGGGCTCCTTCCGGCGCTGACAGGGCTCCCAAGGGGCAACGTAGCGCCGCACGGAGCGGGCGAAACCCGGCCAAAAGAATCGATGGCGTACACGGTCGTATATGCATGAGACGCGCAAGGGTCCAGCCAAGGGAGCGTCGCGAAGTTGTTGGAGGACAGTCGAACGCAGGTGTGATGGAATTACGAGCAGAAGGTCAAGGCCGTGTGGATCGAGATTGTGGCGGTATAATGTCCCCTCCTTAAGGAGAAACATCCGGAGAGAGGCGTCGCCAGGCTTTGACTCCAGATGGTCGATGAGGGCTCGTAATGAAGAATCACGGCGTTGTTCGTTGCCGATTTCAAGGAACTGGGACACATAGAAAACGCAAGCGATGGCATCCGCATCAGCCGGTTCGTCGACGGGTTAGCGGGACAAACAATCGGCATCCTGGTGTAAGCGTCCCGTCTTATATACCACGGAGAAAGTATATTCTTGCAGGCGTAACGCCCAGCGAGCGAGTCGTCCCATAGAGTCCTTGAGTGAGGATAGGCAGCAGAGCACGTGGTGATGAGTGATGAGACAGAAGGCGCGTCCATACAAGTATGGACGAAACTTTGCAACAGCCCACACAAGAGCGAGGCAATCGCGCTCTGTGATTGAATAATTGCGCTCAGCGGGTGATAGAAGTCGGCTGGCATAGGCTATAACGCAGTCATGTCCACGCTGGCGTTGGGCTAACGCTGCTCCTATGCCGTGACTACTGGCATCCGTTCGAACTGCCGTTGAGAAGCAGACGGGTCAAAGTGGGCCAGAATTGGAGGCTTGGTAGAGAGAGTAGTGAGCTGCGAAAAAGATGCGGCATGGTCAGGTCCCCAAGAAAATGGGGCGTCTTTCTGCAAGAGGTCGGTAAAGGGACGTGCGATAGTCGCAAAATCCTTCACAAAGCGTCGGAAATAAGAGCACAGCCCTACGAAACTACGAACGTCCTTGGTAGACTTCGGAACAGGAAAGTTCGTTACTGCGCGAATTTTGTCCGGATCAGGTCGCACGCCTCTGGTGTCCACGAGGTGTCCAAAGACGGTGATTTGGCGGCGAGCGAAGTGACATTTTGACGAGTTCAACTGGAGACCGGCGTGGCGAAACACGTCAAGAACCGCTGAAAGACGGTCTAGAGGCGTGTCAAATGCAAGCGAATAAACGATGACGTCGTCCAGATAGCACAAACACGTGAACCACTTGAACCCCTGAAGAAAAAAGTTCATCATTCGTTCGAAGGTGGCGGGCGCATTAAAGAGACCGAAGGGCATCACCTTGAGCTGATAAAGGGCGTCAGGGGCAATAAATGCAGTCTTCTCTCGGTCCATGTCGTCGACGGATATCTGGCAGTAGCCGGACTGTAAGTCGATAGAAGAAAAATAGGTGACACCATACAAGCAGTCTAGAGCAAAGGGTACACGTCCTTTTTTGTGACTTTGTTCAGGTGGCGATAATCTACACAAAAATGCCACGTTCCATCCTTCTTTTTGACAAGTACGACGGGAGAAGCCCAGGGATTACAGGAAGGCTCGATAATGTCCTTCGCAAGCATCTTTTTCGCTTTTTGTTGGATAACAGCTCGTTCGGACGCAGAAACACGATATGGACGTCGGTGAATGGGGTTTGCATGAGCAGTGTTTATGCGATGGGTCATGACTGCCGTTTGACCTAAGGGTCAATTGTGCAAGTCAAAAATGTCGCGATAGCCGTCAAGAACACGGCAAAGGGCTTCAGTTTGAACAGGTGTAAGGTCAGTGGAAACCATATTCTCAATGTTCGCGTCAGTACCATGCGATGACGCCACGGTATGGGCTGAGCTGTGACGATCTTCCACTGTGAATGGCTCGATCTCATCATCCTGCAAAGCGCTAATTATAGCCAATGTAATCCCCTGTGTCAGAACTTGCGCGGTTAGCGCGAAATTCACAAGGGGAAGGCAGGTGTGGTTGCCAGTAATTGTCAGCACAGTGTGCGGCACGGTAACACCATGTGTAAGTATAACTGCCGGAATTGGTGCGACCACGTAATTACCTTCAGGTACAGCTGGTGAGGACAACAAGTCGACGTGTATCACAGATTGAGGTGGTAGGCGAATAAAATCCATGCAGCCAAACGGCTTGAAGGCGGGTCCACAGGGTCGGCAAGAAGAGGCAAGTCAAAAGCGAAGGGAGCCGGCGGAACAGTCAATGAGGGCTGAATGATTGGCAAGGAAGTCCACACTGAGAATCAGTTCGTGAGGGCAATGCTCGATGACGGTGAAGGGCACGACGGTTTGTCTCTCAGCAATGATGACTCTGGCAGAGCACATGCCAACAATAGCGACAGTCCCTCCGTCGGTGACTTGTACAAATCGGTTCGGGGTGGGCGTCAGAACTTTCTTGAGCCGATGGCGAAGAGCAGCCCTCGCAATGGACGCATGCGTCCCTGTGTCAACCAATGCGCACACAGGAACATTGTGGACGAGAACGTCCAAAAGATTCTTGTCGGTAGATAAGGTGAAGCGAGGATTTCGTGCCCATGTCGTATTTGCAACTTCATCTCCAGAAGCTGCGCTGTCTAGTTTTCGGGTCGGGGGTGCGGCGAGTAGGTCGGAGAAGGAGCACGGCGTGACGGGGGCGAACGAGATTGATGACGGGAGGGAGAAGGCGAGCGGGAGTAGCGGGGCCGGGTCAAAGGTGTCGCAGGGTCAGATGATGGAGCAGGCATAGAAGGGGCGAAGGGAAAGGACACGCCAGAGGGGCGAGGCTGGTAATCAGGAGAATAGCACATCGGAGAAGTCCAGCGGCTGCGGCAGTGGCGAGCGACATGTCCAATGCGTCGGCAATTAAAACAGATCGGCTTGTCGTCCAAGGTTTGCCATTCGGAGGGGTTGCGCTGTCCGTAAGAGGAGTAAGAAGAGCGCGGTGGGGACGTACGCGGACAAAGAGGTTCCGAGCGTATGGAACGAATGGATTGCAGGCCGACGTTGGACAACTCTTGACGGACGATGGTCTGGATCAAGGAGATTGTCACCGGAGAATGATCAGGCGACGGGAATGAAGGGGCCGCCGGTTGTGCAGCTTCGACCTCACGACGAACGATGCGGGTGAAGTTGTGACATTGCGACGGCTGGTGGAAGAGGTCGTCACAGGATGACGTAGCAGCTGTGTTGGGAAGTCGCGTGATGTGCTGGGAAACCCGGCGGCTTTAAGCATGCTCAAGACGGCGGCACTCCTTGAGGATCGCATCAATGCTGGTGACGTTCGTAAACACCAGTAAATTGAAGGCATCGTCTGCAATGCCGTTGAGGACGTGATTAACCTTATCGTCCTCAGACATGGGCGGGTCAGCCTTGGCACAAAGGGCCAAGACGTCGAGAATGTACGACAGGTAGGACTCGGTCGACGTCTGTACACGTGTGGCAAGGGCTTTCTTGGAATTGACTTGGCGACCGAATGGATTGCCAAAAAGGTCGCGGAGCTTCTCTTTGAAGAGATCCCAGCTCGAGATCTCCTGCTCGTGAGTCTGGAACCATGCGAGTGGAGTTCCATCGAGGTAGAAAAGAACGTTCGCAAGAATATTAGTCGGATCCCACCTGTGACTGGTGCTGACACGTTCGCATAAGCGGAGCCAGTCGTAACATCAGGACTGCCGGCTCCGTTAAAAACACCAGGATCCCGAGGGGGGCAAACTGCGACCTAGGTCGGGGCTGCAGGCGGAGATGCTTGTGTAGATGAAGGGCCGCCAGCAGGAGCCGAGGTTGCACTGTCACCGTTGCAACCGCTGCGAAGCTCCATGACGGGTACGGCGAACGTCCACCTCCACCAAATTAATGTTAGGTGTAGCTGGAGCCCAATACTATATACAATATTTTAAGGGAAGCTAAGTGAAGGCCAAAATGGTGACGCTATATCAAGCGGGCCCACGTCGTCTTCTTCCTCCTCAGTGCAGCCTCACTGTGGCGGCTGTTCCGTAGCAATATGATATGCTGAAAGGGTAGATTTACTGGATGCGTCTTTGCATATCGAGATGCTCAAGTTCTTATCTTTTTTGACGGTCATATTGCACCGGGTAACGACTATGGGAAAGAAATCACTGTGCTCAATACCTACCTACAGCGTACATGTATCGAAACTTTCTAGAATATTGTTGCCGTTTCTACACAGAATCAATTAAAGGGACGTTCTGTGCTCGACACAAGTGGTGGTATACATTTCGAAAGTACTGGCACGTAAAATAATACATTAGTACCCCACGCCCCCACAATGGACCCGTAGGTGGCCTTTTGACACGAATGTTCACCGCTTTTTTGGCAGTTGCTTTTCTAGCATAACTTTGCCAGTTGAAGATGTATGGGTCTCACGCTGCACGCTTTCGATCACTGCTTGTTCCTTTGCGCAAGCTCGTGGAAGGCGCCAGAAGTAGTAGAGAATTTGGAAAGAATTCCTTGCAATTTACTACCCCTTGTGAGCAATCCGGTTCGCCGCACCTAGTCATATCGGCGACAAACTAGCGCTACAAAGCACTGACCAATTAATAAAAACGATAATGACAGCGAGGCAAAACCAATGGATGCAGTAGGTTCAAAACCGCGCACGATACCGCTACGCTGCCAGATGGTGAACTGCCGATTCTGCCAGCTTCAGCGTCAGCGGGCCAGCTGTGAGCTTGGCTTTCCAGTAAGACGGATGTTTTAAGCGCCTGTGACCACGCTCTGCGAATAGCGTCTCGAGCGGCGAGTTCAGTCAGAAGTGGAATTTTGGCTCCCTAAAGACAGTCTAAAGAGTAATTCTAGACCCAGCTAGGGTATGCTGGACAGGGTCTACATGGACCGAGTAAAAAAAGTTGAACTGTGACCTGCTTCCAGCTATCGTGGTACTCCTTGAAGGGTCAAATAGATACAATTCCAGTCGTTTCCAGTTACCCACAACGGCTCGGCTATACGGCGCGTGCACCTTGTGTGTACCACAATGCGGAACGTGTGTTTAATGCACCGTCGTGCAATGTGTAAGCAGCCAAACTTATCACATGATTTTGTGAGACCTGTGAATTCGAAATGAAAGCATAGCGCTTATCTCAGTGTGCGTCAGTGGCACAGGAGTGCACAGTGCGCATCAGGATGACGGCGTTCTATTGAGACATCCAAGCCCCTGCCCTACCGCTCGCTCCCATCGCGCAAAGGCGCGTTTAACGCAATGCGCCTCAGCTATATATAATTGTGCAGGCTGATGTTTTTCTTTTGTTTTGTTATATTGTTATGGTGAAGTGAAGGAAGACGTTGAATTGGACTAGACAAAGACGAAGTCTGGCGGTTGCCTGAACGCCATATCCATCATTTGTAAATATAAGTTATTTTACACTCGTGGGCCTGCTTTCTTCCCACAACATTTTGGTGGAAGGTGCGGGGTACAACCACGGAACTTTGCAGCGGACGTCATCTACCTGCTGCCACAGTGGCAAATCAACCGACACAAGCGACAACGCCTCGGCAGCCCGTGCCCACGGTCATCCTCACTCACCCACGGGACCCGGGAACATTTTGTGGCACGGACAACGTCGACGTCGAGGACTGGCTTACGATGTACGAGCGAGTGTGCGACAACAACAGGTGGGATCCTACAATGATGCTTGCAAACATAATATTTTATCTGAAGGGAACTGCGAAGCAATGGTATGACACACATGAAGCTGACCTAACGAGCTGGGATGTCTGCAAAGAAAAAATGCGAGACCTGTTTGGCAGACCTTTCGGTCGTCCGCTGGCAGCTAAAAAAGAACTTGCGTGCCGCGCTCAGACGTCGACAGAATCCTATGTCGTGTACATACAGGATGTGCTGGCCCTTTGTCGCAAGGCTGATGACAACATGACCGAGGCAGACAAGATTGGCCATATATTGAAAGGTATTGCAGACGATGCCTTCAATCTCTTGATGCGTTAGGATTGTGCCACTGTGGATGCAATTATTAAGGAGTGCCGGCGCTTCGAACAAGCGAAGGGCCGCCGCGTCACTCAAACTTTCGACCGGTTGCCCAATACCGCCGCGACATCTTCTTGCGAAGACCCGCCGCGGTTCGTTCAGCCCGCACGACCGGAAGAAATAACGCGCATCGTTCGCCTGAGCTTGAGGCCATGGCCCCGGCTCCAGTTCGTTCAGACTGTCGGGAAAGCGTACCCGCTATCTCCCTTATACAAGCGGTCGTTCGGGAGGAAATAGCAAGTTTGGGCATTCCATCTCTCTGCTCGGTTCGCCATACAAACACCTACCAAATTTCTCCGACCGCTCGCTCCCGGACGCAAAGCTTTCCACCACTCCGTCGCAACCCAACTGAATGGCGCACAGCGGATGATAAACCCATCTGTTTTAATTGTTCCGGTATTGGACACATCGCCCGTCGCTGCCGCAACCACTGGTCGTCGCCTCCTCGGTGGTCGTCTTCGAGTCACTACAGCCAAGTGCCAGACAATCGCACTTTCTCGCCCTATACACCGACTAGGAACATCAACGCCGACAGTGCTCCACCAAGATCCAGCCGCTCCCCGTCTCCGCAAGGTCGTACGTCCCGTTCGCCTCTCGTTCACCGCTCTTCGTCCCCTTCTGCAACCGGTCGCTTCGCTTCGGGAAACTAGGCGGTGCAACTCCCGGAGGTGAAGCTGCAACTCCGACCCGTCCCACAAATCCTCTATTGACCCTGCCTACATGTGGAAACCTGGTGGACATTGAAGTCGATGGCGTTCCTGTTAGAGCTCTCGTTGATACAGGAGCGCAGCTTTCAGTTATGAGCGCTGCTCTCCGCCGCAGGCTCAAAAAGGTTCTGACCCCCGCCTTACCGTGCACCGTGCGAGTTGCCGAAGGGAGTACGTCACCTGTCCTTGGAATGTGCACAGCACGTGTGACCATTGGGGGCCATTATATCGTTGTTCTATTTATCGTCCTTGAACACTGCCCACACGACCTAATTCTCGGCCTCGACTTCCTTTCGAAACACTCTGCCCAAATTGACTGCTCCGCAGGTGTTGTACAGTTGGACCTGCCACTTCCTGCCGACGCAACCACTTGTGCTCCACACCGCTTATGTGCTGCTGAATTTGCAAGGCTGTCTCCACAGGCTGCTACAAATGTCCTCCTGACGCCCTGTCCTCCCGTACCTGATGGCGAGTACGTCGTGTCGCCGCTTACTGTAGTAGTTTTGTCGCGTAATATTGCCCTACCGAGCACCTTAATTCGGATCCGCGAAAACTGCGCTCGCGTGCCCATCCTCAATTTTGGGTTCTCGTCGCATGTTTTGCCACACAGTATCGCCATAGCGCATATCACTCCTTTGGAAGAAATTCAGATTTCTTTTTTGACCTCTGAATCCTTCCTCAGTACGACCGGACCTTTGTCATCCACTCCTTCGTGCTCGACGCCTGCGGACGGTGTTTCTAAGATGATCGCCCCCGACCTTCCTTCCGAGCGAACAACAGCTCTTCGTCATCTCCTGTCGTCTTTTCGGGACATCTTTGATTTGGACGACCATCCACTTAGCCAGACATCTGTTGTCACGCATCGCATCAACACCGGTGACGCCAGCCCCATTCATAGGCGGCCATATCGTGTCTCGGCAACAGAAAGGGCCATCATACAGAAAGAAGTAGACAGGATGATGGACAAGGACATCATTGAACCCTCCAGTAGCCCGTGGGCATCACCGGTTGTCTTAGTAAAGAAAAAAGACAACTCGTGGCGCTTCTGCGGTGACTACCGTCACCTCAACCGGATAACAAAGAAGGATGTTTATCCCCTGCCTCGCATTGATGACGCTGTTGACTGCCTTCACGGATCCCAATACTTTTCATCAATTGACCTCCGCTCCGGCTATTGGCAGATTAGCGTCGATGAGATGGACCGCGAGAAAACCGCCTTTGTCACCCCGGACGGTCTGTACCAATTTAAAGTCATGCCCTTTGGATTATGCAATGCGCCAGCTACATTCGAGCGCATGATGGACTCTCTCTTGCGCGGCTTGAAGTGGTCTACATGCCTGTGTTACCTCGACGATGTGATTGTGTTTTCGCCGAACTTTGAGAGCCACCTGCGGCGCCTCACAACCATACTCTCCGTGTTTCGCAGGGCTGGCCTTCAGCTAAACTCCTCCAAGTGCCATTTCGGTCGCCGTGAAATTAACATGCTTGGTCATCTCGTCAACGCCGCCGGAATTCAACCTCATCCACAGAAAGTTCACGCCGTGCGAAATTTTCCTGTACCTTGTTCCACATGCGATGTCCGTAGTTTTCGGGACTTATGCTCTTATTTCCGGCGATTTGTGAAAAATTTTGCCGACATCGCGCACCCTCTCACTGACCTTCTTAAGGAAGACGTCTCTTTCTCTTCGGGACCACTGCAGGAGAAAGCCTTTTCTACCATGATTGAGCGGCTTACAACTTCCCCAATTCTGTCACACTTTGACACTTCTGCGCCCACTGAAGTACGAACTGACGCGAGTGGTCATGGCATCGGCGCTGTCCTCGCTCAGCGTCAACAGGGCCAAGACCGTGTCATCGCTTACGCTAGCCGCCGCCTTTCCACGCCCGAGCGAAATTACTCCATTACTGAGAGAGAATGTCTCGCGCTCGTATGGGCGGTCGCGAAATTTCGACCGTACCTTTTCGGTCGGAGCTTCTGCGTTGTCACCGACCATCACGCCCTCTGCTGGCTGTCCTCTTTGAAGGACCCAACTGCATGACTTGCACGTTGGGCATTGCGCCTACAAGAATATACAT
The DNA here is from genome assembly GCF_038994185.2 of Dermacentor albipictus. Classification (NCBI taxonomy): domain Eukaryota; kingdom Metazoa; phylum Arthropoda; class Arachnida; order Ixodida; family Ixodidae; genus Dermacentor; species Dermacentor albipictus. The sequence continues at coordinate 37,189,590 of NC_091825.1, forward strand.
TTTCTATTATATATAAGTCAGGACGCCTGCATAAAGACGCTGACTGCCTGTCCCGCAATCCCGTGGATCAACCGGACGATACCGATGCAGACTCGGACATCAGTATTCTGTCCCTCTCCGGCTTCCTCCATATTGGCGACGAGCAGCGCAAGGATCCTGTTCTTCGAACACTTATGGAACGCCTAAGCTCCTCGCCCAATGACCCGTCCCTTCGGATGTTCAGCTTGCGCGATGGAACGTTATACCGTCGTAGCGTTCGTCCTGACGGCCCGGGGCTCCTCCTAATCGTCCCCAAGCACCTTCGACTCACCGTGCTCCAGCAACTTCATGACGCTCCTACTGCTGGACATCTGGGCGTCACTCGTACTTACGACCACCTGCGGTGCCGCTTCTTCTGGCCTGGCATTTATCGCTCTGTGCGCCGTTATGTCGCTTCTTGCGACCTGTGTCAGCGCCGGAAGACGCCTGCTATGCCTCCCGCTGCTTTGCTTCAACCCATTGATATACCTACAGAGCCCTTCTTCCGTGTGGGCCTCGACCTCCTTGGTCCGTTTCCAATTTCCATCAAAGGAAACAAATGGATTGCTGTAGCAACCGATTATGCCACTAGATATACCATCGCACGAGCCCTGCCAACCAGCTGCGCTACAGATGTCGCCGACTTCTTACTAAAAGACGTCATCCTGCACCACGGCGCCCCTCGCCAGTTGCTGACGGATCGCGGCCGCTACTTTCTATAGAAGGTCGTTGATGATCTGCTCCGCTCCTGTTCTATAGAGCATCAGATTGCTTCAGATTGCTACCACGTACTACCCTCAAACGAACGGCCTCACCGAGTGGCTCAACCGCACACTCACTGAAATGCTGGCCGTGTACGTTTGCGACGATCACCGAGACTGGGACGCCACTTTACCATACATCACTTTCGCATACAACTCGTCCCGTCACGACACTGCCGGATTTTCACCATTTTTGCTTTTGTATGGCCGCGACCACACCTTGCCTTTTGACACGTTGCTACCTTCCGCAGTACAATCACCCAGCACTCATTACGCTCGCGATGCTGTTGACTTAGCCGCCCAGGCCCGAGATGTCGCCCGTCATCGCCTCAAAGTCACGCAAGCTTCTCAAAAGCGACGCTACGACCTTCGGCACCGAGACCACCATTTTTCACCTGGTTCCCTTGTCCTTCTCTGGACGTCTTCACGTCGCGTCGGCTTGTCGGAAAAATTACTGTCCCGTTTTTCTGGTCCGTACCAGATCTTATGCCAACTGTCCGACGTGACCTACGAGATCGCCTCACTCGGTCAACCTTCCGTGCCTCCCAACTTAACCAGCGATGTTGTTCACGTCACCAGGCTCAAGCCCTATGTCCCCCCATTTCGTGAGGCTGTTTAACTTGCACCGGGATGGAGCTCCCCCGCCGGGAGGGTGATGTTACGGTGAAGTGAAGGAAGACGTTGAATTGGACTAGAAAAAGACGAAGTCTGGCGGTTGCCTGAACGCCATATCCATCATTAGTAAATATAAGTTATTTTACACTCGTCGGCCTGCTTTCTTCCCGCAACAATATTGTTAGAGCAATTAGCTTCAATGGTTTCGCGCAGTGCTTGTGTATTTGATATGCCCTTTGGAGAGGTCGCAGGAAAACTTAATTTTGCAGCGACAATCTCACCTTCTGATATAAAATTCTGCGATTTAGGAGCAATAAAGTTTGGAAAAAGAAGCATAACTAGGAAGTACTTCTCAGAAACCCCGGGTCTCTAACACCTTGAATCCGTCTTCGCGACACTGGGGCACTGTTGGGTCGCATATCAACTCCCGGCTTGAGGTGCATGGGCGGTCACTCACTAAATTTCATGAAGGAGGATGGATGTAACGCCTGTGTTTCGTTGCTCGGAAGTACCAACAACGACAATCGTTTGTTTGAATTAGAAAAACACCACAATACCGTGGTTCCTACTACACGATCGAACCCTCAATTTATGGTACTTCTAAACGAAATGGTTAACTTTTTTAAAGAAAGAAAGCTGTGCAGTATTTCCCTCTCACTAACACTGATGAAGTGCTCTACCTGCATTGTAACACCCTTTCTGTGAAAATTCTAATTCGCCCATAAACCCTAGACACTGACCACGGTAGATGGTAAGAACAGGTCATTGCTGACAAGTTCTTTTTCGCCTAAACCAGGTCAGTCACGCACACCTATCAACGGTATTTATGAACAATTTACATTATACTCCTCCAGGCTATCAACAATTGCCTTAGGCCATAAATCCTATTTTTTTCCATAATTTTTATTGCTAGTTGATAATTTGGAAGCGTAGGAGGGGGCGGCAGAAAGTTAGGTGGATGGATGGGATTAAGAAGTTTGCAGGAACAACATGGTCACAATAAGCTCATGACCGGGGTAGTTGGAGAAATATGGGAGAGGCCTTTGCCCTGCAGTGGGCGTAGCCAGGCTGATGATGATGATGATGTTTTGAAAAATCGCTGAAATGAATCCGCAGTTTGTTTTGTGGCAATTTGTGGACGATCTTCATATATTCGGAAGCGACTATTATGTTATCATTGCATTGATTATGTTTATAAACAGGTAGAATGTTCAGTATTTCTAAAGAAAAAGCATATTCCGTATTGATGCTGATGAATTTGCTGTATTGTGACGCACGGGTCAAGTATGAGCAACGAGCACCTGACCACACGTAATGAATTAACAACTGGCTAATGAATTATGTAATTGTTTATGATACGGCTGTAGAAGGGCCTAAAGAACCGTTGCTGTGAAGTCCGTGAAATGTATTTGTAATAAAATTTTGAAAAAAAAACAATGAAGTGTACTCTAAAACAGAAGAAATACATTGAGAAGGGAGCATAAAACGAACTGCAATGCATCCTTGAAATTTTTTTACGAGCACTTCTGCCTTTCCAAGGCACACGAAAGGCAATATCCCCCCTCCTGAGGGGACATTGAAGTCAATCCCGGCCCTGTCAAGATAGACAAGGTTCTTGCTTCCCTAAAGATGCCACATGTGAAGGTGACAAATTTCAAAAGGAAATTCGGAGTAAATTAAAGGCCATTTTATCAGGTATAGTTTACCTTACGAAACGCCTCTCGAAAGGGGATGCTTTGCTAGACGATTGTTTGGGAAATGCCACAGCGTTATCCGAAGTCGAAAACGTGCCGATGACATCAAAAGCGATCTTTCATCCTTTTCTGATAGGTGGCCTTCTGAATCTAACAGAGTTGAACTCATTGGTGACATCAACATTCGCATGAGCAGAAAAAAAAATTGATATTCAAAGGCTTGCCCGAGGCAGATAAAGAAGACTACGAGGCTTCTCAAGTTGTCATTGATAGCTTCTGCAGAGATCACCTTGGCCTGAAGGTAACGAACATTGAACGTGCACATTGCATTGGATCTCGCAGGCAAAGACAGCACCCGTCAGTAAGGCGAAGTTTAATCAGTGGAAAACTTGCATTCACCCATTTCTCCCAAAGCTCATGCTTAGGCTATGAACGTCTTCACACAATATCCACGAAATGGGAACACCCGCCAAGTAGCGTTCCTTTAGTACACTGATAAATTTCGCGGCTGACGGACGTATAATGCTATCGAGTGCTTCTGAATAAGCCAAATTTCTACGGAGTGCAATTATCACAAACTCGCTTGAAATTGTACCCATTTGTCTCATGTAATATTCATCCAATTTCATCAAAATGTATAATTTTTGATACGTTCAGTGTCTTTGTTTTTACCTTTGGCAAACTTCTTGTGCGATAGTAAAATGCGCTTTGGATGGTGAAACTACTTTCTCGAAATTTTGCATACGGACTGCACAGTTTCAACTTCGATTCTGAATATCAAACAGTGTGCGTCCTATTCTAAACAATCACAGACGAGGTACGATTTTGCTGTGCCTACAAGACCGGTGAAACCTGTTACGCGTCTTGCTAACCGCATGAAAATGGGAGATAGCGAAATAATTTTCAAACACAACAAAACGAAGTCTACACGGCCAAGTTCGCTTGAAACAAAAGTGCTGCCACCTTTGGCTGTCCAAGGGAAGCGTTGGTGCTTCGAAAGCGTTTCACTGGCAGTAAACGAGAGTTTATAAATACTACATTGCTACTATGTCACCGAGGAACATTGTCGCGGGTGAGGTACATGAAGACCGCCCAAAACGAACAACTTTGCTAACACAGGTAAAATGTGTCCTCTTCTTCTCTCCGAGTGCACGCCTTCTTAGCAAAGAGGCTAACACAGAAGAAAGAATGAACAGAAGAAAGCGGTGACGAAATAAACCAAACGTACGTGAAAGTACAAATGCACGCAAGAAAAAGAAACACATGCACAATCGATGTAATGGGAGGTTGCTGAGTGAAGGGTTAAAAAAATTGGAGTCGTTAAGCTTCGCCTTCAAGAGGAAGGTTTATTTTGGGTAGACCTCCGATGCCACCTATTCAAATACATGTGAAACGTGTAAACGCTTTTCTTTGATAACTCCTGGACCGATATTAACGAAATGTGCTGCATTTGAGAGACAACGTGCAATTCTAGTAAACTGGATGAAAGGGGGTTAACCGATGGGCATAATTTTTATTAGTCATATGATCAGGAGCCAACAAACACTGACACCAAGGACAACATATGGGAAATTACTCGTGCCTAATAAACAAAATAATGAAACGTTAAATTAATGGAAGTGAAAAGGCATCTAAAAACAACTTGCCGCAGGTTGACAACGATCCCAGAACATTCGCATTTTGCGTGCGATGCTCAACTATTTGAGCTACCGCGGCGCCCTTTCCCCGTCCCCTTTCTTGATTATTTTTGTGTTCTTGTAGAACCCTGGGAGTGTTAGCCAGCGCCACCACTCACAGACCATGGCGGCGTACGTGGAACATACTTTGTGCCACAGGCGTCATGAGAACGTGATTTTCCCTATGTGGTCCATGGTGTCAGTGATGGCGTTTTATGATATGACTAATAAAAATAGGGCCCCTTGGCTAATCCTGTTTGTTCTCGTTTATTACATAACGAGGGTATCAAATGCGGCAACATTGATCCCTTCAGGTAGCATGTGAAGTTTATTGGCCGGTTGCCTTCACCCAAATAGATCACGTTCCTGTGGCGCCTGTGGTAGAGAGCATCGCACGCGAAATGCGAAGGTTGTGGGATCGTTCCCCGCCTGCGGCAAGTTGTTTTTTCATCCACTTTCAGTTCCATAAATTTATCGTTTCTTTATTTCGTTTATTAAGCTCAAGTTATATTCCCTATGTTGTCCTTCGTGTCTGTGTTTGTTGGCTTCTTATGAAAGTGCAATTCTAGTGACTCTTGAAAGCGGAATATTGTTTTAGGGCCTGGCATTTCTTTAAAAAAATTAAAATATTCGCAATGTATACAAATATATATGCACGAAGTTTATAATTTGATAGCCGTGCATCTAGAACAGATATTACGATTCTATAAACAGTATCCATCAGATAATACAAAGCGTAGAAATTCAATATGTTAATTTATATCTTACGTGAATTCGTGACGTTGTGTACCAGGGTTCTTCAAAAGCTGAATTTCCATATAACTGAATTTTTTAGATTCATGTTTAACATACCACTTTATTCCGCTTTAGATGTACCAGATGCAATTTCAAGAATTGGGACATCATGAGCGCTCTAACGTAAAAACTATTACAAACTTTTCTATTCCAATTCGGCAATCAGCCTTCCGCGATTGGTCAAAAGCTTTCTTGGGCCACCCCCACTTCACCTGTCACGCGACGTCACGAAAACCGCAATACCTCCCCATCTGATATGACATGTACACACTGTTTATGCATGATTTTACCGAACAAAGAAAAACAGTTATTTCAGATTCGATGCCTTTTCGCTGTTAGCCCTTGGCTATTGGTCAAAAGTTTTCGGGTTGCACCCACTTCACCTGCCTCTCACGCGACGTCATCACACGGCAAAAAGTCAACGCGTCAAAGTGACGTGTACGCGTTAAAGATATAATAATATACCGAACAAAACTGAATTTTTTCTAAATAGCCACAGGCTGCTCCCTTCTGAAAGGAATAGGAAGACGGCTGCCGCCGATCGTTCAGCACTGGCTACTTGCACCTGCGAGAGAGCATGGGTTTATTTGCGTATAATAGAACTTTTTGCGTGGCCGTTTAATATTTTGGAGCACTTTCGCCACGTTTACGACTTCGTTCTGCCAATTTTTCTTTGCTGAGGGTCCATTGTAGGGTCATTCTTAAGCTTCCGTTGTATGCCACCGCAATTTGCAACCAGCCACCGCTAGCAAAGTAAGGGGAAGCGGAGCAATCGCAAATGGCGGCACCACCGTTTTCATTGGGTTATAGATTTTTCGTGCAGTGGCTCGGCTCCATCGAATCCCTCTCAACTTCAGCGTGCTCCTCGCCTCTTGTGAACCACTTAGATAAGACAAGCCGCTCAGTGTAGGCAGTGTTATTCGTTTTTCAAGCAAACAAAAGTGACCCCCTATGAACGAGAAGTGTGTTTGATTGGTCTGTTGAGACAACCCTGCTGGTGACCGCCCGATCCTTGCGTCCGTGATTATGCAAATATGATTTCGGGAGAATGAAAAAAAAACATATTCGAACAATTTTACGTCGTAGGGCCCCATTTTTCTTTGTTTAGTTAGAGTTGCAAAATAGACAGTTTTGTTTTATGACAATTTGCTATTTTTGCTAAATTTTAATGAAAAATTGAAGACCTACATCAAGAATTCGAAACCAACGATCAACATATTTCAAGTTTTTTTTCCTTGTAAATGCAACAAACCTCGTCTAATTTGATGAAATGGTTGCCGAGAAACAAGAATTCTTCTTTTACTTGTATTTAGATAGGAGCACACAAGCTAAGGTTTCCTCTTAAGAGTAGAATGCGATAGCATTCAATGTCTCCGCGGAGCCTGCAGCTCATGTAGCCGTAATGTAGCCGTAATGTTTGCGGGCCAACGATGGCGGCGAACACTATGCACGAAGGCGAGCTCTCTGTAGACACGCGGCCTCTTGCGTAAGCCGATTCTGGAGCTAGTGCACAGCCACGCCAAAAAAATTACATCATTTTCAGGTTTCTGTTATTGTTTCGCACTTTTCGTATTTAAGTCCGAGGCGATTTAAAATAAAAGACATGCGCTGTCGGTGTATAATGACTATTGTTGAGGACGCTTATTCCAAATGTGCCGTGGAATAGGTTTCTCAAGAATATAGGACAAGGTTTGAGGAACTTTCGTGGTCCAATGGTGCGGTAATATAACCTGCATATGGCACATGTGATGTAGCAAGATGTTGCATTTCCATATAATAAACATATAAGCAAATTTCTGCACATGGTAAAGTACGCCAACGCAGCACCACATTTTATGTGACACGAGGATATCGCCTTAAGATAAACTGAATGTCGCTCAAGAGATGAGTCACAACCTGAGTAGTAACAGTAGTACGCTATATGTCTCAGTGATTTTCTGCACCCCTGAGTAGACGTAACATGTCATACCTACATTCTCAAGCACTACACTTGCCCTGATAAGGTCCAGTTTTGATGCTGTAGTTCACTCACTTTTTTATGTGTGTGATAATGCGCTAATCTAGTATGTAACTTTTCTAAAGCAAAGCTCATTTTGAAGCGGCAATGCTATGTGCGGTCTAGAAGAATGCTCAGGTCTTCACACAGACGGGCTATACTGTGAAGATTAAAATTGATGGTTAGTTAAATTGAGCAATTTTAACGGGCGAAATAGACTTCATACGGAATGATCACATTCGCTAATTCCATGTTTTTCTATTAACGGAATGCAAAAAGTTATTCGATGTAATGTATTGTCAGTCTCTTATTTATTTACACAATACTGCAGGCAGAAATGCTGCCCAAGCAGAAGAGGGTTTTACAAAAGATGCTTTTTCAACAGTCATTCAAATGTAACATAAGATGTGCATTCAACAACACATTCTGTTAAGTGATTCCATTCTTCGCTGATAAGGGGAAAAATAATTCTGAAACATTTTTGTGTGGGCAATGTATGACTGGAATGAAAAATACTCTACGACCTATGTGGCGCATGGGTAATATATGAGACATTTATTAAACCTGTTCGGTTATGAAACATTGAGTTAAAATATTTCAGCCTGGCGATTTTACGGCACACGTGGATGGGATCCAGTCCAAGTTGGCCAAACAAGCCAGAAACTGATGAGGATGTTTTGTAATGGGAGCAACTAAACCGCGCAGCCAGGCGCTCAATTCGTTCAAGTTTACCAATTTCCTTATTAATGAATGGGTCCCACACTATGGAAGCATACTCTAAGGTCAACTGAACTTCACTTCTACGATCAGTTTGAGACCTTATGCTTTGCTATGTGTATTTACCGCATGGGCAACAGACACGCGTATATAGAACGGCCTTCTAATATTATGTGACCTAAACGTATTCTCATTCTCAAACAAAATTATGCAGGGATCCAAAATACTCACTTTCCAAAAGAAATAGTCTTCACTGCTTAAAGCGCCTTCAACGAAAGACAGACACATGACTGCCGCCACAGTACATTTCCGAGCTACAATCCGTGCCATTGCGAGCAAGATTGAAAACAAACTGCGCCAGCTTGACATGCCCACCGTGCTTTTATTGCTGAGCGAGAAGTAATAAGGTCTAGCATATCAGCCAACGTCAGGCGCCTCTATTGTGGTTTGAAAATTGTAGTAAAAAAGAAGAGAAGTATGTTAAAACAGCAAAATCACAAGAACGATCGCACCATTTCATTATCCCATTAAGTTGTTTCTTTTTCATTGTGGCTCTCAGATCCATCATTACACCATAGTTTTCTCATTATGGCTCTGCATACCTAACTGTGCGATGCCGCCGTGTAGAGGAAGAGATCACCGCGTCAATGTACTAAGGCTTTAGTGAATGTCATTTTCTATTTCACGTAAAAGAAAATATAGAAAATTGAATTGAAAGTTTCGTAACATGAATGTCCATACAGTATTCGAAAGATAACAGTAACCAAAGGTTGACCCTACGCCTGCTGCAGTGGAAAAAGCATAAAAAAATACTTATGCCGTAGCCCGGTGGTCTTACATCAGTGTTTCCCAAGAATATACCCGACTGATGCTTTCAAAGCATGCGGACACAGAGCAACTATGCGACAGGTCCTTTGGGAATGTGCTGTGGTTTGTATTTTAAAAACAACGAAAAGCCCGAGAATTGTCATGTGACCGACGTAGACCACATGCAATAAAGGCGGGAAGGGCTCCCAACTTTTATAGTTCGTAGTTTCGTAAATATGATATGCTGAAAGGGTAGATTTACTGGATCCGTCTTTGCATATCGACATGCTCAAGTTCGTATCTTCTTTTACGGTCATATTGCACGGGGTAACGACTATTGAAAAGAAATCACTTTGCTCAACACCTACCTACAGCGTACAAATATGAAAACATTCTAGAATATCGCTGCCGATTCTACATAGAATGAATTAAAATGAGGTTCTGTGCTCTACACATGTGGTGGTATACATTTCAAATGTACTGAGACGTAAAATTAATTCATGTGTACCCCACGCCCACGCAATGTACCTGTAGGTGACCTTTTGACACGAATGTTCACCACTATTTTGGCAATTGCTTTTCTAGCATGAGTTTGCCAGTGGAAGATGTGTGGGTCTCACGGGGCACGCTTTCGATCACTGCTGGTTCCTTTGCGCAAGCTCGTGGAAGGAGCCAGAAGTGGTAGACAATTTGGAATAAATTTCTTGTGATTTCCTACCTTGTGTGAGCAATCAGGTTTACCGCACCTAGTCATATTGGCGACTCACTAGTGCTACAAAGCACTGACCGATCTAGAGAGAGAGAGAGAGAGAAAACATTTATTTGAACCATCGAGGTGGTTGCTCTTGAGGTCGAGTGGGTGGTGTCCTCATTACAGGACTCCACTGGCCATGGCTGCTTGACGTACTTGCTGGACGAGACCTTCTTGTCCCGCCAGGGTATCGCCGGTCAGCTGTACCTCCCACCGCTCAAATGACGTGCTAGGCGTCTTTAAGTGTTGAGGTTTGCCCCCGCACCCCCACGATATGTGGAAGAGTGTAGGGCGTGTGTCGCCGCACCAGGGGCAGATGCCGCGATATGTATGTGGGAACATTTTACTGTATCTGTGTAGGTTTGGAAATGTGTTTGTCTGAATAAGCCGGAGAGCTACGGCATCTTCAGTGCTGAGCTTTCTGTGAGGCGGAGGATAAATCCTGCGGTTGTGCACATGTCACTGGATCTCGAGTCAGTCGCAGTAATTGGATGGCATGGGCATGAAGGTAAAGGGTGGGGATTGATGAGACGATTCGTCTTGCCCCGCTCGGTTGATTAGCGTTCGGGCTAGGGCGTTCGCCCTTTCGTTCCTCTCCAGACCCGCATGGCCCGGCGTCCACGTGATTTGATGGTATTCTTGCAGCCTCGGGCTTAGAATCTGAGCCGCCAGCAGCGGTGTTCGTCCGTTTGTAAAGTTACGGCAGGCCTGTTGCGAGTCTGTAACGACATGGACTTCCCTGCATACCCTGCCTTCTTGCTTTATTACCAGCGCCGCGGCTATGGTCTCAGCCGCAGCTGCGGTCTCTGCCCTTACGGAGGCCGCGAGGGTCAAGGAGTTGTCTCTCCCGTTGACAGCGGCTACCGAGAAGAGGCCCCTACAGGGTACTTCACTTCACTTCACTTCACTTCACTTTATTTCCTTAAAGACCCCACAAGGGGGTGTTACATAAGGGGTGACTAATTCCAAGTTTTTAGCCTTACATTGCAGGCCATAAAATCTTTATTGAAAGCACAATTTTAGCAAATTGGACGAATGACGGCACATTTGCCTACTGAAAACTCATTGGCGAGTGCTTGTTTGGGAGATTTAGCCGCGAGACTCCGTGAGTGGCGCAACCTGGCCCGCTTCAAAGCTTGTCGAGTCAGGCTTCATTATGAGAATGAAGCCTGACCTTGTCGCATCTTTGCTCCAATTTTATGTTCGATCGTGCATAGTTGGCGAAACAAAAATTTCGGAAAATATTTGGCATATACATCTGTTATTGCACAGTGATAATTAGATTTGATTACCAAATAGAATAGCAGAACATTCGACTCATTATTGGAAACTTTTGAATATTCGCACGCCCCTGCTCAACAGCTGAACCGCTGTGATGCCATATTTTTTTTGGCGATACAACTTCGACATGGCGACAGATCAATGCTTCCGCAACAAGCCTTGTCATTCCTTTTTTCAAGCGCAACAGCTGTCAAGTTATGTAGCTAGTTTTAATAGGTTTCATTGGGAAAATGTTATTGTGTTTTATTTAAATATCTCAAGTACCCTTGTTGCCACATCTCAAGGCGATTCGAGAAGTAAACGATGAATGTTTGTCTCAGGACATACGATATGCCTACCACCTGGTATATCACGACGTGAACAGGCCATGATGTACCTTCTGAAGCGAGGCGTTGCATTTACGAAGTCATATGCTTTTCTTATTGAAATTGCCAAAAGCTTCAGGTGCGCCACTTGCAACATCGATGAGACGCTCGCACATACTATCTATCTGCCCGGAATATAGTGTCCAAAGACAAGGGATGTGCAGAGTACTCGACCATTTGAGCAATCGCCCCCTATCAGAACTCAAAGCTTTAGACCATTACTCCCACAGAATATACACGCTGAAGGCCTTACTCGCGTTATTAAGGTTCCCGGCGGTCTACTGGGCTTCCCGACAGACTTTAAGAACGGCGCCCCCTACCACTCTGTAGTGTGCGCAGTTTCTTCTTGCTCATCTCTATTTCATTCTATCTCCTCCTTCCACTCTCTTTCTCTTTTTATCCCCCTTCACCCTTCCCCCCGTGCAGGGTAGCCAACCGGAACTGCCTCTGATTATCTTCCCTGCCTTTCTATGCATCCTTTTCTCTCTCTCTCTCTCTTCAGGTAAATTGAAATCATTTGTCCAGCCTCTCAATTTATGTGCTTATGATTGTTTAACGCCCGGTTAAGGCGGTAGGATTCTTTCCAGGATTCATCTAATGTTAGCTCCTAGGACGCCACTACGGGTAACATCTGTGTCATAAGTAAGAAATGTGTCGCTTGCTATATAAAGGATAAATAATCGTCGTTTTCTTACAAGTGCAGAAGGGGCATATAATTATACATACATTATGGTAAAAGTTATCTAAATAGGCAATTGTCTTGTGGTATTTCGCACCATCATCATCATAAGTCTATTTTCACTCCGCTGCAGGGCGAAAGTCTCTTCCTGCGATCTCCAATTATGCCTTTCCTGCGCCAACCGATTCCAACTAGCGCTTGCGAATGTCTTAATTTCATCACCCCACCTAGTGTTCTGACACACTCGACTGCCTTTCCATTCTCTTGGCACCCGTTCTGAAACCTTAATGCTTCACCGGTTACCTAACCTGCGCATTACGTGACCTGCCCACCTCCATTCCCGTCTCTTAATGTGAATTAGAATATCGGCTATCCCTGTTTGCTCTGTGACCCGCACCACTCTCTTCCTGTAGTCTTAACGCTATGCCTAACCTTCTGCGTTCCATCGGTCTTTGAGCGGTCGTTAACTTGTTCTCGTGCTTCTTTGTCTGTCTCCAAGTTTCTGCCCCATAAGTCAGCACCGGATAATGCATTGATTGTGCGTCTTTCATTTTAATGATAACGGTAAACTTTCAGTGAAGATCTTACAATGTCCGCTGAATGCACTCCAACTTTACTGAATCCAATGCCTTTTCGTAATCCGTCAAAGCTCTATAGAGAGGCTGACGTTACTCCACAGATTCCTCGATTACCTGATTGATTACATGGATGTTATCCACTGTACCCTATCCCTTTCTGAAGCCAGCCATCTCCCTTCATTGACTGAAGTCAAGTGCGGCCCTTATTAGAAATGATATATGTAAATATTTTATACGGTACTGGAAGTAAGCTAATAGGCATATAATTTTTCGATTCTTTAGCGTCTCCTTTTTTGTGGATAACTATAATGTTGGCATTCTTCCAGTTATGTGGAACCGTTGAAGTCATGACACATTTCCTACAAAGGGCCTCAAGCTTTTCAAGCATGATGTCTCCTCCATCTTTGATTTGGCGCTGGTTTATCGCCTCTACGTTTCCTCATCCACATCAATGACTTACCTGCTAAAATTAGGATGACTGTGTGGATGACTGTGTCCAATATTCCCCAATCAAAGGCTTGAATGACATCACTGACTACAACAGGATCTCGATTCCATCGTAGTAGGGTGCGATAAATGGTACATGCCGCTTAATCTTACTAAATGCAAAGCTCTGTCATTCACCGGCAACCACAGCTTAACCAGTCACACCTACACCATAAATTCAGCTCCAATCAACAATGGCTCTTCTTACAAATATCTTGGCGTTCACATGACATTGACACTATCATGGGCAACTCATATTGACACCATCTGTACTGATGCTTCACGCACCCTTGGATATTTAAAACACAACCTCAACATCGCATCACAAGATATAAAAAATAAAGGTTAGAATATGCGTCATTTATCTGGCACGCTTCCCAATCATATCGAACCTATGACATAGAAGCAATATAAAATCGGGCTGCTCGGTTTATAACATCCAATTATTCTTGTGATACCAGCATGACCGGACTAAAACGTACGCTTGAAATACCATCACTTGCTTCCCGCCGGATCATCTCTCATCTCTGCTTGCATCACACCTTTTATTACCATCCACACTCCAGGCATTCCTTGGTAAATCCACCCTCATGTACATCCTCTAGCTTAAGCCACAGTCGTCCAATAACAAACATTAACACCCGATCATCTGCCATGAACACTTCATTCTTCCCCGACGCTATAACCAATTATAACCATCTCCCAGAAGATATGGTGTCATGCACTGACCATAAAACGTTCCGCGAAATGTTAAATAACCACACTGCTTAATTACCGATCCCACCTACCCTTTCTCTAACACGATGTTCCCCTTTTTTTCAGAATTGTTCCTGGCCTGTATCTGTTTAATGTTGTTTCTTTACTGTTCTGTACAAATGTTCTAGCATTGTTACTAGGATTAAAGCCCTCCCTTATGTAATGCCTCTGGGCCTTTTAGTTGAAAATAAATGACATGAAATGAAATCGACTGGTAGTCCATGTTATCCTGCTGCTTTTCCTCGTTTCATGCCTTCTAATGCCCTTCTAACTTCCTCGGTAGTTATAGAAGGAGTCTCCGGAACCTGCGCATTACTACCTCCAATAGAGGCATCCTGGCTGCTCTGGTTATTGTAAAAGTCAGTAAAGAGTTCTTCAGCTGCTTATACTATATCTTCGAAATTGATAATACCGTTAAAAATATACGTACGTCTGCAGCACCCCGAGTGTCAGTCTTTCAAATTAACAGACTCGTAAATATGTACTCGTCTCAGGTGTAGGGGTACCGCAACTGCAGAACAGCGCCACTGATAGCGGTTCATTATAGGAGGAACTATCTCATTACTTCAAAAAAATTGGCGGATGGATGTTTTCTATGTCTTTCAAATTCGTTATAGCATGCACTCAAGTAATACCATCTCAAGCTTGAGCAGCAAGAAAACGGAGTCATACTGCCTTCAAAACTAGTCGAAGCAGATGGCATCCATTCTATTCTTTATAGTTCGCTTTTGAGTTTACAAGAGTTCGAAGTTTTGACCTAGTACGGGTACGCGAGTTTATCTGCTGGCAACTGATGAAGGTTAGAACACTCATGGATCAGCCACGGTCATCCGTGGCGCAGCATTTATGATCTACGAAGGGACCGGCTTGATGTTTGGAAAGCAAAATACACATCGAATACATTACTTTCAGAATTCATGAATGATACTATGTATTTATGTCATGACAACCAACCGTGTAAAATATTAGGCTCTGCAACTTAAATTTATGAGGCACCGTAATTGGAACTCTAATGCGGCTCTTCAAGCCTCTCTTTTTTATGGTATATTCAAGTCCAATACGACATTGTGAAAAAAGGTACTATAATGGTTGTGTGCTCACGTCACCATGGAAAATCATAGAAAGAGACGACGAGCCGGGGTTAAAACGTTAGGGGTGATTCGTAATGCCTTATAAACAAATTACGGAAGTATGGACCGTGCGAGAGGGTATCTCTCATAGCGAAAACGATAATCGAAGGGAAGATGAAAGGAGCACTGTTGTGATTGCGAGCAGATTTAAGTGCGAGGATGGCTAGTTGAACATTGCAGCATATTGAATTTTGTACGAATATTAACAAAAGGCGTACGTCTACACGAATCTAGCAGTTCAGATACAAAATGAGAGAGGGATACTTGAGGCGTACGCTTAGGCTACTTCTATGCGTCGTAACATATCCTCGTCGTTACGAGGTCAGGTCGCTAGAAGTTTCATACAAAGGTAGCGTCATAATCACAAGAAAAAGTGTTCAAGAAGCACTTACGCTCATCTAAAGTTTTGCAAACTGTATTTCCAACCAATTTTGCGCCATTTCCTACATCTGAATTGCTTCTTCTCTATCTGTATTTCATCTGTATAGAAGTGCAGTACAGGGTCCATTACGAATGCAATGCGTGTGATTTTATATGACTGGACTATTCATGGCAGCGCGGTAAAACCATTAGAGAAACGTGGCAAGAGTTCTTCCCTGCCAACGCAGCCAGTCGCCAGTTTACTCAGAGCAGTGTGAGCGCACTACACGGTGCGATAGAGCGTGCGCTTGAAGAGCGATACGCATCAAGCTTTGCGTAAAGCTTGCAAAGAATGCAACCGAAACATTCCAGATGCTTCAAGAGGCCTTCAAGGATGACTGCATTTCAAGGTCACAGTCCAGGAGGTGGCACAAGGCGTTCAAGGAGGGCCGGGAGCGCGTAGCCGACGAATGCCGTTCAGGACTCCCAACAAAGACCACAACCGACGAAAACGAGGATCGTGTGCGCGAAGTTTTGCGTTCCGACTGTCGACTGAGCATCCAGCAAATTGCTGACACCGTGCACATATCCACATTTGCGGTACATGGGACAGTGACCGAGGATCTGCAAATGCGCAAGGTCTGCTTGAAGCTTGTGCTGAAAGTATTGGCGGAAGATCAGAAAGAACTTCGAGCTTCGCGCTGTAAAGAACTGTTGGATTTGATTCAAAATTAGCCGGACTTTGTAAACTATCGTAACCGGAGATAAATCCTGGATGTTCGAGTACGACTCAGAATCGAAAAATCAGAGCAGCGAGTGCCGCAAAAAATCATCCCTCCGCCCCAAGAAAGCGTAAATGAGCAAGTCTTGCATAAAAACGATGCTCATTGTCTTCTTTGACACCATAGTAATCGTCCATTCTGAGTTTTTGCCGCAGTGAGAAACTGTCGCCTCAGCCTTTTATCTGGAGGTGCTCAAGAGATTGAAACTCCGGGTCGCGCGACTGAGGGCTGAGATCAAAGACATGGTCAAGCTCCACCATGACAATGCCGCCAGCGACACATCCTTCATCGTTTCCAAATTTTTGGTCCAGAGCAACACCCCGGTGGTCCTCAATCCCCCTTACAGTCCCGACATGACTCGGTGAGACATTTTTTTGTTTCGTAGACAGAAGAGAGCGCTGAAAGGAAAGCATTGGGAGACCGTGTAAAACATTGAAAAGCGTGACAGCGTTCCTGAGAGATATTCCCGTCGAGGGCTTTCAGGGTGCCTTCCAGGCGTTGCAGACAGGTATCCGCAAGTGTACTGACGCAGGGTTGAGAGTACTTTGAAGAATTTTAACCATTGCACTTGTGCGATCAATAAATTTATTTTTCTCAGAAATTCGCATTACTTTCATAATGAACACTGCATTTATGCATGCGTGTGTCTTTCCTATGCTTATGAGTGTCTAAGGAGCAGAGCTGCTTACAACAGCTCAACCATGAAACCTCTATATGCTTTCATTTTGCTTCCTGCAACATATTTTGTGCTTAAGTATGTGCCTGATTCTATAATAAATATTCGCCTAGAGAGTGCACAAGCACCTGGGTTGCCTTAACGTGCTCTGTAAAAGATGTGGAACTCAAACGTAGGTTGCGCACAATAACACCTAGCAATATACATTACTTCTTCTAAGGTTATTAAACAACCATCCTTTAGTATTGGAAGTTAGCAAAATCAAGGAATGTTGTAGCAGCTTCTCATGCACGCACGTTACCCAGATTGTCACCTGCATTTATTACAGCGATCATCGACCTTCACTGAACGCTTCAAATTTGTCTACATCAATACTTTTGCAATCAAATAAGCTTTTTTCTTGGAAAGAACGTTTTTAGACATTGCTAAATTATATCGAAGATGCGAGATACTGAGTGTTAATGTGTCGTCATATTCAAATATACTCTCACACTTTGGTAATATCTACCATACGAACTATACTTACTACCCAGTACATATATTTCCAAAACATGATGGATATCCAGGGCCAATTAAAATAGAATTTCCACCGCTGCGGCCACTGTTCCTTTCGAAGCTGATACTCAGCCTACATTGTAAAAATCTAAGAAAACAAATACTTGTCACTAACCTCGTATGCTAATACCTCCAAATTATGATTGATCACTTACAATAGCTTTACATTAGGAAATCCTGCAGAGGAAGAATGTCTTGGAGGCGCCCTGAACCACCCCTCGAACTTGGCGACATTACAGAGTCCGAGTGTAGGATACGCTGCTGTGAACATCTTAACCAAGTTTTGCTGTTGTAAGCGGTGCGTGGTGCTCGCGAGTAGATCGGAAAGTTGCCTTTATTTTTAGCACTCCATTTTCAACAGAAGCCAGCCTCCTTACTCTGTTCTGGACGCCTTGTTTACTAATAAAGCAGTAAAATACGCGACTACTTTTTTGTAATTGCGGTCGTCTACGTAGCCTAGATACCGCGGCTGCCGCGGGCTGCCGCCATGAGCCAAGGCCCCTGCGGCTCGCTGAGGGCAGCCGCTTTTGGCGTATGTTTAGCGCGTAGCAGGCACCAAAATCGGAATTCGTGGCATGCATGTTAACATCTAAAATGAAATTTCAACTGCGCGCCACGGTCACATTCAAAAGGCGCAGCATTATGGGCGTGCTGAACCCTTGTACACAACGCAACCAATTCACGTAAGATGTAAATTGGCATATCAAATTTGTCAGCTTTGAGTGATCCAATGGATGCCGTTTACCGAACCGCGATATCTTCTCATGATGGAGAGGTATTAATTTGTGAACTTCGTGCTTCTATTCTTACGAACGTTTGAATTTTTGAATATTTCTATAACAAAATTCAGGCCCAAAATCGAAATTTCGCTTCCAGCAGTCACTAGAATTTACCTTTCTCTCTCAATTGCAACAAACTTCATTAAACTAGGTCCATGAATTATCTCAGAAAAGGGTTTCGGCGTTTTTACATGTATTTGAATAGGCCGCGTGTTGTTTCGTTTTCTAAATATTTCCTATTTTTGCAATTTTTAGCAAAACATTAACGACATAGATCAGACTTTGAAATCAAACAGTGACTAGATGTTAGGTCATTATTTTAAATTCAACAATCCTTGCCAAATTTGGTGCCGTGGTCACCTAGAAAACATCAATTCTCCTTTTACATACATTTAGAGAGGAGCACCCGTGCTAAAGCTTTCTCTTTACACCGCTGGACGCTTTTTTTTTTCTCATTCGTCGCGTAGCGCTCTACTTTTAACGGCACCGTGGAGCACACGACGTGCATATGCATGATAACGAACAGTCCGCTATCAAACGTTCCTTTGCCAATGTAGGCCATGCACTAGCTCAAGCCACTGGTGAGGAGGACTGCACGCCACACCTTAAACGAGCACGCAAATAAAGGCCAGAACTGCGAAAAAACCACTGCCATCAAGTGAGCAAAGCCTTCGTGACAATACCGCGCCACATAAAAGCTGCATATAACGCTGTGCAGGTTCCACCCCCCCCCCCCCCCCACACTTTCTTTTTTCATTAGCACTGATCTGCAGGGGCACTAAGAACCAACTAATGCATTGATTAAGATGTACTGGAGGGCTAGTAGGTTAGACATGATGGAATATAGCAGCGCGTGTCGGAAGACCGACGTAAGACAGAATGAACAAACACGCTCGTTTTTGCTCATTCTGTGTTACGTCGTTGTTTCGAAGGAATCAGCGGAACCGAACTTCGGTGAGCCGCAGTTTTTAAGACCAACGAGAGCCCTATTCGTTCGGCCATGCCGACGGTAGGGTTACCCCTAGCACCGAACACTGGCGCGCGGGAGCTCGAAGACCCGCAAGCAGCCACCGTGTCGACGGTGAGCTGTGGGGGTGACCCAGCCTGGAACGCTACAATCGTGGGTAACCCAGGCACCATTGCCCATCAACCCCAGACACCGAAACCATGGAACTTGTATCCGAGAGTCACCCGAGACCCCTGCCTGATAATGGGGCCGTCTCCCATCCTCTCGGAGCAGCTTTACAATCAAGAATCCCAGTGGCAATGGTCGTTTCCTTTCATCGGAAACGCCGCCTGCTATAACAGCAATCCACTGGTGAGCAAGGCCAAGTCGGGCAAACCCCCGCAACGAAAACCGCACCGTTAGGGCTAGCTCTAGCCCAGGCGTCAGCCTCCACCGCGAAAGCCACGTCGCAAGCTACCTGCGAAGAGCACGGAGACGGAACACCTACTTTTGAAGACGCGGCTGCAAGGAGCAGGCCTCGCCGACGCGCGCCTCCACTCCGCGCACTGACATGAAAATCATCATACGTCTGTACCCGGGCCTCATCGTTTGAAAACTACAGACCCACCAAGTGGCCAAGGCGATCGTCCAAGCAACCCGAGGTGCGCCGACATGCAAGGGGGACGACTTGATCGTCCGCCTGCGACACGGCTCGAACATCATCATCGTGGGCACCCCTCACGAGACCATGGCGGCCACCCTCATGAAAGTTATGAGCGTCACCTTTCACGGATGATCACACCCTGTGAAGGTGTATCGATCAACACACGAAAGTCTGCTTGAAGGTGCCGTACACGGCATCGATGCAGGCACCTGCGAAGAAGAGCTTATGGCAAATCTTCGGGTCCGCACACATGGAGTCTGCACCGGGCGAGTGTGTATGCTCGGACAATCCAATACAGCCCTACTCCACTTAGAGGGGCCCGAAGTGCCTAGATCTGTGCACTTCTACGGAGGGGAGATGCCTTGCCGAGACTACCAGCCGACTAGGAAGTTCTGCTTCATCTGTAGAACCATCGGACACCGACTAGACATCTTCCCCACCCCAACGGTTCATGCGTGCAACGTTTGCAACCACCTTAATCCAGATGCCGTGCACCCTTGTGTTCAGAAGTGCGCCCTAAGCGGTGGGGCTCATCTCACGGTCTCAATAGAGTGCAAGAACAAGCTCGAGCTCATTGCCCCCAGATGGAAGTCTGTCTCCACCACCACACCCAAAACCCAACGACAACCCCGCCCGGTCACTCAATCAACCAAGGCGGCTGACCTTCGCCTGCGATGGTTCAGCTCCGAGCGGGAAGACTCCGACTCCAACTACTCGGAGTTTTCGAGAACCTACGGATACCCGGTTCCAACCTGAGGTCCAGGTCGCGCTCCTGCTGTCGCTCCCGGCCTCACCTTCGGTCGCCCAGACGGCGATCTCGGTCGGCGCCCAAGCAAGAACAGCAGGCAGCACCAACCACCACGGCGCTCAAAGACAAGGGGCCCCAGCAGCACCAACGAAAGACTAAGGAAGCCTCACTCAAGAGGACTACCACCAAAGAACACTAGGTAAGCTGGTCAACAGTAGCCTCCATCCCGTATAAAAACCGACAGATGCCTCCATCTCTGAAATTTCAACATGACTCGCGGCCATACGGACGCAGATGCACTCACACAAGAAAACAGAGAACTCAAACAACATGTGATACAGCTCACACAAATATCAGAAGAGATGGCTGCACACAAGGCCATCATTGACCTACAAACCCATGTCGATGCCACCCGCACCCGGATGCAAGCCTTCATGGGTCCTTGGGCCTTCATGCCACCCGCACCCGGATGCAAGCTGTTTCATGGGTCCTTGGGCACTCTCAAGATGTCTGCGACATCTTTTCGCCCAAGAACCTCCGACTCGGTGTTGGAAATAAACTTCACTTCACTTCACTTCACTTCAGCATGTGCCCAGTTGGAACAAATAACACAGACTGCAGTACAATGCACAGAGGCAGCAATAAAACACATGGAAGCCACTGTAGACAGCACGCTTAAGAACCAGCTTCACTCCATAAAACTACGAAAGACACTACCACAGAAACATATCAAGGCCACATTTGTAGCAGGACCAAACCAAATCATAACATCACCGACTACAAAATCCAACCATGCTTAGACCATACAGGCATGTCAAAGAAAACTTAGATATTTGGCAATGGAACTGCCGTGGGTACGAAGGAAGAAAAAGCTGCTTACACAATTGAGCGCTCATTCCTCAAAGCCACCGTGGGTCATAGACCCCGGTACCCGGCCAACACTACATGGCTACGAAGAATACCACACAAGTCAAGACAAGTGGAAGGTTGCCACACTAGTAGATGGAAACATCACAACCATACAACACAAACCCATACATGACGTGTACGTACTACACGTACTTCTCGAAATAGTACACGAAGGCAACAAGAACCAGAACGCCTTCGTCCTCAACATTTAGTGCCTCCACCCCCCCCCCCCCCCCAGCCAAGGCGGGCCAGCATAGGAAAACTCCTTGGAAACACCCTCCACCTCGCTAAAGACAGTCCCCTGATAATCATAGGCAATTTCAATGCTCAGAACATGCTGTGAGTGTACCGTAGGTCGGATCGGAAGGGTCTCCAGCTAGAAACACTAATTGTACAGTGTCTGCATACATCTGCCATACCAGATGTAGCCATAACGGAACCCAAACACTTCTTGATCATGCATTATCTAACATAACACCGTCCCCTGTGTCGGGAGTAGTGCGTAGTGATATAACCGATCATTTTCCCATTTTCGTTACATTTAACAGTTTAGTGCCAACCCCCAACATCTCATTCAGTACATCAGTATTTAACCAAGATACATTTATTGATACCATTAGCAATACTAATTGGACTCAGGTAAATCTGCTGGAAGATCCGGCAGCAGCAGTTGATAAATTCTCTGCGCTGTTTTTACATGCCGTATCAATAAGCACCCGGACCGTTAGGTGTAAGAATAAATATAAGTATGCCTGCAACCCGTGGATGACGTCCGCTTTACTGACCAGCTTAAGGAAAAAAGATAACCTATACAGGAAAACTAAGCGGCAACCTTTTAACTCCAAGTTGGCTCTGCGTTATAAAAAATATTGTTATGTTCTCAACACGCTACTTAAACAGGCTAAAAGGCGTTACTATGATAATGAATTTAATAAACACAGCAATAATCCAAAAAAGCAATGGAAGCTTCTGAACGAATTCATGAATAAATCTTCCACGCCTGAACAATGTTCTAAAATTAACATGAATGGTACAACATACCGCGAGCCCACTCATGTTGCCAATGCCTTTAGCGACTATTTTGCTCTGACACAAATAACGAACAATCCAGTCACTCAGCCAACCTTGTCTAGGTTACCTCACTCATTTTTTCTTTTCCCTGTTACTGTTCCAGAGGTGCATTTAACAATCTGTAGCCTTAAAAACACAAGTCCAGGTTTAGATAACATTTGCGCACACCATTTAAAGTTAGTTGCTAATATTATTTCTGAACCAATATGTATCATAACTAACCGCATTTTCGAATCTGGCACTTTTCCTCTATGTCTAAAGAAGGCTAAGCTTATTCCCGTATTTAAGAAAGGTGCCAAAGACCTAATTTCTAACTACAGACCAATAGCTATTCTTTCGTCTCTAAGTAAGATTATTGAGCATTTATTAGTTAAACGTTTAAATAACTACCTTGAAAAATTTAGTTTAATTAATCCCTGTCAGTTCGGTTTCCGTTCCGGTAGTTCTACTTGCTTAGCATTGCTCTCTTTAACCGATTTTATTAAGAAATCTATAGACTGTGGTAAATTCGTTGGCTCTGTCTTTTTGGATTTCACCAAAGCTTTTGACACGATTAACCACAGCATTTTGTTCACTAAACTTGAAGCATACGGCATTACTGGTCCCGCCTTAAATCTATTAAAAAGCTATTTGTTGGATAGGCAGTACGTGGTTTCTGTAGCGGGTGCCCTTTCTCAAACTAAAATAATTAACTTAGGTGTGCCCCAGGGGTCCATTCTCGGTCCATTACTATTTATTATTTACATTAATGACTTACCAAACCTTTTACATTCATCTCACTGCGTTTTATACGCCGATGACACCACCATATCATTATCAGACACGTCGTTAATCTCATTAACATCAAAGTTAAATGCTGCGCTAACTGACGTTATAGAATGGTGTCTCAGTAATTACCTAATTATTAATCCAGAGAAAACTAAATATATTATATTCAATAGTGGTCACAGGGTCCTAACTTCTCCACAAGCATTAACACTTGGTGCTAATCAAATACCAGCCGGTGACCTGGTTCTATTCCTCGGTGTTCTCCTGGATGCTAACCTCAAATTTGACTCCCACGTTAACAACATTAAGAAAAAAACGGCATTTGGCATTCGCGCTCTAATAAAAGCACGCGCCTTCTTTTCTCGCAAGGCTCTTTTATCACTTTACTTTGCTTTTATCCATAGTCATATTAACTATGGAATCGCTGCCTGGGGCAACACATACAATTGCCACCTGTCATCAGTTCAGCATTTACAAAATCAAGCCATTCGTATCATTACTAGCAGTCCTCGTCAGTCAAATGCATCCATTTTGCTCCGTCAAAACCTCATTTTAACGACCGTGAACTTGTTTCAATATAATTTAACAATCTTATTTTTTAAGTTACTTAACAACCAATTGCTTTACGAATTCGTTGACCTAAATGATTTACATAACCACAATAGAACTAGGTTTGCCTTTAACAGAAATTTTTTACTGCCTCGTGTCCGTACCAACTATGGTAAACTAACATCATCTTTCGCTGGCATATCTTTATGGAATCACTTACCATCAAACATAAAATCACTCACATCATTCTATGCCTTCAAAAAATCCCTTAAAGAGTTCCTTTTGGCGCAGTGACGCAATTAAGGTTCCAAATGTATTATTTATTACCCTATTTCTCTTATGTTTTGCTGTTCACATGCTTGCTGTTGCCTTTAGTCGTTTTGCTCATAATGCTTTTTTATGTATTCTCATGTTTTTTGTGTCTGTTAAAATTTTGTATATGTATATTTCTAGCACACTTATATTTTTAGTTCATGTTCATCTCGGCCTGCCGATCATATTTTTCTCTATTTCGTTCTGTTCCTTCTTCACATAATTTAAAGGTTCTGTTGTACGCCAATATTTTTATTTTTTGTTAGTATTACGGTACATTGTAATCACTTTTCTGTTGTTGCACTACAGTTCTTCGTTTCTGTTAGTGTACATTGTATAAGTTTTATTTCTGTCCTGCCACCTATGTAATTTTTTTTCTTATAATTACCCACCGAGGGTCCCGGTTACAGTCTTCGACTTTGGGACCCTCGTCTGTAAAACAAAAATGTAACCGTTTCTTTGTTTGTAATGAATAAACTTGATTTGATTTGATTTGATTTGATTAACCTCACAGTCATCACAGACCCGAACATACCGGCGAGGGAAGGAAACAGCGTCACACGCGACACCACTCCGGACCTCGCCTTCATCACTCAAACCACGTGAGCCGAATGGCTCAACACACTCGAAACCTTAGGCAGCGATCACTAAATATTTAACATAACAATACAGACTGGACGCCTACACAGGCAGATTGGCACAGCTAAACTCACTGGCGAAAACTCAGAGCAGTCCAAGAGCAGGACGCCGACAAAATCATGTACCTGGAAGACTCGTGCAACAACCTCCGTCGACATCAACAACACCACACAAAGAAAAGCGTTAGAACCGAAGAGACCACAGAGGTGGATCTCCCCATACTAGACCTGTGAGATGCCAAACGGGGCCTCACCCGCTGCTGGAAAAAACAGAAATACAAAAGGAAACTTAAGACGTGCATAGCACAAATAAGAGCGGAAGCTGAAGAATATGCCATGCAACTTGCCTTCGCGAAACAGTGTAGATTCGGCGACTCCTTTGGTGGCACCCTGGATACGGCCAAGACGTGGCACATCCTCATAGCCATCCTGGACCCGACCAAAAAAGAAGGACACAGGGCTCTGGAGCGGTTACTACGCACCTACCCAGGTAGCCGACAAAACCACATCTATGCAATCAAGACCAAGTGCTATGGAGATTCCCCTCCCACACCAACATATAGAACATTCTACACAAAACAGCACAACAAACTAATGGACGAACCTATCACAGAAAACGAAATGAGAGCGGTCATCGCATCCACATCCCGTAGCACAGCGGTGGGCACGGACCAGATCACGAACTCCATGATGAAAAGCCTGAGTGACAAGTCTATCACCGCGCTCCTTGCCTTTCTCAACCAGCACTGAGAACAAGGTACGGTGCCGGCGATGTGCAAACACACAAGAATAATCATGATCCCTAAACCGGGCAAGAAATCGGCAATTGAAACCTGACACCCATCTCGCTCACATCCTGCCTCGGCAAGGTGCACGAGAAAACTATAAACACGAGACTGCCTGCTGGACACCATGTTCGGTTTCCGCGCAGGCCTGTCCACGCAAGATGTGCTACTCCAAATCAAATAAGAGGTCCTCAGCAACGTTTCCCATAGCGGCAAACACGTCCTCCTAGCAATCGACATCAAAGGCCTTTCGACAACGTCAGCCACCAAGGAATCCTAGAAGGGCTGGCCAACAGCAAGTGCGGCGAGCGAACGTATAAATATGTTCAGAGCTTCCTGAGCCACCGCACGGCGGAGCTGAAGATGGGAGAGATCCAGACTCCAGTGTACTACCACCCTCCCAACAAGGGCACCCCACAAGGTGCTGTCATCTCTCCCACACTGTTCAACGTCACCATGATCGGTCTCGCAAGCAAACTGCAGGATGTACTAGGTCTTCGGCACGCAATATACGCAGTCAACATAACACTCTGGACCACAACAGGGTCCTTCATTGAAAAAGAAGAACGGCTGCAAACTGCAGCGAATCTCATCCAAGAATAGGTCAGCCAACGGGGACTACAATGCTCCTCCTAGAAATCTGAGCTCCTATGAGTCTGGCGAGGCCGGGGTAACCACACAGTCTCCACAGACCCAACAAGAAAACTTGAGGTACGCTTCAACGGGAGCCTCATACCAGAGAAGCCATTGCTCAGGGTGCTGGCCATGTGGCTGCCGTTGAACCAGTGGACCACACTTACCCTTGCACTCCTGAAAACCAGTGTCAAGGTGATATGACGCATGATCTTCCACGTAACACCTAAGAACAGAGGCATGAAGGAAAGGGACACACTCCGACTGGTCAGAGGCCTGGTAGTGAGTAGAATCACATACAGCCTGCCCTACTACCATCTCACACAGTCCGAGAAGAAACAGGCCCACACACTTTTGAGGGTGGCTTTCAAGACCGTTCTCCGCCTGCCGATGACTACATCGACTGAATAATTATTGGCACTAGGGTTGCACAACACCCTCGGTGAACTGCCAGAAGTCCTTTCCCTCTTGCTACAACAGAGACATGTGCGGACCCGCATGGGCCGGCAGCTCGTACAAACCTTGGGGTTCCCAGCTAGAACAACACGAACCCAAGAAGCCTGCTTGATACCTCGTCACGTCCAGAACAGGGTTCACGTTGCCCCGATACCACGCAACATGTACCCTAACTACACAACGGCAGAAGGAGATAAAGATCCCAGTACATGGAGAACGCATTCAGGCTCAATACCACGGCCCATTTTATGAACACGGCCATGTATGGGACGATCAACAAGGGCGCAGTGGCAGTTGTATGCGACCACCAAGGCCACGTTACCCCCGCTGCATCGACACGCCCCTGCATGATTACGGAAGCAGAAAAGCTGGCCATCGCGTTAGCCATCCGCGAAGGCCTACCCACAAACCAACCACTCACGGTCCTCACGAATTTCGTACAGGCCTCCTGCCGCAACTTCCTACAGGGAAGAATTGGAAGACCTGCTGCACAAGTCCTAGGCTAAATACTCAAGGAGTACCCTGAAGACTTCACCACCCAAACCATCATCTGGATACCGGGCCACACTGGCTTCACGGGCAATCTGCAGGCCGACACAGCAGCTCGAGGATTCATACATAACGGGGCGATCATCATGCCGGCTGCAGAAGACCGCGACCTTGTCGACCTCGAGTATTCAGCCATCGAGAACTACCGCAGAGGGCGTCGCTTGCGTAATCCACCACCCCATCAAAATCTAGACAGAGGACGCCGCTGCCTGGCGTAGGCTCCATAGAGGCACTTACAGGAGCCTACACATACTACATCTCATACCCCCCGCAGACTACAGGAGCGAATACCCGTGGTGTGGGGCCACACCAGCCCTACACCGCATTATGTGGGAGTGCACGCTACACAACCCAGAACACCCCGACACGAATTCCACGAGGGAGCAATGTGAGGCACTGCTGTCCAGCTCGGCCCTCGACGACCAGCTCAAGCTGATACAGAGAGCTGAGAAGATTGCAAGAGCCAGCAGAGCCCTGGACCTTGGGCCCCGACCATTGACGGTTTTTCTGATTATTCTTTTATTAAACCTGATCTGTCTATCTACCCCTATTAGTAGAGGCATATAACATTGTGATGTGCGGTTTTACTCATTGCGCTTATAAGCAGCTTGGACATTCCTCGTTCACTGAGGTACAGTAGCCCGTAATTATTTGTGGCTGACTGTACCTTTGTTTTAAGACACAAACTTGCCTAAAGGGGAATTGTCGCTTTATTTTGGTGTATTTGGATCATTTCGGAACATTTTTTTCATAAGCTCCGTTTTATTGTTTATAGTCCCCACCCCTTCTTGCACTTCAATCGTGCTGCAATACAAGAAGTCACTCGTAAGGGTTAGAACAACTTTTAGTACTAAGTTTCGCGACCGACATTAATTGTGTTCATTCGTGTTTGAGGCTTGTGGTTGTGCATGCGGTTACGTGACACTTGAGTACGGTACGGGACCGCATGCTGATGGTGGCGCCTCTCATGGTGCTCCGGAAATGATGACGCTTGTGGTAATTGCCGGTGGTTGTAGTGTTGGCCTCTGTCTGTGACGTGTAATAACCTGAGCAGTAACGTGGCACGTAAAAATACAACAGTTCCCTTAGCTCCGATGACTTATGGCTGGCTTCAATTCAAAGCGCCTCCTCATTTGCTCCCTGCCTCGCCATTTTTTCAACTCGCGCGGACCAGCTAAAAAGATCGCTAATGGAGCTAGGCATTGATGCATCCGCAAATCTTAATTGAACGAACATGAACACAAGACGTTCGTGTCAACAAAACGGTTATTCTCAGTGACGGGAGATGCAAGAATGCATGTGACGGAGTCTGGAGTCCCAATAAGCACCATGCGATTCATAACAACCTTCATGGTCTGGCAACATCTGTAACCAAAATTGCACAAAGGCTTCTGGGAACACTCAATATAGAAGTACCACTTGTGAAGTTAACCCGTATTCCTGAAGACAGCGTGATAGAATTTCGAAAAGACAAGCAGGATGCCTTGTCCCCTTGCCCCCCTACGTGACGATCAATTGTGGCATATATATATATATATATATATATATTGAAATACCACGGTTGAGACGACGCTTTATTCCAAGAAGGAAAAATGGCGCCGACGCAAAAACGAACACGAGCCGATGATTGATGATGACTTTGTACAGATGAAGATGAAGTCCGCATAAATGCTTACACTAATTTCCCCCGCGGACGGAAGCGGCCAGCCTGGCCGCACATTAGACGGTGGAACGGAGATGAAAGGGCTTCAGGCGAGAAACGTGCACGATCTCTGTTCCACGGCAGCGTCGGTCGGCTGGGGTCTCAACAGGTGTAACGCGATAGTTCACCGGTGAGGTCTGCTCGATGACTTTGTAGGGGCCAAGATATCGAGACTCAAGCTTCTCACATAAACCGGGTGTTCGCGCAGGGGTCCATAGGAGCACATCGTCACCAGGGCGGTAGGAAACGACGCGATGAGAGGCATCGTACCGATGTTTGCGATCGTCTTGGCTGGCTGCAGTGTTCATACGGGCGCGACGACGACATTGGGCAAGACGAGACACAAACTGGTCGCAAATGAATGGTGAAGCGTTGACGGGGCCCGAGAAGAAAGAAACGTCGAGTGATGAGGTTGGGTGGCGGCCGTATACTAAGAAAAACGGAGAGTATCCGGTGGTCCGTTGAACAGACGTGTTATACGCAAATGTTACAAATGGGAGAATCGCATCCCAGTTACGATGATCAGGTTGAATATACATGGATAGCATGTCACACAGCGTGCGATGAAATCGCTCTGTTAGGCCGTTGGTTTGAGGGTGGTAGCTAGACGTTGTCTTGTGCACGGTGTTGGACGCTTGCAGAACTTGATTAAGAGTGCTTGAAAGAAATGTCTTGCCTCGGTCGCTCAAAAGAACGTGAGGCGCCCCATGACGTAAGTAGACAGACTGCAAGAAGAAGGCCGCTACTTCTGAGGCAGCTCCTGAGCGTATTGAGGCTGTTTCAGCGTACCGGGTCAAATGGTCAACAGCAGTGACGATCCATCGGTTGCCATCTGGAGTAGGTGGGAGTGGCCCGAAAAGGTCAATGCCGACGACAGAGAAGGGTTGTGCTGGACAAGGAAGTGGTTGTAGGGTCCCGACCGGAGCAGTAGTAGGTCGCTTACGGTGTTGGCAAAGCGTGCACGAGGCAACATATCCAGCTATGCTCGTGGAAAGGCCTGGCCAATAGAATCGGCTGCGTATGCGCTCGTGTGTTTTGTTGTAACCCAAGTGGCCTGACGTAGGGTCATCGTGTGAGGCCTGCAGAACTGCAGCGCGAAGAGAGCGCGGTAGAACGGGAACCCATCGATGGCCTTCCGGGTGAAAAATGTACCGGTAGAGCACGTCGTCTTCAAACTTGAACAGTTTGAGTTGTTTCCGTAGCCTGGCATTGGGTGGAGATGAAATACCGCTAAGGCGATTGATGATACTTTGGCAATAGGAATCGGCGCGCTGGTGAGTGGAAAGCACTGAAAGGTGGTTTGATGAAGTCAAGGAAGAAATCGGTGTAATAGACGAAGCGTCCTCCATGCGGCCAATTTGACAAGGTGATGTGATGTGCTCCGAGGATGGTGGTAATGGGCATCGTGAAAGAGCATCGGCATCTTGGTGCTTCCGTCCGGACTTATATATGACATTGAAATCATATGCTTGTAATCGGAGTATCCAGCGGCCAAGACGCCCGGACAAGTTTTTGATCGTCGACAACCAACATAGGGCATGGTGGTCGGTCACAACCGTGAAATGTCGACCGTGGAGGTATGGACGAAATTTCTGAATGGACCAGACAACAGCCAAACACTCTTGTTCGGTTATAGAGTACTTCTTTTCCGCGGAAGTGAGAGTGCGGCTTGCATATGCAACAACCTTTTCGCTAAATTCGTGGTCGCGCTGCAGCAGTACGGCACCAATTCCGTGACCGCTGGCGTCAGTATGCACTAATGTGGGCGCCTTGTCATCAAAATGACAAAGAACAGGTGGGGATGTTAGTGCGCGCTTGAGTTCTTGGAACGCGGCTTCACACTGATCGTTCCAATCGAAGGAACTGGAACTAGTAAGGAGCTTGTGGAGGGGCGAGGCAATGCTGGCAAAGTTCCGGATAAAACGTCGACAGTATGAGGCGAGTCCAATGAAGCTGCGCAGTTCTTTTGCACGAATTGGACGGGGAAAGTTGAGCACCGCGGAAATTTTATCCGGATCGGGCTGGATGCCGTCTTTGCTAACGAGATGACCCAGGACTTTAATCGTTGTGCTAGCGAAACGGCACTTCCTCGTGTTTAGTTGAAGTCCGGCATTAGAAAGGCATGTGAGCACCTCATCTATGCGTTGCAGATGGTCGGTGAAAGTCGAGGAAAACACGACGATGTCGTCGAGATAACAAAGACAAGTTTTCCACTTGAGGCCGCGAAGAACCATGTCGATCATTCTTTCAAATGTGGCGGGAGCATTGCAGAGACCGAAAGGCATTACATTAAACTCATAAAGACCATCCGGAGTAAAAAAGGCGGTCTTTTCTTTGTCCGCTTCGTGCATTGGGATTTGCCAATATCCGGAGCGAAGATCAAGGCTGGAGAAATATTGCGCGCCTTGCAACGAATCAAGGGCGTCATCGATACGGGGCATGGGATATACATCCTTACGGATGATCTTGTTTAGCGCACGGTAGTCAACACAAAATCGTACCGATCCATCCTTCTTCTGCACCAAAACGACTGGTGATGACCAAGCACTGGCGGAGGGACGTATGACGTTTCTTTTCAGCATATCGGCGACGTTCTCCTCGATGATTTTGCGTTCGGCCAAAGAGACTCGGTAGGGACGACGGCGTACAATAGTCTGGCCATCGGTGTCGATACGATGGAAGGCAACGGAAGTCTGCCCGAGTGACGAAGTATCCATATCGAAGGAGGCCTGGTGCTTCGTAAGCAATTTTAGCAACGCTTCATGTTGAGCAGCAGTAAGGTCAGGGCTTATCACGGAAGTAAGGGCAGATGAAGCAGATTTGTCCGGTTGAGGAAGAGCTTGCGAGGCAGCAAGAGGAAGCAGGGAGACTGGTTGGGTATCCACATAAAAGGTCACTGCGGAGCCTTGAGGTAGGAGGATTGCCTCAGTGGTCGCATTTAAAGCGACGACAAACGCAGAGTTTTCTTTGAACCGCACCAGACAGGAAGCGAAGACAATCCCACGGGCAAGACAGCGACCGTAAGGAGTGATGAACACGTCGCCATTGGTGATGTCCGTAGAAGAGAGACTTATGACTTGCTCGTGGCCGGGAGGCAGTACAGAATCGGCAGCAGTGATAAAACGCAGTCGTGGCTCATCGGTACTCCCGCTGCAATGAACTGTCTCGCTCATATGTACTACACGTTGACGGCAAGAGATTAAAGCGGACGCTGACGAGAGAAAGTCCCAACCTAAAATTAGTTCATGAGCGCACGGGAATAAAATCGCGAACTTAATGTGATGACAGATACCATCAATGAAGACGCGTGCTGTACATTGGGCTGATGGTCGAATGATTGCTCCGTTAGCCCCAATCAGGGATGATCCAAAATAAGGCGTCTTCACTTTCCGCAGACGAGAGCACAGGTCCGCACGCATAACAGATATAGTAGCTCCCGTGTCAATCAGAGCTAACAAAGGCACACCCTCCACAGACACCAATAACATGTTCGAAGGACGTTCAGGAGGACTTGGAGCACTTCGCGGCGATGCAGTTTTCCCTCCAAAAACTGCACTGGTTAGTTTTCCGGTCGCTGGACATGGAGTTGGGAGACAGGTCGAAGTGGCGAAAGAGAACGTCGGAGCGGCGATGGAGAGCGGCGTCTCGAGGCACGGGTGTGGAGTGCGGTGTTGGAGAAGTCGGCCGGAGATGGAGAACGGCGAACGGGGGGATTATCGTCATAAGTGCGGTAAGCGCGAGGAGGTGGCTCATCGCGTTCAAAGGCCGCGTAACCACGACGTTCGTCTTGCTGGCGGCGTCGGCAAAACCTGGAGATATGACCTCGAAAGCCGCAGTAGTAGCAGATAGGCCTCGAGGAACGCCAGGCAGAGTAGTAAGGTGGGTTCGGAGCTCGGGTGACTAAAGGTGCCAGGTGATCGTGAACAGGCGCAGGTGGTGTAATTGGAGACGGCGCGGCTGGCATTGCAGCAATCTGGGCGTAAGAAGCCTGTTGTGGGCAAGGAGAAGCGTTGGTATGCCGGGCGTTCTGCAGGGAGGCCAATTCCTCCTTAATAATACCGCGCAGGTCAGTAGAAGCAGGTTGGACGTGAGCGCTGCTGCAAGGGGTTGAGCCATGCGCTTGCAATTCCTCACGAATTATGGCTCGAATGATAGACCGGAGCTCAATACTGTTCGCCAGGGGGTTGTCGGAAAAGTCCGGTTGCAAGCGGATGGACTGCAGGGCGTCGAGGCGCTGACAGACGGAGACGACGTCCGACACCGTCGAAGGGTTTTGAGCGGCGAGTGCGTGGAAGGCAGTAGATCCGATACCCTTAAGAAGGTGTCGCACGCGATCCGGTTCTGGCATGGCACTGTCGACACGGCGGCAGAGCGCGAGGATGTCCTCAATGTACGAGGTATACGATTCGCCATAGTGCTGGACGCGCTCAGACAGCCTCTTTTTCGCAACTTCCGAACGAACCGTGGGTGTGCCGAAAATCCGCCGTAGCTGCTCCCTGAAAGACGACCAATCACGGAAGTCTCTCTCATGATTCAGGAACCAGGTCTTGGCTACTTGAGAGACGTAAAATGGCACGTTGTTTAACCGGGATGTCTCGTTCCAGTTGTTGTAGTCGCTGACACGATCGTAGTTGTCGAGCCAGTCTTCAACGTCCTCACCAGGCAAGCCAGAGAAGATTTCAGGGTCGCGATACGGGTTGTTGGCAGGGCTGGGATTGGGGGTGGCTGGCACTGGAACCGAGATGGTGGATGCTGCGGTCTGGTCTTGCGACATGGCGGCCTCTTGGCGTAAGCGGCGTCCCGAACGTAGCTCCAGGAGAGATCTTGAAGTGGATTGAGGTCGAAGGGATCTTAAAGCGCCTCTACCACTTGAAATACCACGGTTGAGACGACGCTTTATTCCAAGAAGGAAAAATGGCGCCGACGTAAAAACGAACACGAGCCGATGATTGATGATGACTTTGTACAGATGAAGATGAAGTCCGCATGAATGCTTACAATATATATATATATATATCTTCGGACCAGAATCCGAAAATAAGATGAAAGTGGGAACAATAATAGATCCGCTGATTAAGACACTGAACCATAGAAACCCAGTTCAGCACCCTCTCTAATACTTCTTCTAGGAGGACAGTCCACAGATTGGGTATGTATGGAACATTTGGTAGCCGAATAAACAGTCTAATGGCAACGTGAGCGAAGAACCAACAATAGAGGGAAACATAACCTAGACGAGTCTGGTGCTGGGCCTGTTGGTACATAGCTTGACAAACAAACGCAGAAACCCAGTGTTCGAAGATGCCTACACAAGAGAGAAAAAAATAACCCCTCACGCTGGGACTAGCAACAGAGTTTAATGAAAACACCTTGGACGAAAAGGGAAGAAAATCAAATCACACATGCGCCATACAAACGCCAGGCAGTAAAGAATTAATTTAAAAACGTGAATAAACAAAACAAGAAACATAGGTGAATGACATGTCCTAAAGGCGGCATTTTTCCAAAGCCACATCTTTGCAAGATAGTGATAAGGAGGGTGTGCATATGCGCTAATTGTGACCGTGTGTTGGGATTTGGTAAGCTTCAATGACTTTCCTCTCGGATTTCGTGGCTCCCCTAACAATAATTTGAGTGTCTTCGTAAGCAGGGCGGCAAGGGCAACTTCGTCAGTGAGCGGGCAAGTTTGCCCCTCCACCTGACGTCACGGACGTTTCATGTTCTTTTATGCGAACATTGACTCAGTGCCCTATCGGTCCCATGTACACTCTACCACACGGCAATGGTATACGATAAAAAAATTGGTGGTGGAGTTTGCGAATTTGAAAACATGGCGAATGGTGCAGAAGCTCTTAGCTTTCCGATTTTCAACCCTGACAACAAATCTTGGAAGCCTACAATGCACCGAGAAAACAACGTGTACGCCGTGCCTGGTGGCAACTTTTTGACATTGTGTGAAAGCTTGTGAATATAAGGAATATCTTCCACTCACTTGCGAGCCTCATTTCCACGTGCGTGTACCCTGCATCTGTTTCTTTTTTCATCCTACTCAACTTAGATTCGGGTACCACCTTTAATATGTTATCAGAGAGACCCGCCGCATTTAGACGCTGGATCTGTTCATCAAAACTCTGGTGCATTGAACGGGGGCTGCTGTTCCTGAGGGCATTGTTAAAATACAGTGCTACTATGCCTCGCTTCCCTAGTTCTTAATGTGAAGACTCAACTGGTAGATGCTGCTTTTAGTGCGGGGTGCATACATCCAGCAAGCGTGTCCGGTGTTAGTAAAGGTCTATTTCAAGTCTAAGAACCTTATTGCATTTTCTGAAGACAGTTCCTTGGTGAAACTTAGGGCTTTGCTGCTTGCCTTGAATGAGTTAAGGATTTCACATGATGCCATATCTAGGTCCGCGGTGTTTTTCATGTTTAAGAAATAAAAAAAATCATCAACATACTTGGAGAGCTTTGCCACCCTATCGTTAAACAACGAGCAACTTAAGGCATTGTCAAATATACAAAAAAGCAATTTACGCAATATAGGTGCCACGTTGGACCCAATACGAATTTTGTTCTTGGCTTGGATGGCTTACGTTCCCTGGGAGTATTCTTACACAAATAAGAATTGGAAATTCTATTTGTAAAATTTCTGAAATTTATTTTTAGTGATAAACAAGTTCCACTGGGTTGCCATTGTGTACATGAAAGAATATGACTCGAAGGGTGAACTTCTGCAACAATTAAGTGCATCGTTCACTGAAGAGTTGCAAAATATTTCCGCACTGTGAGTTCGTTATTTGATGTAAAAGAAAGGTTGCAGATGTGAACGAGATTGAAGTTTGTGCAATCTTTGCAATTATTTGTGCACATCTGATGCTTCCAAGAAGATTATACTTATTCATACCAGGAGGAATTTCAGTGAATATCATCTGAAAAACATATATTTTGGTTATGGTGTAAAAACTAGTCCTGTAACAGTTTTGAAAAGTGTGAAATAATGTGCAGTTCACAGGTGGACGCCGGAGGTTAAGAAGTATTAAAATATTTTGCCTGGATAAGGAATTTTATTGTCCGCAAAGAAAGCAAGGATTCGCTTATGCTGCGGGAAAAACTGCCTTACAATTTCTTTTTCATGTGATCTAAAGATGTCGACCGGACACGTTTGGCTGATCTTAACTGAAACCAGCCTTCTGCGTCTACCCGGCAACTGCTGACTGGTTACAAGGCTATGATATTTTGAGTGTTTCAAGAGCTGTGTTTAATACAAAAGCTTCGGCGCTCAGCCAAGTTAAAAGCAAGAGTTTGCACCTGTTGTACTGTACACGTGCTCGCTGAACGGAACGGGGTTATTGCTTCGCCTGGAGGACGTCGTTGGCAGTGATGCAGACATGGGACTGCCATGCTGTGTCATAAATTATTATGGTAGAGCAGCACGTGTGATTCGCGTTTGCTTTTTCAAATATATATAAGTACACTGGCTGTGAACCCAAACTAGGCCAGCACGTGTGCTTGCACATATTTCTTTTTGTATACACCACTCGGTGTTCCTCTGGCCTTTATATGAATGAATTTCTGTAATTTTTCATTCATGCCACGAGGTTGAACAACATGAGAATTTGAAGTTTCAAGCAAACGCTTGCCCTTAAGCTTCTTGCTTCGCGAAATTATGGTACATGCCACGTTGATACCATGGGGCGGGGTGGGGGCATGTCACATTCGTGGACATAAAATGCATGATTCCTTTTGTATACACTTGAACACAATCTATTGTGTTTTCAAAAGAGTAATAGTAGAGGTGCGCTAGAAAGTCCTACCTGCTGTGAGGTATTTGTATAGTAAACTCGCTTAAAGAGGTAATCGAAGCAAACTTGGAATCTTTATGTATATCAGAAGGCTACTTTAATCCAGCTTTATTATTGGGCTATAAACTAGGTACCTGACACAAGCTAAATCAAAGGACCTTTGTGACTCAGCCTGTGAAAAAGACGTGAGTGCGTTTTTCACAGCCTTATTTTTCTGGCTTTTAGGATGCTTGGTGCGTTCATGCGAATTGCTCTACTTCACCAGGCTTGCTATGCTACAGGTGAAATGAGATGATTTCTAGTGCATATAGCGAACTGTAAAATTCTCGCCTCGTACTCTAATATTGTACTCTAGTACATTGTTTCAACGCATTCCTTGTTTTGAACTCATATCGAGAAAGAAAATCCGAGGCCAAAGCAGCGACAAACAAAAATAGCTGTAATCCTTGAGCGCACCATCATAGCAAGAGACTAGGACACACGCTCACACACACAGACACGCATATCAATGTATATATATATATATATATATATATATATATATATATATATATATATATATATATATATATGTGTGTGTGTGTGTGTGTGTGTGTGTGCGTGTGTAGCAGTAGTAGTAGTAGTAGTAGTAGTAGTAGCTCAGTAACCTAGGGGACCAACTGCAATGCATGCTCACTGACCTGGAGAGGCAAAGCAGAAGGGTGGGTCTGCAAATCAACCTGCAGAAAACTAACGTAATATTTAACAGTCTCGGGAAGAGAACAGCAGTTTACGATAGGTTGCGAGGCACTGGAAGTGCTTAGGGAATACATCTATTTAGGGCAGCTAGTGAGGGCAGATCCGAATCATGAGACAGAAATAATCAGAAGAATAAGAATGGGCTGGGGTGCGTTTGGCAGACATTCACAGATCATGAACAGCAGGTTAGCATTATTCCTCAAGAGAAAAGTGTATAATAGCTGTGTCTTACCAGTACTCACGTACGGGGCAGACACCTGGAGGCTCACGAAAGGGGTTCTACTTAAATTGAGGACGACGCAACGGGCTACGGACTGATAGGTGCAATGTTAAGGGATAAGAAAAGAGCAGATTGGGTGCGGCAACAAACGTGAGTTAACGGCATCTCAGTTGAAATTAGGAAAAAGAAATGGGCATGAGCAGGACATGTAATGAGAAGGAAAGATAACCGATGGTCATTAAGGGTTACGGACTGCATTCCAAGGGAAGCGAAGCGTAGCAGGGAGCGGGAACAAGTTAGGTGGGCGGATGAGATTAAGAAGTTTGCTGGCACATGACCGGGGTTGTTGGAGATGTATGGGAGAGGCCTGTGCCCTGCCGTGGGCGTAATCTGGCTAATGATGCCCATACATACATATATATATATATATATATACACAGTGAAGTAGACGCGCGTATGAAGCGGTTTATTGACGTTTCGGCCGGGGTCCGGCCTTCATCAGAAGGCCGGACCCCGGCCGAAACGTCAATAAACCGCTTCATACGCGCGTCTACTTCACTGTGAATATTTACCCGGACCCAGAACTGCTTTTTTTCTGGTATATATATATATATATATATATATATATATATATAGAGAGAGAGAGAGAGAGAGAGAGAGAGAGAGATGTAGCTATTGACGCGTGTACTTATCTTTATCGGGCTACCATGTTTCGCCGCCCAGCAAATGTTATCGCACAGCGCAGGACGCGCCTGCATGTAAGCGAAGTTTCTGGAAAGTTATCGATGGTTCCGTCCACTGTCTTTCACCGCAACTTGTGTAATCTGATTGCAGGTATGCGCGACGCGAATAGTGTAGAACTTTGTGGAAGACACGCGGGTCCGAGCGGTTAATCTGGAACATTCAACGACTGATCTATAAAAGCCGACGCGCTTGACCAACACCACCTAGATAGCATATGGCCTTTTCACTCCACTCCATGACATCATGCTACCTAGCCCGACTGCCATAGAATCTAATGGAGACGCTCCCGACTAGGCAACAGTGATTTTGACGTCACCTCTTTCATCACGCCAGCCTTGTCAATGGAAATTTAGGGCCAGGTAGCGTGACGTCATGGATCGGAGTAAACAGGCCTTGTGTTTCCTAGGTGGTGTTGGCTTGACCCGCTGAATTAAATTTTCGACGATCGCCGACTGTGTTCGCCACTGTCGCCATTCTTTGAGTGTAGCCTGTTTTTGAGGGCACACGTTCACCTAATAAAACGCTAGTTCCGTCTTTCGCAGTTGGGCTGCTTTCTTCACCGTCACTACCGCGCGACATCGAATCGAATGAGTGGTCACTCCATTTGCAGAGATCAGTCATCAGCTTCACATATATCCTTAAAGTGCACTCTAAGCTTGAACATCCGTGTTCTAAAACCATTAGCGATTTGACGTGCACCTAACTTTACCATAAACGACGGTCTGTGACACAGCGTTTTTCACTGAGTGTGAGGAAGCTTAGCGTGGAAATCAATGTCCCACTCTTCGAACATCGCTTAATGCCTCCAGCGAAAGCAGCTAACCCCGTGGGACTAGCAGGTGAGCGAATGTGATATATCTTTTGTAAGACTTACAAAACATGCACCAGAGCTTGAAATTCGGATGCATTTCCATGAACTGCAAACAAATTACTCTTGTTCTGGATTCTACACCGATGCATCAAAATCGCATGTTGGCATGTCTTACGCGGCTGTTGGCTGCTCTTTTTTTGAATCAGGTGTATTGAACCCCATAGAAGTATATTTACCGCAGAAGCCTATGCAGTACTGTCTGTGGTTAAACAAATTAAGGAATTAAGACTAGAAAAATCAATTATATTTACGGACTCCTTAAGTGTCGTAAAATCACTGATGTCCTTAAGAAAATACCAAAATCCCATTTTTATACTGCCTTACTCGTTCTTGTGCAACATTTATTCAGCTCGTAGACATGTAATAATATGGTGGGTTCCTGGCCATAGATGCATCGAAGGTAATGTACTGGCAGATCGAATGGCCACATCAATTACATCGCAAGCTATCAATCCTACCACTGCTATTCGAACCACAGATCTGAACCTTTCTTGCGAACTAAACTACGAAGCCACTGGCAACACTTGTGGGATAGCGAAACAAATAATAAGCTCCATCTGATTAAGACAAAGTTAGGTTTCTGGCCCTCCGTTACAAAATCATACGCTACTGACGTCCTATTCTGTCGACTCAGAATAGGACACAGATATGGTACTCACAATTTTCCATTGACTGGCAATGAGCCTCCAACCTGTGGTAGATGTGGTGAGAGGCTCACCGTGCTCCACGTCCTCGTGGAGTGTCGAGAAGCTGAAAGAGAAAGAAGGAAAGAATTTCCTCTGTCATACCGTTATTCTCTCCCACTCCATCCTGCTATCTTTATAGGTAAAGGACCCTTTTTACAACCACAGCTGCCCTAGGTTTCTTGAAAGATGTGGTTCTGCATGTTAATAACCGAAAGGCTTCGTAGCGCATCCTCTCCACAGGATGCTGCTTTCATAGTAGTCCTTGTATAGCACGCGATTTCAGGTCCTTGCTCTTCAAGGGCTCTGTTACGCCAGTAGTGGCTTTAGGAATTTTTAGCCTGTGACCAATTTTAGGGCATTGCAGTTATTTGACAATGTATCTTTAGCGTCCTAGGCACGCTTCGTAGTCATTGTCATAGTTTTATTACACGTGTTCTACCATCGTTTAGGCCCCTTTACAGCCCTGTCACACACCTTGTTCGTAATTTATAGCTTCACATTGAACACTTCCAAATTGGCCTGGCGCTCTTTGGTCATACTTGGCCCTCGCACCACAAAACACTATGTTCATCATCATCATCATCATAATCATCATCACACACACACTCCATAATGTAATTCGAACCACACCATGCGCTAAACAAAAAGCAATCCTTTGTTGGGCTTTGCTCGCAGTCATCCCTCGCTCACCGCAGTCCCACAGCTCCGTTAGTGCCTGCATGCTGTTTGAAGTCGCTACGTTATTTAAACGTCAGTATTTGTGAAAATAGTTTACAGCAACTGTACGAAATTCCGGCAGCTCCTCACCACTACAGGAATAATTACAATGATGTTAGCAAAAAAAAAAGTGGTGCCCGTAGCAATCAGCACGCGTCGTTAGAAGGCGTGCAATAGAAAGCGGAGCCTGCTTTCGCACTATTCTCAGTGCATAATCGCTACAAAGAACTTCAGCTGCTCTTACTGTTTTTTTGCCACCACGTTGGCTTCGTTTCTAGTGCTATCATTACATTTTGAAGCCTCTTGTATGTTAACAGTAAGGATTCAACGCTCTCCTTCCTTCCCCTCGAGGGTTGAGGTATTGACTCTCCACTTGGACGCCCGGGACGCACCGCCAGAGACGTTCTCCGCAAGTGAATAGTACTGCTTCTAAGGACGGCAGCGATAGGTTCGTTGAAGGCTACTCATGGATAGAAGTGGGTACAGAATAAGCATAAAGACACTTTGCAACTGTTTACAAAAGAATTACGAATAAATATACAAGGTAGAGCTGGAACACATAGGGACGACCCCATATCGCCACAGCTGGTGCTGTAGAGCACCGCAAGTTGAACCTAAAACGCTTGGTCCAGGCAACGGGGCCACGTTTTCTATACCTTGGTGCCCCGTATCGAACACTTACAGGCTGTTCGCCATCGAGCAATATTGAGTATTGTGCGCCAGCACAGCAATCGCCAATCCTGTGCGAGGATCGGCGTGTGAGTGGTCCGTCGGCAATTCAAGTATTGGGCCTCGTCTACGCGCATTTATTTACCTCAGTTTAAGGTGTTTGCCCCTGTTCCTAAAAACAACATACAAAAGGAAACGCAACAAGGTGGAGGTTCACAAACGCATAGCAATCGTACCCCACGTGAAGCCTATTAAAATACTAATAAACAGGCTGCACCTTCAAGCTAAGGCGGCAGGGTGATTCACCTATGCTGTGTGGCCGCGGCCCACGCTAGTAATTGCGTACACCCTTCGAAAAACCGATAGTGTTGTAATTGCGGGTCATTTATGAATGAAATTTTCCAACGCAGCACTTAGAGTCACGTACATTTTCCGTGTGAACGCTTGCTCAGAAAAGGTTTTTTTCACGACCGTCGATTTGTCACGGAGGTTTCCACAATGGGCATTCTGTGCGCTGTGTATGATCAGTACCACGTTTGAGCGTTTTGTGCCACCACCGCGATAGTTATTCGCCACTGACAGCCAATTATGCCGTTTTGTTGTGCCCGTCACGGAAGAACCATCAGGCGCCTGACCCTAGCCGTCTCTTACCCTTTCTTTGTAGCCGTTCCCTTTGACGGCACTAAAAGCGAGGAAAATTCCGATTTCAATCTTCTCGAGCTGCAATTAAAGAAACTACTCGCATTTTTCTAGCATCAGGCCTACACCCCGCCTCAATGCCTGGGCAAGAGCTGGTCTTCATTGTTGCCGAAGGCTAACCAAGGAAAAGCCGGCTGCACGTAAAATCGCAGTTTTGCAGATGCTGAGCAAAAAAATGATAACTACAAGGATGCCGTAAACATTTCGTTGCTACCCGAACGGACTGTTTAGATGTGCTACGCCTGCGATAGAAAGAAATAAAAAAATACCGATTGCACTGGGCAAAACAGTGATAAGGCGGGATATGGAAACTCAAGCCGACGAGCAAAAGCAGAACAAGCGGAAAGCGGGAGCCAACGTTTCGACAAGTGGACCGGCTTTTTTCAAGGTGACATATGCTTTCCTCGGCGCAGTATATATAAATAGGGTTCTTCTAAAAGGGATAGGTGGTAACGTGGGTGGGTGTGGCAACGAGCGAAGGGTGTGTTAACGGCGAGAGTTTGGAGAGGATGTTGGAAAGAAATCACCCTCTGGCGTAGAGAGGAGGAACGTAGGACAAAGGAGAGTAGGATTTGCAGTGGTGTGTACCCCCGTCGCACACACCCGACGTTCAAGTCTTCTCATGTCGACGAGTGTGACTATTAGGCTCGCCGAGTCTCAGGCGCTTGGCATGCCTTCCATTCATTGCCGCACACAGTGAACCGGAACAAAGCTCTTAAAACGGGTAGTCGCACATTCTATCACCTCCTTTCTTGAAGAAAGCAGCTCTTTGTTGCCATTCCAACATGGTGTTAAGAAACAATGTTCAACAACGACACAGCTGGTCAAAATAATCCGCGAGTGTGCCTTTTATTTTATTACCACTAATCAAACTGATGTTATTTGCTCAGATTTTAGCAAGGCATTTGACTTTGTTACGCGGAACAAGTGAATTTCTAAATTTCCTAGCACACACCATCCAATCATTCTCATTAACTGGATTTTCTCTTACTATTGAGATAGGAGTTATATGGGTGCTCCAGGCAAATTTCTGCCGTCGCCATCGATGTCGGCGTCGCTCGGTATAGGCTGTTTCATATGGCGCGATCTTCAGTCAGCGACACTGCGAATTCCGTCGCTCGGCGACCGCCGCGACGTCGTGGGCTCTCCGCGACTGGATTGCGACAAGTTGGTCGCGCCGTCGTTCAGTCGCAGCCATTGGCGCGATGTGGGAGGGGCAATGTGTGTGACGAAACAAAGCGAAGTCAAAATAGGCACTTTCCTGTTTTACCGCGGGTAGGTAGCTTTGTGGAGCAATGTCGCGCGCCAGTTTTGGCTATGTTTAGGGCGTACCCACCATGGTTTGTGGACTAGGAGCTTCATAAACATTTCTCTTTTCTTCCGCTTGCACAATTCGTTTGAAAGGAGAAGCTACACGCAATCCAGGTCGGAAGAAGGATGCCGCTTCAACATAAGGCAGGTACCCACTTGATCGCCACCGTCGTCAACCTCTTCATCACTACAAATTGTGCCAGCTGCATACACATGCAAACTCAGTAGTGAATTGTTCTTCTGTAAAAGCAAATACTCATCCAGGAAA
This sequence comes from Dermacentor albipictus, assembly GCF_038994185.2. Taxonomy (NCBI): domain Eukaryota; kingdom Metazoa; phylum Arthropoda; class Arachnida; order Ixodida; family Ixodidae; genus Dermacentor; species Dermacentor albipictus. Next base: position 37,233,299 of record NC_091825.1, read on the forward strand.
AATATTTGCGGCTTCCATAGTAATAACGAAACTAGAAAGTACTGAACAGAACCATGCCACCGCCGCCGCACAAGCCACACGCTCATACTTGCGGTGTTGTGCAGTGCCTCACTCACCGTATCTGCAAACTATAGTAAAGTCTCAAGGCTTTTAAACGTTAAGAAATTGTGTTCCTATTCTATTATCGAATAAAAATAGGAAAATGCGAATATTAGACTAATTTTCATGTTGTTTTTATTTAACGATGCAGGCATAGATACTTTGTGAGCAGGAGGCAACCTTGCACATCGCTGCGACGGAAATCGCGCTGCCGCAAACGCATGTGAAAGCTGTCAGTCAAGGAAAATTGCTCTGCAACGTGGGCGGCAGAACGATTTTTTGCACCCCAATCGCGCCATCTGAAACAGCCGTATGAGTGAAAACTTGTGCGGGTGCCCCGGCGAACGCCGTTCAATTTCGCGTGCGCGAGCGATGAACTTGGCCCGGATGCATGCCCACTCCTGTGATGATGATAGTGATCTAAGGAAAGGAAGGACGCTTGATTCTGCAACCCGTCAGGGAGCACGGCGAAGCGTCATCAGGGTAGTGAAAGATGATAGAGAAAGAGGGAGGATGTGGCCTAATATACTCCACTATGCGCGACAGGTGGCAGTCCTCAGCAAAGTTGCCAGCGTTGTAGCGGGCGCTTATAGGGTGTCTATTCCCGTAGAACTTATAAACTCCAGCAGGCTTCGCAGCACAGGGAGCTGTGGACACACTGGGAACAGCCGGTCAGTCTCTGTGGCCGCTGGAAGGCCGTGGCGTCTGTAGGTGTTCATCACTGTGGAACGTTCCTGCGCCAAGGATGGGCAAGCACAGAGAAGGTGCTCCAGAGTCTCGGGGTCCCCGCACCTCTTGCAGGCAGGCGACGTGGCACGGCCCTTGGCGTACAGCCGGGCCGCAGTCCAGGTGCAGCCAGTCCGCAAGCGCAGTAGTGTGGAACGGTCTCTTCTGGAGAGTCCGTTCTCTGGAAGTGGCTTGGGGGCCCTGCCACTAGCCACTCGGGGTACAGGTGAATGGAGGTGAGCAGGCACCGTAGCCGATGTCTCGTGTAGTCCGAAGCCGCTACCACTCAGGTAACCGGGACTACATCATGATCGGCAGCTTTGGCGTAGTATCTGCCTCCTCGTTACCAGCTACCCCGACATGTGAGGGCAGCCATTGGAAGGATATTCGGATTCCGGCGGTGGCTAGAGCCGTTAACTTGGCAAGCAGCAGCACCACTTTAAGTCCTGCCCGCCGAGGGTTGACGAGGGTCTGGAGCGCTGGCTTGGAGTCGCACACCACCGCCACCGGCTTCTGGGGAAGGTGCTCAGCAAGGAGGTCGGCAGCCAGGTGCAGCCCCGCGAGCTCAGCCACTCCTGTGGCGCACGAGGCAAGAGGGTGAGGAGACGGAGGAGGGGGTTCTACGGCGGCTGCTATGGTGCCTGGATGTCCTCCTGGCCCACCGCTCCTTACAGAGGGGAGACAACCGCGGCGTCCCCTACGGCGTTGGCCACGCGAATCGCGGACGCCGTAGTAGACGCTTTTGGCGGACGCCGTGGTGACACTTTGCCGGCGCTCGTGCGTTAAAGTGCGCGCCGCACGGACCTGATCTTCAAAGCGATCTGCGATGTTTGCAGAGTGCGCGTAGTTGCGGTAGCTTCATATGCGCTTTGCTTTCAACGTTTCGTTCGCGCTGAAGCGAGACATGCATGAAGGTCAACTCGCTTGCTGATGCTCCTGCCGCAATTTCTCACTCCAGAATTTTCCAGGGAGTTTCCGCGCTCATCCAGGAGAACGTGTTCATGTTTACCTGTTTGAGCATTACACTATGTTCGGTAACTTAGTCTAAACACGTTTACAGGCTAGTTGCTTTAAATCCATCATTTAATGTGTAAGCGCGCCTTAACAAGTACTTACAGAGAGGCTGACACAAAAAGACAGGGCTGTCTCTGTGTGTGTCTCATGCTTCTGTCTACCTCCTCGCTTAGTCGCGCTTTCACATTCTGATTGTTAATTTACCTACTAAGCGGATGTTCACAAGTTTACACGGCCGATAAACTACTATCCTTACCTCCTTCCGCTATCTATTAATTTGCTTTCGAAATCGGTGCCTCGCCTTTCAGGCGGAACTGCGGATTTTTTTAACACTTGACAGCAGTACGTTCATGTAAATAACTGCGTGTCCGGTATATTGCCCGCGTATTCTAAAGATACTTTTCTTTCTACAGCAGGTGAACATTTTTTTTTAGCTGAGACATGTTACATTGCTGCAGAAATCAAATTTGCTCTTTGTTAACTCGTTGTCACCAGGTTCAATGAACGAAGTTTGGTTTAGTAGAAAAGCCGGCATTGCTCAGATGGACAATTATTTTCTAAAAAGATAGATTTCTTTTCGAACCTGCATGTCGAAATTCCACTGCAGTTCAGTGTAGCTTTCGGTGTCAGTTGCATTCAATATTTTATATGAATGCTACAAAGAAACAGCACCATGTAGTAGACATGCCAAATATTTTTTGCACATGTAAAAGCTAGAAAACGTCGAATGAAACGGCCGGAATTTGGAATCCAAAGGCCCAAAATTTCCAACAGGCATCGTAACGCAACAGGGCCTGAAATTTCTATCTTGCTACACGTTGAACCTCTCGCGTTGATTCCGCTTTCAGACATATCATCGGTTCTGCCCACAAGTACAGTGCCCACGACCCTCCAGCCGGGATTCCGACGTTCCGAGGCCGCTGTTTATTCTCGTTGTGCCATATTTCTCTTTCGAAGGAGAAGTTTCGGAATCGCACGCTCCTCTGACTCGTGACAACACGCATGCGCCGATGCGTGGGGAGCAGGCTTGCTTTTGTTTCTATTGTGTTGCTTAACTGCTAACCTGCTTGACATGATTCTACGCTTGAGACAGGCCAAAGAATTAAACGAAGCAACACAAAATTTTAAAAGAAGCTGATTTGACTTTAAAAAAATCGTTTCCTATTTAAATGCTGCGCCAATCTCGCCGACAAAAAACATCGGCGGCGGCGGCGCAGCAAGAAGAGTCGGCGGAGGTCGACACATTACTCTACCTACGATGCATGGTGAACGCGGAGAGTTTGACGACTGAAACTATTCTCGTAACGTTGGTTCCAGGCGAGGCAAAGCCACGCTTAGGTTGCCAGCACAAAAAGACGGTTTCGCGTAGATAGGGCTCCAGACAATTCGCAGTTGAATTAGCCCAAGAGACGGCGCTCCCCAGCGTCTCACATGAATAAAACAGCTTCCCATGAGGCAGAACAGGCGAAGACCAAAAGCAGTCGGAGGAATGGATCTGATAGGTGTCGTACGTCAATGGACACACGGAGAAAGGCCTTTCTGTAGAGTCGGTAACGAGAAACACTTGGATCGAACTGAGCGGCCCGTAGAACATCGACAACGTAACCACTCCCTGCAACGAGGGTGGTAAGTGTGACACCGTTCCTGCGTTGTCAAAATCCCTGTTAGGTTTCAGGGAAAGTGATCACTACTTGAAATAGGTTGTTTATGCTTAAGAGGACAAGAAAGACATCGGTGAAGAATGCAGAACAGGGGTGAACTTGAAACTAAGAAAGTTTCAAGTCGGATATTTAGCAGCTTTTATTCGCTGACTTCTTTCCTCCGTTAATTTCACACATTGCTGCCAAAACTGAAAGAATCAAGAAGTAGGGCAAACTCAAAACAAAGCACAAAAAGGGGTAGTGGTAGTCCACATGATTCGCACATGCATGCGGTTGCCTTATAAATGGCGCTTACACATTGTATTGTGACACGCTGACGAAGATGTTTTCTCGTGGTCGGAAGAAGACGTACGCTCTGGACTTCGCGCGCTGTCTACTATGTTGTTGTACCATGTATCATGTACAACAACATGGTACATGTCGTAGTTTAGTTAGCAAGCCAATGTTTACAAGTCCATGCAGTCGATAACACTATTGTCTTACCTTGTATAGCTGTCTACTAGGGCTGTATGAAGTAAAACTATTCCAAGATGTTTTTATTCCAACCTCCTGACGCCCAATTTGCGTAACCGCCGACGCAATCATCGGGCAGTCACCCGCGGGGTTGCCTGAACAAACCAACCAAACGAGATCCTCGTTCATAGGAGGTCCCTATTGTTTGCTTGAAAAAAGAATAACCTTACCTACAATTTGCGGCTTGTCTTATCTAATTGGATCAGAAGAGGCGAGGAGCACGCTCAAGTGGAGAGGGATTTGATGGGACTGAACCAGTGCACTGAAAATAGATAACCGGATGAAGAAGGTGGTGCCACCATCTGCGATTGGTCCGCTTTCTCTTATACCCTAGTTACACGGGCGTGCTAACCACAGTTAAGACGCACCTCAGTTCCGGCTAACCGTAGTTACACCCAGTTAGACGGAAAGCCTAACTGCGGTTATTCCACTAACCATGGTCGCTGCAAACTGAGGTTGGCCACCTCAGTTAGCGAGGCTAACAGACAAGATGGCGGCACCCATGCAGATGGACGAAGGCGGCGCGACTCCGGCCGAAACATCTTCCCAAAGGCGTGTCAACTGGTCTGTTGCAACAACAGAGTCGTTGATACGCATTTGGGAGGATAATCTTGCCGCGCTGCGTTCTAACACGCGTAATGCGCGCATTTACCAGCAAATGACGGGCGCACTGAATGCACGCCTGCCTGCCGGCGAAGTGCCGTACACGGCCAAGCAGCTACGCCAGAAGCTCGAAAACTTGAATAAGCAATACCGGTGAGTACGGATACTTCAATAATCACGTTGTGATAGTGTATAGCGACTGTGTTTGTGCGTATGTGTCGACTAAATCCGATGCGCAAACTCAAAAGCATGCAAAATAAGCGCTCGCACGCTACGCCTGCCGGTGCAGTCGGGCCTTATCTTGTGTGTGTGTCACACGACGCACAATCGATCGCGGTCGAGTCCGATCGGGATCGAATTTCTCGGTCGCGATTGGCTCCTCTGCGAAAGCTATGGGGGTGTCAATAGTGGTCGGGAATTTCAGTCCGGATCGTGCTCGATCACCAACACAGCATTGCTCCGACACACGATTTGGATGGGCCGAGGCACCGACAAGGAGTCTTGGATCCGGCCTTAGTTGAAACGTGATAATGCATGTGATCGCACGTTTACGACGCGGTTATTCTATTGTTTTTGAAAGAAAGCTGGCCAGCGAAAATGAAGCGACTGACGCTGCGTAATCGCATGCCCGTTTTATTCTCGGCGTCACCGCACGTTCGCCGACCTTTTTCTTACATCTGTTTGATTGCTTCATAACATAAGGCAACAGACCTCACAAAGTCTGCGTTCCTTCCGAGTTCACACTAAGCATTTGGCATTGTAAGCATCGTTTACGGGCATAAAAAGAGGCATGCGAAGGCAGGACATACATAAAAAGTTTGAGTGGGTTCTTCCGTCATACCTCTCTTTATGCGACCCAAAGTGATGTTTAGCAGAACCCACGAACTTGCCCAAGAAGAATTCCGATTGAGCTATATTGACATTGTACACATTCTCAGTCCGCCGAATGTTCAAGTGCATCGCAGTGTTCTCTCCCTTCCTGTACCTTTTCTGTGCACAGTTCCAGAGAAGTGGGCGATATGTAACTTGTGAAAGCAGTGCCAGTCTGTGTGCAATTTTTTATATCTAATAAAAAGCAGTGTATGTAATTCTTTTTTCCCCTAATAAGGGGGGGAATTCTATTAAAAGTACATTTGCATGCTGTGAGAAGTTTTGTACACTAAATGAAATTTTCTTTTGAGGCGCACTGGCACATCGAATGGCTCAAAAGGTGTTGAGTGGCCTTTTTATTGGCAGCTCCACTCATTTTTGGGGACGCTTCCTGTCAACGACACTGGCCTTGTGGAGGAGAGCGTGGAGGTAATTTGAACTGTTTATCGTTACAGCGCTATACATAGTTGGTGTACTCACTAATGAGTACTCTCTCATACTTGCTCCCTACTCATTTCACAGGAGTGAGCACTGGTGCTTGATTGGGACTGATTAGGATGAATATTAATGTGTGCTAGTTAGAGTATGAATGAAATTCAGTGAAGGTGATTTTGAGTGGACCGAAGCATTAACAGGGGGATTGTTGGCGAGTGTTAGTGGGTGCATGTGAGTGAGTGCCAGCGAGTGCGAGCAGGCGCAAGTATGAGAGTGAATGGGTGCTAGTAAATGTGAATTGGCTTTGAGCGCAAGTCAGGGTTGGTGAACATGACTGGGCGTGAGTGTCAACTATTGTCACTGAGTACACAGCCTGCAAAAATACAGTTTCTACATGCATTATAGCATATAAAATAGTGCTTTAATTGCAAATTTCCAACAAATATATAGGGGCTTCTGGACTAAATGCATGCAGCTTTGCTTGGCAAGGCACACAGCAATGCGAACAAAGTGCCTCAGAGTTATGAGCACATCGACAAACAATGCCAGAGCAAATACAATTTATTAATTTAATGTGAGGATATTGTAACATGTATGCACTTAGTAACTGATGATTCAATTAGACATTCAAATAGGGTAACTGATTTCCTATCATTAGACACAAGATATTGAAAGGAGAAATAATAAAAATGGCTACTTATAGCACAGTCACTTCGTTGAAACATGTATCTCGACTGTGTGGAACAGCGAACATCTCCCTGAAGTTGTAGGTACTTCATTATGCATTTTTCCACAAATGCATTAGAGCGTACGAATTTGAGTGAAAACGCACAACAAAAATCTTAAGGTGTATTATATTTTGAAAGAAAGTATTGTTAATCAAATTAAATATGGCATAGAATGTCCACACATGTGTAAGCAGTAGATAGCACATTTGTAGTATGTGAAGAGCAGAAATGTTTTTTCAAACAATGTTGCAGGATTCTATATATCTGTGATAACAGTATCTTAAGTGGCACTGGAAGTGAAACAGAAATACGGTCATCCACGTGACTGTAGCATGAAGTTGCAGAGCTGACGACAATTTTTCCCATTCATGAAATTTTCTCCACCTTGCGAGCTTCCGCAAACTTATTTGCCAGAATGCAGTTTGTATTGAAAACTTTCATTTGTTTTCAAATGTAATGCTGCAAATACGTAATATGCTGCATGTAACATGTGAGAACGCAGCTGGTTGGTCTACTGGTTTTCGTGTAGACATGCTGCTGATTCAGCAACTAGTTTGCAGAGGTGCATTTTCAGTTTACACGTATGTGCCGTCATCTTTTCCTGCCATACACAGCTGCCAGAAGTTAATGAAGCGCCTGATGACGCTGAAGTCATCGCTTCATGGGAAGCAGAACAACAACATTTGACAACAGGAAGTGTGGAAGGCAGCCCTGCGCCACCAAATGAAAACGGTGAAGACGAGAACACTGCAACCCCTGCCGCCAGCTGCCCACCTGGCAGCAGAAAGCGAAAGCGGCCGTCATCGCTTTTGCAGGATGTGTTGGCGCTTCACAGTCGCGCAGAAGAGAGAGCCCAAAGAAATGCCCAGCAATCCATTGAGCTGCGCAAAGAGCTAGTGCAGCTCCAAAAGGAAGCGAATGAGATTAACAAAAACACCCTGGAGGTTATAAAGAACTATTTTGCATTCAGACAAAATAAAGATTGAATGGGAGGAACCAAACATGATTTTTGTTTTGCTTTCGTCAAACTCGTTAATAAAATACTCATTTTGGATGTCCCATACATCCGCCTGTACTTGTTTGCACTAAATGTCTAAGCCACACCTATCATTTTTATTCTAAATAGGCGAGGCAAAGTTTAACTCCTGCATTCATTTGTGTCAGTGAGAAAGCCACAAGGCAATACTGCTTTAAATATACAAAGCACGCTATGTGTAAATCAGCTTTTCAATAAGATAAAAGTCCACCTATCGAAATGCCAGCCAGCCTTTATGAGACATTTTATCCCTGTTTATACAACTTCTATTCACACAGTGTACTTCCATCTATCGGTGCCTTTCTTGACTTTGTATATAAAAAGCAGTCATCTACTCCAGCCTTCTGTAGTCTACAATTCATTCACAATACAAAACATACCGAAAGCGGAGCCATAAGTGTCACACAAGCGAGTGCAAGAAAACCAAAGCAGAGAGTACATTTACACTGCATGCTAAGTAATGTTCACAACACACTGGAAAAGTAAGGAGCAATGTCCGTGGTTGGCGTAAGAAAACTTTCCTCATCGAGCACTGCACTGAAAGCGAGACCTTGCTTGTAGTAGACACAACTTCTTGCACAATTCTTACAAACTGTGCAAATGGAATTCGTGCAGCATATAGATTGTAGACCGATGCTTGTCACTGTCTCATGGTGTCTCCCTAAAAGTGTCGTGAGTAGCAAAACTTAGCTGGTACAGCGCGCGGCAATATGCTTTGCAAGTGCATCTCTCACTTCCACTCCTAGTGGCTCATTATGACTGCTTGTACATACTGGCTGAGCCCGCCTTGCATCTTCACTGCGCGCAACTTCAATCCAGCTTGCATCACAGTGATCTGTTAGCTGCTCACATATGTTGTTCAGGACACAGCAAGCACGGATGATGCAGTTCACGTTATCGATCTCACATTCCAGGCCCTTATGCATGATTTGGAACCGCGCTTTCAGTCGCCCGAAGGCGTTTTCCACAACACGTCTAGCGCTTGACAGATTATAATTGAAAATATGCGATACTGAGCCAGTAGGACCTGGCCTTGCAAAAGGTTTTATCAAGTGAGGCTGCAGAGGGAATGCTTGATCAGCCAAGAGAACAGGCCCGACCGATACTCCTTCAATTGACTTGGCATTCAACCTGAACAAATTGCTGCTCAGTACACTTGGCAGACGTGACCGCTCGAATACTGCCGCATCATGTATTCGACCCGGGGATCCAACGTTCGTGTACATAAATCTGTAGCGGTGATCAACAACAGCAAGAAGAATGGTGCTGTAGCATCCTTTATAGTTGAAGTAGTCGGCGGCGTGTTCTTTCGGAGGGTTGACTTCAATATGACAGCCATCCAGGTCGCCAATTCCTTGAGGAAACCCTGTAACAGCGTTGAACTGACGCAGATGCTCTACTAGTCCTTGTGCTGAGGGGAAGCGCACGTACCGCGGTTCTAGGCGCCGCACAACAACACTGCAAAACTCGCGGAATATTATATTGACGGACGAACGGCTGACGCCAAAGAGATTGGCCACGGTTCGCTCCTCAGCGGATGTAGCCAGCCGATACAAAGCAATCGCCACGCGCTTCTCCAGAGGGATGGCTCTGCGCATGTTCGTGTTTTGCCGTGCCATCGATTTGCACACACTCACAATATATCGAAACGTGCCCCTATTAAGTCGGAAGTTTTCCTTAAACACACTTTCGGGAAAATGCGGGAGCTTGTCTTCATACCAAGATTGTGCCCGCGGGTGCGACCACACATGCTGCTCACGGGAACAGAGTCGAACAGCGGTGGCCACGAGTAGGCGACAGCGTCTTTCAGCGTTCTCTCTGTCATGTTCAAGTTGCTCAATCTCTTCCAGTACACGGAGCACTTCCTTCTGCTTATTGTGCAGCGCTGTTCGCTGAGCGGCAAGCATAATGAAGAAATCGTCGAGGTCTTCGTCCCCACAAGAAACAACGTTGCTCAACGCCATCGAGCAGTTGGTGTCACAAGATTAAAGCTGCCAGAAACGACAGAATAAAAAACGTCCAGCAATAACGGACACAGTCTAGCAAGAACACCAGAAACACAGCTTATCACAGCACAGGCGCTCAGGTAACCATACCGATACAGCAATGGATTGCCTTGGCTTTCGCACCGACCGTGAAATAGACTTTGGCCCTTGGTTGACTGACTGGCTCTAACTGCTGCCAAACCCCGCTAATGGGATTGCATCAGTATACTTAGAGAGTGCAGACGTTAATACGACGGACACATTTTAAAGAAAATAGAGTTTGTATGTCAATATACTTAGAAAGAACAGCTAAACAAATACATTTTCATTCGCAGTAATGACTATCACGTGACCTGCTTCACAGCGCTGCAGCGGCACTAACTGAGGACAGGTTTTCCCGTGTAACATATGTCCATCCGTAGTTACCGGTAACCATAGTTCAGCCCGGTAACTGAGGCGCGTCTTAACTGTGGTTAGCACGCCCGTGTAACTAGGGTTTTACTTAGCTTGCAGTCGCTCGTCGACAATCGGGACGGCATTCAATGGAAGCTTAGGAATGACGCTTAAACAGATCCTCAGCAACGAAGAATTGGCAGAACGATGTCGTAAACGTGCCGAAAGTTCTTCAAACGTTACACGGCCACGCAAGAAGTTTTATTACACACAAATAAATCCATGCTCTCCGGCAGGTGCGAGTAGCCAGTGCCTCAGCGATCCGCGGCAGCCATTTTTTATTGCTTTTGGAACGGGGCAGCCTGCGGCTATTCAGAAGAAAACTAAGTTTTGTTCGGCATAATAATGCATGTTTAACGCGTACACGTCACTTTGACGCCATTAGGTGTTACGGTTTTGTGACGTCGCGCGACAGGCAGATGAAGTAGGCGCAGTCGTAAAACGTTTGACCAATAGGCGAGGGCTAATGGCGAAGAGGCGTCGAATGAGAAATGACTATTTCTCTTTTGGTCGGTAAAATTATGCATAATAAATGCTTACGAGTCTTATAAGATGGGGAGCTGTCGCGGTTTTCTTGACGGCGCGTGACAGAAAGGTGAAGGAAGGTGGTCCAAAGAAGTTTTTGATCAATCGCGGAGGCCTGGGGTGCTATGCAGGATGCGCCGAGTTTCTCGTTCAACCGAGTTTTGCCCGAGTTTGCTCGACGGCAGTCAGTGAACGGAGATACCGCGGAACGGGCCGAAGGTGCAGGCAAAAAAAATATGTAGACAAAAAGTCGCGTATGACAACATGAGCGCACCCTGCGCGGCACGCTGCTTCCACGTTTCAAGCGCAGAAGGCTGCACAACGAAACGCGCCAGCGCCGCGTACTGTTATCCACGGATTATCGCAACTTAGCGATACCGTGACTGCCCCGCTGTCTGTCAGCACACTTGCCGTGAGCCGTTTGCCACGCCTTTCCCGGGCGCGTCAAGGGCGTGCCTCATCTTTCGGGCGCTATCTATCTATCCTCCATCGAATGCGAACGGGTATACATGCGGCGCATTCTTGCACCTACACTTTCACTCAAACGAATACGTTAAAATACGAGAAATAAAATAACGCACATTTTTATTTCTTTAGGTATCTGTTTTTCGTTTTCAATCCTAGAAATTTGTGATGACAAACGGAGATCGAGCAAATTATTAAATTTTGCACTTCTTGCCGTGAGTGGTGACAGGGAGGCGAAAGCTTAGAAGCAGTACATTGAAGCGGGTCGCACGCACGAGGGCGTTCATTCGGTGATAAGTCGCCTAGGGGCGCTGCAGTGCTATTCTCAATAAAGTCGGTCATGATCCATGGAGGGTCATGGCCACTCTTTCTCTATTAGGGGAATAAAAACGCAGCGCCGCGGTACGGCTGTTCATCGCAGGCGCTTCACTAGGCTATTAAGGCCCCCGGTTTACCAACTAAAAACGACACAACAGCTGTCGCTGTAACATGGCGGTATGTTATTTTAGAGTGCGTAGTGACGCAGTTCAGTGAAAATGTACCTGTTTATCTTTGTGCGCGAAGCCTCTGCGATACCTTGCGAAAAGTGCGTGCTGCCCCAGCGACACAATTCATCGCTTGCCCAGTGAAGGCGCCTCTGAGCGCATGTGCGCAGTATATGAGTGTGTTGTGCAGTCGAAGGTGCTTGCGGATTACCTCTGCTGGAGCCAGCAGCGATCGCAGATGGATATCGTAACGACACCGCAGGACTCGCATTTTGGCGGGTGAGGGCTCTTGTGTGCAGTTATGAAATCAGATTTCGAACGGAGAGAGGTGTTGGAACTGTTGAGTGCGCAGTGCTTGTGATGAAGAAATGCCATTGCACTGGGCCTAGAAGAGCGAGCGATTCTCGGACGCTGATCGTGTTTACGACGTTATGGCTCCGTTTCATCACCGATGACAGAGCAGCCATCTGAAACGACTGCTGCAATAAGCACTCCTCAGCATCGTCGTCCCCCTCGACGCCTCGACGCCTTGCAAGCACCTACAGTGACGTGCCGATAATTATTTACTGTGCGCTACGCGCCGCAATGCAGGCAATGAAACCGTATTGTGCGGCCATCTCAGCCCGAGAAGATGTATGCCAGCGACAGGCAACGCTTTGTTTTCGATAGTGGTGCTCCGTACATCACCGATGACAGTGCGTTGTGCGTGTTTTATGTCGGCGGTCAAGATTGTTGATGCCTCTCAGCTCGACACCGCGTCGCTGTTGCCGGAAGATAAGTTGGGCGTGGCCCAACTGTAGTGGGTGCGCGCGCAATAGTTACATGCCTCGCGCGGGGCGTGACCTCTGGTTTTGATTGACAGGCGAACTCGTGCTAAACTCGTACATCGCGAAACCCCCTCCGAGTTCAACTCGGGAACATGGCGGCGGCAGCAGCAGCAGCCTGTTTCATTGCATCCAGCGGCAGCAAGCGTCAGTATGACCGTCCGGACCCGTTCACCTGCATGACCGACGGGGAGTTTCAGCGTCATTTTCGCCTGTCGAAGACATCAGTGTGCTGGCTGTGTGACGAGCTTGGCGAAGACTCGTCTGCGGAGACAGCGTGGCGGGCTTCATTCACTCACCGTTGTAGAGCAAGTCATCTGTGCCCTCCATTTCTACGGGACTGGGAGTTTTCAGGGAAGCGTCGGCGCCGAGCGTTACATCGGACGCCATCAAACTACTGTTAGCCACTGTGTCAGAGATGTGTCTGACGCGCTTATCGATGCGGCAGTGCGTAAGCGGTGGCTAGCTTTCCAGAATACTGCGGCGGAGCGGGCATATATAAAAGAATGCTTCCCACTTCGTGGGAACATTACGAGCGTAGTCGGGTGTGTCGACGGAACGTACGTAGGAATTAAGGCGCCTTCAATGTCAGCGTTACTGTAATTAACAGAATTTTTCGCTGGTTGATCACTTTTTGTCGATTGTTCTAATTGTCTGTCAGGGTGCCTTCCAAATGGCTCACTTTCTTGGGAAAGAGGTTATTTAAGCATAAATAGATAAATGGATATCACAAATTGTGTAAAGTAACGTATGAATCCTAATCTCATAAAGAACTTGGGGTTCTTCATTGGTGAAGTTACTAAGTATGCACAATGCTGAATTTTGGTCATGCGTAATCTATCGGCCGCACTATGAAACAGCGAGGCATTGCACAATTTGTTGCAGCGCGAGATGTGGATGTTGCGCCAAGCCGGTTGTGCCTATGCATTTGTGGCGAAATGAAAATGCATTGAGAATCTTAGTGTGTTGGCTTGAATGAAGAAAATACTTCAGATTGTTTGCTCTGTTCGCTGTCGATGCATGTGCCAGAGGTTCAGTGCATCTTCTTTTTTTTTTGGGACGGGGGGTGGCGGCTTTATTCTGGATGAATAAATTGTATATTTTCGTCTCATAATGGGGCTCTAATTCTTAAGCATTAGAACAATGCACATCCGATACTCTGCAGAACTCTCTGTACGTGAAGATGTCATGAACCACCAAGGCATTATTACATATCGGGAGAAATGTGGTACAGATGCCAATGAAACGTGGGTCTTTAACCTACCATGATAAAAATAAAACTTGCTGAGCAAATAGACCATTTGTACAGCTTTAGAGCAACGATTACACAAAACGTGATATGCCCAAACAAGTAAACACTTGCCGCATTGCCAAAGTAGGCTGAGCGACATGCAGCATATATTGGCATTGAACATGTCTCGTAACTGTTATTTTTATTGTAAGCCCTCGCTGTCACACCTTTCCCTCCAGCACTCCCTTTACTGAAACGTGGCACTGTCTTTCCATTGGTGTCATGATGATAATGGTAACGGCAGCAGCAAGGCTGGTTAATGCTTGCCTCTTTGATTCCTGTGAGTTTAGTGGTAAAGAATATGGCACGTTCATACATACAGCTGTGCTGCAAAATTTAACATTTGTGATTTTTCGGAGAACTAATTCGTGTTGGGAAATTTCAAAGATGTGCACCATTGTGGCCTAATAACTAGAGCATTGGTGAGGTTGAAGACGGTGTATTGGTATAGAAGCTTGAAGTTTAATTGCACAACAATTCGACGGGACACAAAGAGAAATACACACAGCAGAATGCTTTGCTGTGTGTGTTACACTTCTTTGTGTGCCGTTGAATTGTTGTGCGATCCAACTTAAAATAGAGCATTGGGCTTCTTTGGTGCAGGACCGAGGAAGTGTGAGCTATTCGACAACATGCCAGTGCCTTGCCACACACATATGGAAGTTGGAAGGTTTGCAAACAAAGCTTTGCTTTCAAATCCACCTGCTCATGTAATACAAGCGCTGATTGAAAGAACCATAACACAAAAATAATGGTGAAATCAATGGCCTGTGAAAAGTGTAATTTGTATATAGACACTGTTGACATAATAGGTGCCATACCGGTGCCATAATAGGTGCCATACCGGCCTCAAAATTGTACTGGACAGAGCAGTTTGTTTCCTATGTGAAGCTCGACCTCCCATTACATGCTGTGCAAATAACCAAGCTCAGTTTGTTTTGACGTGCTACACAACATTCAGTGTAATCTGTTTTTGATTCTAAAGAAGTGCCAAACACCACCTCTTTTTCAAGGACGTCATGGGAATATTTGGCGAGACTTTTTTCAGCCCCTCATAATGGAAGTGTGGTCAGCCAGCTTTGCTTGGATGCCTTTATAGATTTCTGCTCCTGATCATTGTGTGCTATCAAATTGCAGAAGTCTATGCAACTGGTGCAAGGCATTACGTGTTTCTATAGTCGGATACAACTTCAGGAGGCTGCGGAATCTGCACTTTAAGGCAGGTGAACACAAGCCTGCACCAATGGGCACGCACTCGAGACTGATATCGTGCCGCCAGACAGACTAATATTGCTCGTTGGAGAGGGACTATTTCTTTAGACGTGTAGGCAATCGGCTGCTGCGCTTTGGTCATCTGGGTGGGGCCTCTCCTGTCTTCTGAAGTTTTATCCGACTGTAAAGGATGCTGCTTTTCATACAACACAAAAGGACAAAGTGTACAATTATTTGGCCTATGAAATGGATACATCAGAAGTGTGCTATGCAAGGGCTTAAGATGTGTGAAATATGGTACTGCAATTATAAGACAATGTTAAAGAATATGTGGTATCGAACATGCATGTAATGGCACATTTGAATCGGGGAGTGTTGCAGTCATATGCACAGTCTATAGGTGATAGCATTATTAAGCTCCTGCTGTTTCCTTTCTTCATTGTGAATTACACACACCGTTCATCTTGTGGCTAATGAACGCGCACTGTATTCTTGCACATAGAAAGAACAAACAGCATGATGACGTGTATGCTGCATTAGTGTATTTTTTATTTACATGGTCCAAGAGTGGCACAGGTTGTCTTACGTTTTTGCCTATTTTGAAGGGACACAAAGTGCATGTTATAAGTCTCCTAATATGCACAGCACAATGTTTACTGCAATAATTTTATTCATGTTCTTGAATAATAAACAAAATATTAAACTGAAACCTCCTTTATAAGGTGCCTTCTGTGGGCTCGACAGGAGAGCAGTGAGGGCACCGATACTACTGTTGCGGAGCAGCCCTCTGGACCTTTGCCACACTCTCAAGAGCACCTGCCTGGCGCTCGCCTACTGCCACCAGGCGGTTGAGTGGCTCCAGCAGCAGAATGTTTTGCTGCAAAAAAGTGTATATGAATGAATCAGCCACGTACAAACCATTATTTACAAAGAAAAATGCTCGTTGCACTATTAGTACTAAGTGCCTTTAAATGTGGAAGCCTCTAGTGTAGTATGCTTAGTAAAACAATGCGTTGGGACAACATTGCTTTATTTTTCAAAACTGGGGTTTTCTTTTTCAGAGCCAATTGTCATGTTGATTAGTGTGCCAGCAGCTGAGGTGGCCCTGCACCTTCACGAGTCTCTACTGTCAGCACCACAAACCTATTTTTGTTCGCTGCAAAACAAATGCCTCACCCTACAATCCCGTCTTATATGAGCTGATTGCATCCTATGCCTACAAACATATTCTTGTCCCATTACGCAATTTTCTACCATCCGTGGCTGTAGTTCTCTCTCCTTGACATTCATTCTGTAATGCTTATGTAATCACCTGATATGAATTGGCAACAAGTGATCGAATACGTGCATGACCTGCCTGCCGATTCCTTTCTTTCTTCTTAATCTCAACTAGCATATCAGTTGCCACGGTTTAATACGCCACTGTCTTCCTGCCTTAATGCTATCTGCAACAATTTTTGTTACTTCGCTTTCTACACAGTCCTTGACATCTCAAGTTTCTTTGTTAACCTCCAGGTTTATGTCCCATATTGCATAACCGGTGGAATGCAATGATTCTAGACTTTTTTCAAGGATATCGGTAACGTGGCGATCACGATTCGGTAATGCCTTCCATGTGCTGTTCTACCCATTAAATTTTTGTATAAGTTTCCTGCTTTATATCAGTACTTGCTATTGATATCTCACTTGGATAAAGATACTCTTCCATAAATTTTCTAGCTTAATGTCACTCATGAATTTATGTTGCCTCACCAAGTTAGTGAAGGTTACCTTCGTCTATTCCTTATTTTCGCGGGCCCACTTGCACGTAAAAGCACGAACACTCATTGGTTCTCACTGCCTTCTTTAAACTGCTGGACATTCAGTTCGTTACTACGAAAGTGACTTAAACCGTGCACTCTTATTATGCTAAATATGAAACAGTACAAATATACTTATCTGCAGTTTGTCGAGGTCTCCTTTACTGTGTTGGTAGCGAGATCCATCGTCGGTACCACCTCGTCGCATCGTAGCTATATAGGATGTCTACCTTTTGCCCACACTATGTAATGTTCGTGACGCTCGCAGTCACGCAGAGTGGAGGAACTCAGCTCACTCGCAGAAGCAGCACCGGACAAGTTGTTTCTTCAGCACTTCGCCGTGAACAGTAGGTGCGCGTTGCGATCTGTAAAATCGCCGAAGCTATTGGCAGTCTTACCATATGCACGGGAAGATTGCCCATGGAGCAACAGAACTATCCAAGAAATAGTGGCCTTCGTCGAGCCTGATCACTACGTCGCGCACTGCAAGCTCATTGTACGGGTTTGTTTACACTGGGCCTCTCTGATGCTTAGCCGCCATGCTTGCCCGGTGAATGGATGTGATGACGCCACTACAGCGCTCCCTCGTGGTATAATGCGAAGCGTACTAAATTACAAATTAGTCTAAGACGCATTCAGTGCACATCTCGTAAGCTTCAAAATGCTTCTAAACCACGTTAAAGTAACTAATAATATTGTACTAAATGCATTTATTTTACAACTTGCTTCTGCATGTAATACACTCGGTGGAACGACAAACAAGTGAAAGAAGGCACGACCATGCACCGACGGTATGATCACGTGAGCCCCAGTTTGTCGACCACCCAGAAGGCAACGCCCAAGGAATGATAGCCAGCCAGAGTGAATCTAGATAAACCAATGAAACTGGAGGCTTGTCGAAAGATAAACTGTGTCTCGGTACCATTCGTGCTTTCATCTTGGGGTGTCGCCAGAGCTCGTGAAGATCCCGAGTTTCGCCAAACTCGACGCATCCTGCATAGCACCCCTGATTTCAGAATTGAAATAGAAAATTTTGCAATATTCTTACGTTATTGCGCCCCTAATTTTGCCATTGCAATGGGTGTTCAGCCTTTTGCGCGTAAGCGCAACTTTTTTAAACCCGATTCTGGGAACATGTAGCTTCTTTAGCGAATGTGTCTCGGCCACATTTGCTCATCCGCTGACGCTACCGTGCCGCGGTTTACGGCTACAAGAATTCCTGGGAAGGAACTAGGCCATCAGGACGTAATATTCGTGCGAAAGCCAGCCTTTAGGACAGTTGTTACTTTTTCTTTGTTTTCTGGTGAGGGCAAGTTTCAGAAAAGTTGAACTGATGGAAATCTAGTGACAAAAGAGATACAGTGGAATCGCGTACTACGAAAGCAGGAAGAAATTTACAAGGATGGCTGGGACGTCTTGGTCATGATATGTGGCCCTGGAGGCTCGTCTCACTAACTGTACCTACACAGACGAAAATTATTAGACCGAAGGCAACTTTAACACCTAACTGTAGCATAGAACGGAGATCAAAGAACAACGGCGATAAACCAACAGCTAAAGAGTTTAAGTATCTTGCTATTGCCTGCCAACCAAGTAGCCAGATAGGAAAACTGCTCATTTGATCTACATCCGTGGCCCTCCGGAATGGAACCGATATCAATGGGTGTCAGTTTTTGATAAATTAGTTCTTGGGTTTTACATGCCAATTCCACAATGGGATTATGAGGTAAGCTACACTTAGGAATTCCGCTATAATTTCGACCACCCTGTGGTTCTTTAACGTGCACCCAATCCCATTTCGTCCCATTGACATGCGGCTACCTCGACCAGCATTTGATGACGTGTCCTCGGGTTGCATTTCCTTGATCTTCCTCTACACTCCATGCTAGGCTTGATGATTTTGCAGTCAAAGCTACCCTGTTCACTCACTTTCGTTAGTTGAACGGCCATTAGATGAGCTTTTGTTACAGCGTAACGTTATTTGGATAATAACCCAATACTACGAAGGCCCAGCAGTGCAAACTGTGTAGAGTGAGAAACATTCAACAGTTTGTAGTGCACCATTGCCACTAATGCCGTGGGCGAATGAAAATAAATCAACGACTAAATGTCAACAATTGTCTCGCTGATTTTCAGACTTGCGAAGAAAAAATACGTGGAAAGTGAAACCCAAAACACTTGCACAGTACTCAAATAGCATTACCATGCCTAAACTTTTCTTTGTGTAAGCTTTTGAAGGCAAACGGTAAGTATAGTCGATAGTTCGAGGGCGAGCAACGATTCATATGTAGATGTACTTCACAGTCAGTTTGTACTACGATATGTGAGGACCCGTACTACGATATGTTAGGAGTGCTTATCACTAACGCGTTTTTGGTATTTGAGATTTATTATTTTTCACGCAAAGAACTTGGCTGCCTAGACAAATAAAGCGTTGTTTTGGGACTAACACATATTACTATTGAGCGTCAAACGTCCTATTGCAATAGTTTGACTTTTCCCTAGGAAGCTGTAGCCACGAGCAAGAATACTTGTTTTCGCGTTATCATAACACGCAGCTAGAATGCTAAAGTAGGCTGTATAGCGTTATGCTATACAATCTGCCCGCGAAACAAAGCGATACACTTCCACAAACACCTGCGGCACGACCTACATATGAAAACGTGAGGTACAAGCAAACCACACGCACACGCACACACACACACGCACACACACACACACACACACACTAACACACACACACACACGTGTACAAAAAAGATGTAGCATGCAGTGTTTGTGTTCACACGGCTCTTGTACGAAAGATGTGGAGAGACAGGAAATCTTTATGGACCAGTGTCATAGGGACAGTACTGTACGCTGCAGTACTAACGTAGGGCAACCCTGCAATGACTTTTACAAAACATTTGTCCAGGGCCTAATTTACCCTCAATAAAAAGCACAGAAAAAATTGTTAGTCATTTGCCACACCTCAAGTTACTGACGGAAATAATCGCGAGAGAATATTTTCTCCATTGACAACCACGTGTTCAGCAACCTAACATACTATGCAGGAGGCTTCTAAACCATTGCTAAATCGACTTTTGTCTACCGGGTATGGGGTTCATGGTTCAAACTCGAGCGTCACAGTGAGGGCCGCTCCTACGCCGAAAGGACACCTAAAACATGGTTCTTAGGAGGGTGATGGTTGAGGCTAGGTGGTTTTCCATTATAGATTCTGTGGTACAGCGCGAAGCAGGGGCAAAGGTCGCAAGAAAAACGAGGGCAAGCGCTTGTGCTCGTTTTCCTTTATTTTTGCGTCCTTTGTCCCTGCTTCGCGCTGTACCACACAATCTACAACATGGTATCTAGCCTGCGCTATACTGGGGCGTCGCACTAAGCTGGCTGAGCAGGCCCATGTAATCCTCCGTATCATTCTGCAGAAGTTGTCTGTTGGTAAAGAGATGAGATTGGGAGGTTGAAGGACTCTAGAAACGGATGTACTTTACATATTTATACATCTGGCTCCGGATACGGCAGCAGGATCCTTGTCTGAGCTCACTGCATGTCTGAGCGCACACATCAGCGCACAGTAACTGCAATAAATGTGTCCGCTTTTAAAACACTCGTTTTCCCTAGGCAAGTAGATGAGGTAATCTGATGGCTGTGCCTCGGTCAATCCTAATGGTCGAATTGTTCGCGAAATGCCACCCCTTACGTCGTACCGTTGTGCCAGACTTCATTCACCTCCAACGTTGTGCGATCACCCCCACATACGACGCAGCCACGTGGCAATTGGGAAGTTGAAGTCGACGCCGTTCTCACCAAAGTCATTACGTTGCATCAATTTGTGGACTTTCCGTGACGGTGAGCTTGCAGCGACCTGGAAGCCCTAGCCTTCACAATTCTTACCATTTCTGCGGAATCCGGGGGTCGTTGTTACCCTAAAGGAAGCCCGTCAACATTCAGTGCTGGGGCTGCGTAGTAGTATAGGTGGCGCTCGTCATGTGGTCGCTTTGTGGGAAGCACTGAAGGAATGCTCATTGCCGTATTGAGACGCAAAACTACCCACAGGTAAAATTATTCCTGGAAACTAACCCAGTCGTCATTTCAATTCCACATACTGGGTATGTCGGTTTGATTCTACGTCACTGAAACACCGAGCCTCAGGCCATCGGCTCTGATTGCCGCTTTAAATAAACATTTTCAAGGTCACACTCCTCTGTTATTATGAAATATTATTTGCAATATGTTTACCTTGCCAGGCACTTAGATATACTTAGATTGCACGCAGGGTGTGTAATAAAAATGAAAGTAACCATTGGGAACATAGTCATGTACAGGAGAACGTACCTGGTAACATCTGTCATATCAGACTTCCTCTGCATGAGTTTATGCTTGCAACCTGCACAGATGTTCTGGGGTTCGAAGCCTGACTTAAAGCATGCTTATTCATCGGTAGAGCTGCTAGAGGGTGCTATAATGAAAACGCAAGTTTGGGCACCCTGAAGGCAATTGACCGAAGAAGCCTGCAGTCAGCACTAGAAACGGTCAGCTTACTAGACATGCTTGCCCTACATTTGTTCTAAACCCTTCTTATTATAACTTTCGCTGTAATGCAACATGGCGTCCATATGAGAAGGGACAGATTTGACTCATTAGAAAGCGAATGATAGCATAGCAAACGCTAGTTGTGGGTTTGCGTTCGAAATTATTGCGTGTGAAAACTGAGTAGCCATTAATTCATACGAAATAGGCTGACGAAATGCAAAACAGGACAGGAAGGCACACAGAGATGAGCCAGGACAAAGTGCTGTCATCTGCACTGAACGGGTTTCAGGCGCCATATCAGTGGTCTCTTTGGTATGTCCAACTTTAAGTTAGTGGGTGATCTTTCGCGCCTCAGTCGCGAAGGCACAACGCTTTGGTGTTGGTACGGGACGAGCGCCAGCAGGTCTGCTCTAGAGCTCGTTTGAGAGTGGTGCTTTTTGCTGCGGCCGAACGGCTAGTCACTTGACGTTTTTCTATTTGCTTGGCGTTTTTTTTACCAGGCAGAAGGAATAAACGGGCAAAATGTGCCTGGCAGAAAACATGCCAGCTCTACCTTTTTTTTTTACTGTCGAACAATTTTTTTTGATAACAAGGCATTCAGAGCCGTAATAAAAAAAATGGGTAACAGCAAACGAATATTTAATTGAATGACATCAGCAAAAATATTATTTACAGGTACTCTACTTTGCTGTGGGCAATATGCACTCGGTTACATTCAGTAGAATGGCCCGTGTTTTTTTTTTTCAATTTAAAACACGGCCTACGATAGATGGCATACCCTTTCTATTGTTACGATAAGGAAGAAGAAAAAGGCGATAGTCTTGAAGACGAGGAAAATTTGGCACAGCCTGGCTAGGCTCTGTTCCGTCTCCGGGAACGTTTTCTGTTGTACATTTATACGCCGGCGATGCAAAAACAACTCGGCTAACTAGATGTGATGACCAGAAATAGGTGCACTGACATGGCATGCAGATGACGAGGCAAAGGCGAAGGCGTTTTAAGTAATTTTGCACCGCAATTTTTAAAGCCTTGTGAACTGAAAAACGGATTTTAGTGCATCCGCACTTAAGAAGGGTAGCCGTTTCTGTGAGGCAGATCACATTCATGGCATCCGTTTTTACTAAAGCAGAAAACAGGTGCAAATTGTGATGCTCACCACTAAAAGCTAGGAGGTGCAACCCCAGCTGTTATACTGCAGACGTTATTTTGATCTGCACCTTAAAATTGTCGTGCAATCGTTCATGTAGATCAGTGAAGCAGCCAACAAAATCAGGAACATTGGACATGGTTCCACGTCATATTCATTCAACGTGAAGCAGAAGAAACAGAGGAACATAATCAACGAATGTAGCTGGCGGCTGTGTCCGGCCCTGCTGTCACATGTCATTACTTTCGCGGCGTCGCCGCATCACGGTGCCAGCGGTCCAAACACATCCCGTGCCCTATGCCTTTAGAACCATTCTATGTTGTTGGTCATTTCGTTTTGCCAACTGAGCTCCTGATGCACGATCTGCCTGAAGGCCGACATGAGATGGAGTGGTCTGATGGCCGGGTAGGTTGGGTCGCAACAGTTGTGATAGGGGCATGCATGCCAAAGATCGCTCTGATGTGTCACGCTTTTGAGTAACGTAAGTTTAGACGACGCATTGCGTGGGCAGCTGAGTCTGCGCCCTGCTTACTAATAAGGAATTCGAAAACGTCACATCAGATGTCCTTTAAGAGGCGTAGGATCGTGTCCTGCTCTACCATGCATGAATTTCTCAGTTCCCGAATTTTTTTACCACCTCTACGATGGGCTTTGTTAAAGTCACACCCAGAACTGGTACCCTTGAGTATGTTAACTGCTCAGACAGTTTTCATCTCCCCGCAGTGCCGCCGAACGTGTCCTTGATCTCAGAAACAAATCAGTCCGATGTTGAGGAGGTATTGCCTTTTTTTTTAACGCGCCAGTGAAGTGTCAGTCAAGGGAAATGCGGCATTCACATCCGATCGGTTATACTAGCTCTGCCTTTTATGGGAGGTAAGCCACATGTTGACATCCTCACCTGTATTACATGCAAAAGTCCGTAAATGCCTTTCGAGATTCAATGGACATGACTGCAGCCGGTAGAGTCACTACTCACCGTCGCCATAAAATATGTGGCACATTCACCAGTGCTATTGCAAATTGGTTTCTTGCGCTAGAAGACGCTGACAAAGAAAGGAGTCTACAGGACACACGAAACGCTGTGCCGTGTACCTAGCTTTCCTTGTCCGCTTTGTCTAGCAGAAAAACCATGACGCATCGCGTAGCCATCTGGCCCAAATCACAAATTCGAAGTCCACCAGCAATGCTACATCCTATTTACTCAAAGGTGAAGAGTAGTTGAGGTGGTAAGAGAAAAGATAGTCGCTAAGATATGCAGCTTGAAAGAAAGAGCGTCATTTTCTATTTAGACCGTTTTTCCCGTAGAACTGCAGTAGAATACTAAGCGGCTCAGAAAACATGAAGTCGGCCAGCTTTAGATATCTCAAGAAATGCGCCTGAAGGAACGGTCATTTTTATGTTTCCTTTAAATGGTCAGCAATGCCTAAGTTGGAAAAAAAAAACAATTTCATGATAATTTTCATGAGTGAGAAATCTCAGTCTGAACTAGTGGACTCTAATGTCTAATATTTGCTGCAGACGTTACAGAAATGTGAGTAGTAGATGCCGATAAAATAAAATGTATATCTGGAGTTTGGTGTGCCAAAGCCATAAGTTGATTAGGGGGCCCGCTGTAGTGGGAGATTCTGTAAAAATTGTGACAACCTGAGTTGCTTTATTCTGCACCAAGTGTATGGTAGAAAACCGTTTTTGCATTCTATCCCCAACACAATGCAGCTATCGGGGTATCGATCAACTTAATGGCCTCCTGCTCCGCACCACAGTGCCAAAGCCACAGATATACTCGTGCAGTTGGTGTTAATAAACCTCATTTCTCGGTTTGCGTGCACCTATATACAGCCGCTCAAGGTAATTTTCGCCTTAAGAAGTTTATTATCTACGAAAATTACCTATATAGCAAGTTTATGGTTAAATGTAGTTTATCTTTAGGTATCTCATTTTCCTCGTGAAAAATAGCTGCGAATTTGAGTACTGCATATTGGCATCGCTGCCATGCCCACTCGATGTACTTATTCACTCAATTCACTGGTGTTGATTGCTATGATGATCTCCCACTTCTCGGTTTACATAACGCCGTCAATGACTGGAAGCGGTAACATTCTCGCGACTATATTGTTGCTTCTTATTCTGCCGACTCACAGGATTATCATAACGACGCCGTCCTTGTACACAATTTCACATATATTGCTACATCTCTTCAACGAAAAGCCCAGTGGGCCATTAGGACCACTGTGCTTTTCGTTCTGCATTAGTCATAGTGGGCTGCCTACAAAATGCGGAGGGCAGTGGTGGCGTCGGTCCATACGATCATTTATTGTAAACACACAAATCAGTTGTAGTGGATGCATAAATTTCTTCGTCGCATTTGTTGTAGTTGTCTTCGCTGAATAGGCTTCTACAAAACGCGTAAAAGATTGGAATTCAGTGGGGACCGATGGAATCTTACGTTATGTAGGTCATTTCATTGAATTGGCGCTTTTTGAGGAGACGTCGTACTGTAAGAGCAGGCACTAGTTGCATTTTACTACTGATGCATGGGAAGGCTATGACTCCAACTAAGAAGCATCATGAAATAGTTTCTTAAATATGTGCCTCTGTATCCTTACATGTGTATGCGAAAGACAAGTTAATGTTCTGACTCATCGTTATACCAAGTGATCTTGTTGAATGCGCATAAGTTCTAACGGCGTTCGACAGTAAAGCCAAAAGCTTTATTTGGCTGCTTAGGCATGTCAAGGTTAACAGTGCAACTATCAATCTTCATGAAACAGCTTGCCTGTATCTATACCTCTATATGAGTGCCTGCGTGTACGACAGGCACAACTAGCAGCTGTTCTAAGCTTCACGTGATCGAGGTCAGCGAACTATGCGAGCGATTATATTTCTCTTTTCCTATATATACAGACGCCAGTACTCTTTCAATCTCACGGCGCTCCGCACG
Organism: Dermacentor albipictus; assembly: GCF_038994185.2. Taxonomy (NCBI): domain Eukaryota; kingdom Metazoa; phylum Arthropoda; class Arachnida; order Ixodida; family Ixodidae; genus Dermacentor; species Dermacentor albipictus. The sequence continues at coordinate 37,258,641 of NC_091825.1, forward strand.
AATAGCTAGGCGGTATACATCGGCTGCTTTTTAATTGCGATGACTAAAGCAACTGCGCAAGTGATCATCGCCGCTGTACTTTTGGTGCCTGCACTGGCAAAGCAGGAATGTGGATCCTATGAGACCGACGCTTTTGAGGTAATTTTGACGTCGTCATACTTTTTCAGTAAAATATCGGGCACTGGTTTAGTGCTTTAAATAACTGAAATTGAATTGTACTCTCACATATTCATAGCACACATAATGGGTAAAAATCATTGATACTATATGTCACAAAGAATGTAATTTGGGATATCCAAATGAACATAAAAGTATACCTAGAACACAACTCTGTCGATCGTAGGAAATTAGATGAGATCTAATGTGTGGCTTAATGCACACTTTTTAGTGAAATTTTGTTTTTCGCAAGCATATATGGCGCAATGTACCATTTTAAAGAAAAAATGATTAGGTCACGCTTACAAATACTCAGTTCGTTAAAATGTTTCACACCATGCACTTGCGCTGAAATAGAAATGGGTCACAAACGGGTCAAATTGCCTATTGCTGCAAAGTGAACCCTTTTCTCCAATGTCGTAAAGAAAGTAAGAGTATTATTGGGCGTGTACGGTTACCTGGGCAATAATTGGACACGTTTACCCATCAATACATATTATTTATTCGACTAAACTACGACAAGTAACTCACATAGACAGTCGTACCTATCCAAACATTGGCAGTCATGACAGGCCACCCTGGCTCACACTACACCAATAATGCTTCACCTATCAGCTCCTTAACTTCAGTTCGCTTTTGTTACAGGTCATTGCAAAACTGCAACACACATTCGCAGGGTTTTCATCGAATGACGAAGACACATCACTTTTATGTTCAACAGCCGACCTTACGTACTATAATGAAGACGCCGGGGAACTACAATACACATTCCATGTACCTGGCATCACAGGGAAAGAAAAGTACGTCCGTTTGTTCTGCAACCTTTAGTGCCCACTGAGTGACCAAACTATCTATGAAAGCAAACATATAAGGCATTAACTCCATTCTATTTTTTTGTCTGTCCACTGTAGGGCAAAAACAGCTTGAGGAATTTTCACTTGCTGATGCGTCTTCCCAGCCGACTTCATTCTATGCCTTAAAGTGCCTAATCAGCATAGCTTTGACATTTTCATGCGGAAAGCTGCGACACAAATGGAACTTTAACTGTCTGATTCCTGCTGATCTAATGACATCATTTTATTGTTTTATTTTTCATTACGTTCCGGCTTTAAGTTTATCCTTCCTAGATTAACACGGAAATACTGTGCAGATTTTACTTGTATTTAGAAGGTTAACAATAAACATACATGAATAATTTACAAGCATTTCAACTGAAATCAACAATACTTCTAGCAATTTCTGCCTCTATTTGTTTTGAACAATTGCAACGGTTACTCGGAAAGGAAAACTAAAATACATTTTTGTTGCAATGTTTTGGGAGGTATAGGGAAACATTAGGTTGATGTACTTGGCACAAATTCCAGACATTCTAGTTAATACAGCGGAGCTGTTATACTGTGATGATATGGATTGTGGCATGCAGCTGTGAGAAGTCAAAGTGTTTAACCAGCCAGCTTTCAAAGCGTTTGACCAGACACCTTGGTAGGATGGTGATTGTGTGGCAGCAACAAGAGGAGAATTAATGACGCTGATTACGGAAGAAGACCGCGTCCCACAAGCAAGGAAGTGGCGTGCGGAGAGCGGGAGTGCGTGAGAGCGAGCGGTAGGCTCGAAAGGCAAGTCGCTGACCGGTGGTCGAGGCTCGGGTACTGGGGATCGGGTGTTCTGCTACCGTGCAGACTTTGGCTCAGAACTCGCTCCTGTCTGTACTCTCCTGCGCACCAGCGCCTTGCCATGATGGCGACCTGGTACAGTGCTTTGTGCTGGGAACGGAGACGTTGCAGGAGTGACTGGTGAGCCGCTGGCCAGTAACAGTAGTGGCCTGTTGCTACCCCGGCTAGCTGTCTCCCCTGTTTCGACATCGCGACCAGATGCGGCGTGTTGGCGACGGCGTATGACGTGGCACTCCTAAACTTACCAGCTGTTCTGAAGAGCCCAGCAATGCAGCGAAGCAGCGGCAACGAGTCTGTATAGTGTGTGTTGTATGTAAAAGGCGCCCGTCTGCCTTGTAATTATTAAAAAGGATCATGAGCTCAAAGTAAACGTGAAGTTACCTCGACAAACTCACGGCCTTGAAAGGATCGTTTCAATAAAGACACGGCAGACCCAAGCCGTGTACTTGAGAGTGCGAGAAGCGGGAAGTCCCGCACAATCAGTAACTATAGCCATCGCCGTAGATGACGAAAACACAAAGTCAGAAGTTACTCACGACAATGATTCGGTAGATGGCATTCCTTCTGTGAGCGTGTGCCAAACTCAACCGCCGCAGACGTCAAAGATCTATGGGCACTTCGCTGAGCTAAGCTGCGATAGGCGAAAGACTATCTATGAATGCCTCTGTAGCTGTTTTCTGAACTGTTCAGCGAACGGATGGTGCTGCGGCCGTCAGCATGCGATGCAATTAAGTAAAACTCTTGCTTGGGCTAGTTGGTTCATGCTTGAATTAGTAAAGGCAAGGTGCAGAAGACCAGGACTCAAGAAGAAGAACACAAAGACAGGACCGGTGCCACTCGAGACTGGCAAGGTGAGACGGCAATCAGGTTGACGCACGAAATGGCAGGATCGGTGCGAAAGCTTTGTTGAAAGAAAGGGCCCAATATACAAGAAATATGCTCAAGTAAAACTCTTGCTTAGGCTAGTTATTTCATGCTTGAATTAGTAAAGGCAATTCTTTGCCACTGCTACCTGAAAATGCATTTTGAGGCTCGGCGACACGTTTTCCAATGCATACGTGATGCCAACCTCACAACCAAAGCATAAATGTGTAAATTAGGGCAACATATTTTCCCCTTCCTCGGACACCACATTGGAGGTGCAAAAGTAGAATCTATGCTAAAAACACAGAACAAGATCTCAACCGCTAAGAAACCAACTGCGAAGAAAGCCCTGCCGTCGATTCTCGGCTTAACCAGCTTTTAAAGAAAGTTCATCCCCAACTACGTCGAGATCACCAAACCCTTGATTGAATTTACAAAAGAAAAAAGATCCATACCATTCGGTATCTTTGGGACCGAAACAAGGAGAAAGCTCCCTTATTGTCAAAGACAAGCTCCCCGCAAATTCAATACTTGAAGCCCCGGACCTCGCGAAGCCTTTCGTGCTGCGCACTGACGCCTGAAATACGAGTCTAGGCGCTGTACTTCTGCAGACCACCCGCTGTTTACACCCGTTGCTTATGCTAATCGCGAACTCCTGCCTAGAGAAACACTTTATTCCACCATTGACCTTGAGTGTTTAGCGCTTGTATAGTTTGTTCACAAGTTCCACATTTACTTTGCGGCAAACATTTTGTTAAGCAGTGTGACCATCAGCCAATGCAGTAGTTGCAGTCGGTCAAGCATTTAAAGAACATTTTTTTACGGAGGAATCTGTTAATGCAGGAGAATTCATTTACTGTGCAATCTTAAAATGGTTCGAACAATGTAGGTGCGGATTACTTAAGCTGTGGATGAACCGCGTCACTTCTTTGCGGCAATAATTGTTAGAACTTTGGACTGTGTTCCGAAGTTTTGGACGTGTTTTTGTGGTTAATGTGTGCTCATCATTTGTTTCTACGGACCAAGAACTGTCTTGGAGAGTACACACCTGTCTACGCTCATGTGCACCCTCCTCGTAGGTTGTTTAGAATAGTTTAGGACAGCTACCTTAAGTGGGGGGGGGACACTTGTGATCACGTGGATTGTGGCACGTGGCTGCGACAAGACAAAGTGTTTGAACAGCCAGCTTGGAGTGATGTTGATTGTGCAGCAACAAGAAGAGAATTAATGACAGTGATTACGAAAGAAGACCGCGTGCCACAAGCAAGGAAGTGGCGTGCGGAGAGCATGCGTACGTGAGAGCAAGCATCAGGCTCGGACCGCAGCTGGCTGACCGGCGGTTGAGGTTCGAGTACTGGGGACCAGCTATCTAGCAAGCCAGCGGATTTGGGCTGATATCTCGCTCATGGCTGTGCTCTTCTGCGCACCAGTGGCCTGCTCTCATAGCAGCCTGGTGCAGTGCTTCGTGCTGGTAACAGAGACGTTCCAGAATGTGATGGCGAGTCTCTGGCCAGCTAGATCAGTGGGCTGGTGCTAGGCTGGCCTGCCATCTTCCCTGTTTCCACATAGCGGCCCGGCGCGATGTGGTGGTGACGGCGTAGAACGTGGCCGTCGCAAGCAACTTAGCAGCAGGGCTAAACAGTCAGACTAGGCAGCTATGGGGCGGCAACGACAACTGTCACGGCAGCTATCAAAGAAAGGTTGTAGTAAACCGGCAGGAAAGGATTTCAAGCGTTTGCGGTGCTGACATGAGGCAAAAGAGGCAATGTATTTGGACATCGTTGTGGATAGGCCAGGCCAGAAGCAGTAGGTCTTGATGCGGTCGCAAGTCTTTTGCAAGCCTAAGTGGCCAGCTGAGATGTCGTCGTGAAGTGGCTATAATACTCGCTGGCGAAGGCAGTGACGTAGAACTGGGACACACCGGTGACCTGTTGGGTGGTAAATGTAGCAATGTAGCACGCCGCTTTCAAGGTGGAATTATCGAAGTTGGCGTCGCAAGCGATTGTTGGGTGGCTCGGCGAACCCACTAAGGCGATCCATGAGAGTTCGATAGTAGGAGTCCGCCCTCTGAGGCAAGACGACGTCAGAGCGTGATGAAAGCGTCCGATGACGCTGACACCAGCTCTCGATAACGTCCAGGGACGTTATTGAGAGCTGGTGTGAGGCAGGCGCCTCATCGCAATGACGCGGTTGGGAAGACGACGGCGCGTTACCGAGAGAGAGCGAGAGTGGCCAGCGAGACAATGCGTCTGCATCATGATGCCTTTTTCCAGAGTTGTATGTTATTGTAAAGTCCTATTCCTGCAAGCGGTGTATCCAACGTCCTAAGCGTCCTGATATGTTTCTCATTAATGACAGCCAACACAGAGCATGGTGGTCGGTGACGTTGGTGAAGTAGCGGCCGTAATGGTATGGGCAAAATTTCTGAATCGACTAAACGATAGCCAGGCACCCTTGCTCTGTATTGGTGTAGTTCAGCTCAGCTGGAAAAAGTGTTCGGCTGTCATGTGTTATCACTTGCTCTTTAGAGGCTGCATCACGTTCCAGAAGTACTGCGCCAATACCTTGTGCGCTTGCGTCAGTATGGAGTATGATGAGGGCTCGATCATCAAAGTGGCGAAGCACTGGTCAGGAAGTAAGATGTTCCTTAAGAGCCTTAAAAGCCGACTCACAGTCATTAGTCTATGTGAAAGAGGCACCGGTAAACAGTAGCTTGTGCAGAGGCGTGCTATTGCAGCGAAGTTGCGTATAAATCGACGAAGCCTGACGCCAAGCCGAGCAAACTACGTAGGTCTTTTTGTTGCTGGGGGTGAGGAAACTGGAGAACAGCACTAATCTTTTCTGGGTCTGGCTAGCTGCCATCTATTCAGGCGAAGTGGCGGAATACTTTTAAAGTCTTGCTCGCAAATTTCTATTTTTTTTGTATTGATCTGCAGACCAGGATTTGCAAGGCACTTGGAAACTTCGTCAAATCGATGCAGCTGCTGGCTGAAGTTAAACGAAAAAATGACAATATCATCCAGATAACAAAGGCACGTCTTCCATTTCAGTCCACGAAGTAAGTTGCCTATCATGCGCTCAAATGTGGCGGTAGCATTACAAAAGCCACATGGCATCACACTAAATTTATAAAGTCCATCTCTTGTAGCGAATGCAGTCTTTTCTTTCTCAGTCTCGTTCATCAGAATTTTCCAATATCCTGATCCAAGACCAAGGCTGGAGAAATACTCCGCCCCTTGTAGCATGTCGTAAGCGTCATTAATTCAAGGTATTGGATATACGTCCTCGCGTGTGATCTTATTGCGCGCTTGATAATCGACGCAAAAGCGAATGGATCCATCTTTTTTTTCCTTACCACAACGATGGGAGAAGACCCGGGGTCGTATTATCTTCCCCGCAACCGTGTCAGCAACCAGTTGTTCAATAACCTTTCGTTCAGGCGGTGATACATGACAGGGGCGTCGTTGTATTACAGCGGAACCATCGGTTTCGATTCAGTGTGTAGCCACAGAAGTTTCACTCAACAAAGGGGAACAGCTATTGAAACAGGCTTTGTGCTTCGCCAAGACACCAGTAAGGCTTCGGACTGCGCAGCTGTTAGGTTAGAACCAAGAACGGCTGGAGGAGGGAAAGAATCATCCAAACCTGAGGTTTGTGCTGACGATAAAGAAGGGCAAAACGTCACTATAGAGATAGGTTGAGTGTCGGCGAGGGTTGCCACAGTCATCTTTTTGGGCAGCATCACAGGATCTGGGGTCGTGTTGCAAGCAGGCATGGCCACGTGAAAACCGGACGAGACAGGTGGTAATGAGAATTCAGCAAGAAGTACAGCGGGAAGAAGGGGCGACTAGAGCGTCTTCGTCGGCGATCTGGCTCGATGTTACGGCTACAACGTTGTCGTGACCTGGACGCAGCACGTAGCCTTTAGCGATAACAAATATTATCGCTAATCGCGGAACGTACCCGTTTGTATCGGAAGGTTCTCGAATGTTATCGATTTTTCTTCTCGTTGTCTGTTTACACCGCAGCTTTTGTAGTTCGATTGCATGTGCGACGCTAATTGCGCAGAATTTTATGGAAGGAACATGGGCACCATCGCTTACTCTGTTACCTCCGATGACCCACGTATAAAAGGCGATGCGCTTGACCGGCAGATCAAATTTTTGACGATCTCCGACTCTTTGCCGCTATGGCCATTTTTTGAGTGTAGCCTGTTCTTGAGGGCACAGGTTCACCGAATAAAACGCTAGTTGCGTCGTTCCCAGTTTTGCTGCTTTATTTACTGTCACTACTGCGTGACAGTATGTTTTCTCTCTATTATTTCATTATCGTCATGCCGTCGGCCCAATGGCCCAACTTTACTAACAGCGTGGTCTACAAGTTATGTGCTTGTGCTCATGATGCCACTGTGGTCTTTGCATCTTTGTCATTACAGATTTGTCATATTATCGCCATGCTGTAGGGGCCACGTCATTGTCGCCACCACACTGCCCACACCGTCGTCATGCAATCGTAATCATAAATCGTCTCCACTCAACTGCAATATAATGCGATATCGCAATTCCATCGTCAGCCTTGCGTCGTCGTCATACAGCCGCTGTCGTGCATTCCTTCAATACCGTCGTAGCCAGGCCATCATGGTCAGGTCATCATCATCATACAGCTTCGTCACCAGGTGTCCGCCATAATGTTGTCATGCTGTCGGTCTTATATTGTGGTCATCAGGCCAAAGTTGTCCCCTCAGTATTCGCACGCCCTCGTCGTCATGCCACATCTGTCGTTCTACCACGTCATTCCTTCTTCGTCGTTCGATCATCCTCATGGCGTCGTGGTAATGCAGTCGCGGCCATGCCGTCATGCTCCTCGCTGTCCTTGACATGCCAGTGCCATATCAAAGGGGCACATTACCAGAAATACTGTATGTCGCATAGAACAGAAACAACCCAAGTCGCAGAATCCTTACAACAGATTTGCAATAAAGGTGAACTCATCAGTACTTGCATGGCTATGCAGCTTGAATTCTAATCGCATTAGTGCAATATTTGCTCGTAACTAATACTGAAAGTATTTTTTTACTGATTCTCAAATACATTCGTACAACAACTGTATCAAATGTTTATCTTGCTCATAATATTTTATTATTTGCATAAGGAGGAACACAGCTAAAGTCCATCCTCTTAAATGATTTCTTTCTCCGCCCCAAAGCATTCTGTTATGCTTTAATAAGGTGATGTGATTTGATATAAGAGAGTCTTCTCAGCTTTCAAACCTAGCTAGCACTTCAATGCTTAAGTGCGAAATAATGGTATAGTAATTGAAGGAAACGTATCAATATGTCAATAAACGCCTTGTAGATAAAAATAGGTTCGAGACTGAATTTATATCCCCGCGTGATGAGTAACATGCTCATATACTATTAATTCGACTTGAACCCGTCTCATAGGTATTCCGACAATCATGTAAGAGTATGTATTCAGACACAGATAAGATACACGGACTTCAGGATGGCGGCTCTAATGACATAGCGAGCCTAGGGTTCGGAAGCTCAACACAGAAGCCCTGCTGATGTACACGCCTGATGCATCACCTGTGTTGGTTATGGTGATACGCTGACTCGCTGTATTGCTTCAATGGTTTTCGCATTAACCTCGGCTATCGCCCTGAGATTAATTTTGCTAGATTTTTTTTCCCAATGGTCACTTCAAACGTGCGGTCAGCCTTTGCACATAACATCCCACATAAGGCGCTTTTTGTAGAAAGAAATGTTGAAAACCGCCTTTTTATTGGCATACATACTTACGAATTACTAAACGGAGTGACTTTAAAATGAACCGAGAACGTCTGATACCTTACGACACAGCTGGTCAAGGGTAGCTTCAAGTTTCTGGATTCACTGAATCCCGGAAAAGCAATTATGTTGTTAGAACGTTTTTCGCACACTCTTCCTGCTTTGTCTAGTTTCCACAGAAACAATGTCACAATGCTGCAAGACGATCGAACTGGCCGAATTTCTTTCTCTACGCTCGTGTGTGTAGCTTAAATTGTCCTTGCTTGGTTTACCGTGTTTTGTCTAATGTTGCCCCAATGCTTAGCTTGCTCGGAATCTGATAAAATAACTTAATGTATTTGTTTTTCAGGAAGGATATCACTTTGAACTACAGTAAAACAACGTCTCCAGACGTGCTCACTCTGGTAGAAAGCAATGGTAAGTACAAAAACAAGAAACCACATTTAAGTTCATTAGTCGTCATCGACCACCGTCAACTACAGCCCTCGTCAAGAACATTTGCTTTGCCGGTGAAATATGCATTCATCTTTTGTTCTCACTGTCAAAATCAGCTGCAGTTCTCATCTCACTTTGTAAGTAAGGCTGATAAAGAAAAAAAAATTAACTCGAAGTGACAACATATATTTTCCTTGCAGCATTATTTTGCATGAAGGACTGCGGTACACGAGAGTTACCATGCTTCAAGCCGCGATAGGGCGCTGACTTAGCGGTGAGAAAGTTAAAGCAAAAGAGTCATCTCCCCGGGGTATTCTACACGGACTTTAAAAAGTGCGACAGTATAGCCATGAGCATTGTTCATCCAGGAAGTACACATTTCTATTACTTAAGAAACTGTGCTGCAATCGTCATTGCTCATTATCAGAGTAGTGGGTGACAAGAGAAACTTTTAAAGCAAATCGCAATTTTTTTTCTCTTATGCGTGCTATTGCGGTAATCGGCGGCCGGACATTCTCCACAGACGTAAGGGCGCTGATGCATAGGGCACGGGCATTCTCGAAACAAGAGTCGCAGTTCGCATTTGCCAAGGGATGCCAACAAGCCCTTTGATTCGCAAACGCTTTGTTCTGCAGGCGTCAGAGCTTCGTAACGCATGAAAGCTTATGTGTTTTTGTCCTTGAAGGCACTGCGTCGTGCCTCCACGTCCTCGGTTGGCGGTTGATGGGCACGTTTGTCGTCGATGTGCGTGGGCGTCTGTTGTCGAGATGCCGGCTCAGCACCGCTTCACTTAGACCCGCTCCCATATTGCTTAGGATCTGCCTATTTTCAAAGTGAATGGCAGAATAAAAATCTCGTCTATGAGGAGTAAACAAGCGGAGAAAAGAAAGCGGAGCTGAGCTGCCTTTGTCATGCCGTCGTTATCCTGCCCTCGTGTTCACGCTGTCATGATACCGTTGTGGTCACATTCATCAAGTCTGTCTAATCACACTGTTGCCGTCACGCTCTCATCTCTCCTATCAATACTTATCGACGAATGATAATGACATTGCATGATATTGATATTGTACCGTCATGATCAAACACAATTATAGATGACAGCGGTACGCTTACGACGCACGGCTGCTGTGCTCATTTGATTTCTGCGGTCTGCATAAGCTATTTCCTGGCAATGACATTAAAGTTTGATGGTCTGTGCAACAATTTTTAGAACGATAGGAAAGACGCGCGCTAATACCCAACAAGTCTGCTCCGTTGTCAAGTGCGGTGCCAAGAATGCCATTCACTTGAATGTCAAGAAGGCTGCGATGCAAGTGCATGTTATTAGAGGAGTACAGGTAAATACAATAACACAAGATCAGCTTCACAGGTGGCACTTTCTAGAATTCCGGCTTCAAGAGACGTGGTTGACGGCATTGTCAAAAATGAAACTGGGCATAACAGCGGTCAGCAGTAAAGGCGACGGAAGTGAGAAAACAGAGATCTCGTTAACAGCTTAAGGGCAGATTTCTCGAAATAACAAAAATAAATGCAGTCGTTTTACGTGACAACACTACAGTATGGTTATGAGATACGCATTAGTTTAGGACGCCAGGAGAATTTTGACCAGCTGGAGTTGTTCAATGTGCACCCAATGCATGGACACTGCCGTGTTTGCATTTCACCCCTTCGAAATAGCACCGCCGTGGCCGAGATCTCGTACAGCACCCTCGCGCTTATTTATCAGTGCAACGGCAAAGCCTATAAATTAGCACGGCGAGTTTTCAGAAATATCAGAAGCTGCTTAGAAGCGCAGACTGCATACGACAACATCACTAATGCGAAACGTCATCCTTATGGCCGCTGTGGATACGGATCGGCTTGGTGTCAGGTGGATTGATTTTCACATAGATTCTGGTAACGGGTAACATAGTGAGGCAGTGCTATCGAAACTGTTCTGGCTTTGAAGCAATCATCAAAAGACGTGGCGGAGAGGGTTATCTTATTGATATCTCGGCAAACCATAACATGGGTCAGTGATATTTTCCCACAAGGCTATGCCAACAGGCGTTGATTGAGGCATGAGATTAAGGTGGCTTCGAGTGGGCTACGCACAATACGAGACCCATTGTCTTACGTTGGTGACTACCAACTATAAGCTATGCAAAGGAATGTCGCTGCAGTAGTAGGAAGATGCATAAAGTAATGAGTGACCCCGTGCCTTTTGGGTTGTTCAAAACAGTTGAATTCGAATTGCCCATCAGTGGAACTAAAGTAGGAAACCAGCGGACCTAATTATTCCCCTGCAATGACACTTGAGAGGAAAGTAGGAACGAAACATTAAAGGGCCCCTGAAACGGTTCGGACAAATTTTGTAGACGCGTAGGGTACAGCTTAAGTAGAACATTCGCACCACAATTTAAGTGAAGCGTTACGTATTAATAGAGCTACAAGCGATTAGAAGTTACCCTCCTCCCCAGCCATGCTTTTCCTCCTCAACTCGTTCGCCGAGTGAGCGGGGCTAAGCTCCGCCTTCACTGGTCCCGCGTCACGATGTGACGTCACATCGTTCACTTCCGTTTGTTTTGGAGCCCGCCCGCGCGAAACCTCTCCGCTAGCCGCTTGGCTGTCGACTCCAAGCGAGAGCTATCGAAGCAGCGTGCGTTGCGAGCATTCTGTCGTAGCGCCGAACGTGTCTGGTATTCCGTTAACCACAGGCAAGCTGGTCATTTCTGCAAATGACTGGAGGCATAAACTCAAGCTGATGAAGGAACTTTGGCGTAGACGTACGTGAGCGGCCTGATCGGTCTGCACGGTCCAGACAATTGTAGGCGCAGCGCTTAACCAGCCTAACAAAGCGCTACTATTGCTCTAACCAAGTATAAAACATTTTAAACATTTATAAAAACAACGTGTTGATGATTGCACTCCTGCGAAAAATACGCACCAGCAGCAAAGAAGAATACGCTTCGTTGCTGCTACTGTGTATGGTTTAGCTCTATGCCACCAGGTGGCTGCACCGTGCAGACCATTCACATTTGCCCTTCAGCTCATCTCGGCTCATCCCGTTACGGCACAGTCAAGCGGCCAGACCCTGTCCTCTTGCGCTTATGTTTGCCCTAATACGGGACTCGCGAAACGCTATTGCGTTAGTAATCTTCCGGTGTAAAGTGACGGCCACAAACGCGCAATTCCTGGCGCCGATCGTATAGCGGCAGTCTGATGCGCCGCAGCTAGTTCGCTCGTACGCTTCCTTGCAGAGGGACACGATGTCGCAGCTTGACACATTGCCAGTCGCTACGTTTGCAGTCTACAAGGCAACAAAGTCGAATCGTAGTGCTCGCGAAAAGACTGAGACCAACTCTGACCGCGGAGCTCTCGTCGAAATGGAGTACGTTGTAACACAAGCAGACAACACTTGCTGTGTGCCGGAAGTGCCTAAGTGTACTGAAAAAGTTTTCTTGTGCATTCTCTTTATGCTACTTTCTTTTTAAAAAAACAAATTAACTAGCATTCCAGCTATTACGAAGATCATTTGTTTACCATGAAGTTAGAAAAATTATCGATCACGCGCCCTGGTCAGCCAATCGGATAGCTCGCCCGACTGACGTCATATGGGTGATTTCGGTCATATGGGTAGGGGCGGCTTAAAATTCCGCCGAGCAGTGCACTGCGATCGGCAGCGATGTCCATTTTTAAAACCTTTTAATAAATTACACACTTTACGCAGAGCACTTATATGTGTCAATTAATGATCAGAAGGACCTACTCTAACGACTCAGTACGTTTGTAAAAAATCATCAAAAGCGTTTCAGGGTCCCTTTAAAGAGGTTCGTTGTAGTGTGGCACATAGCTAGCCAGTGATCTAAGTTGAGCTGAACGAAGTTCATTGATGAGCGCCATATATGTAATATTTTATACCAGCGCCTATTCGACAAGTATGTTTTAGAAGCCTAATACGCCCATTTGACAAGCTAACTGGCTTGTCGAACAGGCCAGCTTGCCTTTCTTTAAACAGCTCCAAACAAGGAGGTTCATCCTCGGGTCTTTCGCAACAAGCACATGTTTCATAGCAAAGTGTGTGTGTAGGCCACTTGGATATTCATGATTTTGGGAAGTTACCGGAAGAAAACACGGGATTTGATGAAACAGACAACACAAAGCAGTACTGACGGTAATAAATCATCAGTTGCAAGTACCGCTTCGTGCTGTTTAGTGTACCGTGGATTGCTACCTTTAGTTTTCCGGATATGGGCTGACGGACTGGTCCCGGCCAGGGCCAGTGTATGGTCTGCGCAGCAGCGACAGCTAGTGGCCTGGTGATGCTGAACGGGATGGTCATCGAGAGCTCCACTGAGTCGCGGCGAGGTAGTAGGGGATATAGAAAGGGCGTTCACCTTGCATCGGGCACGGAGCCTTGACGGCGAACCCTCGTCGCCTCATGTCGTGGTATGGCCATCGGCGGTAGACATGGCCGGATTCCCCACAGTGATAGCAGAGCGGGCGGTAGTCGGAGCACGCCAAACGTCAGTCTTGCTTGGAATGCTGCGCGGGGCGACTCGTGGGCATGCTGGCGGCAGCGGTGGTGGTCTACGGAACTGCAGCGTTACCGGACCCTGGTGCGGGCGCGGGGAGGGGATGTGACAGTGGGCTACGGCACCGTGCGTGATCGCTTCTGGCTGAGGCTGCGGCAATTGAGGGACCCTGAGTGACTGTTGGATCTCCTCGAGTTTGACCTTGGCAATCGAAGCCACTTGAGGCTGTGATGAAGGGAACAACTTTTGAAGATCCTCACGCATGGCGGCACTGATTGTCTGACGCAGGTCGTCGGTGCCCAGTGATCAACCTTCGGCGCAGTTTGCTTAGATTGTACGGCATTTTATTTGCCGGTTCCACATTTCCAGTGCTTTGTTGATGTCAGTAGCCTCTCAAAAAAAATATTTTTACGGTCTTCGGTTGGTTTCGTCACTTTCAGGCGAAAAGTTCTTGCTTCACACCATGCATGTGTAGGCGTACGGTCACCTTGTCAGACGTTTCTGGGTCAGTGTGGCAGAATACATGACTTATTTCTTGTGTAAAGATGGCAACATTCTCGTTAGGTAGCTTCACTTGGGCTTCCTAAAGAACTTGGGCCATTTCTTTTCGGACAACGCTCATGTAGGTGCTCAGGAATTTACTGCGCAACGTGTCCCATTTTGTACGGGTGGACTACCAATTCTCGAAACATGTCCTCACGGCATCTTTAAGAAAATAAACAAATAGCATAGCTTATCCTCAGAAGCCCACTTGTTGAAGGCTGAGGTCCTTTCGAAAGCCTCCAGCCAGGTTTCTGGATCCTCCGACGAAGTTCCACGGAAGGTAGGTCACTGCCTGGGTTGGTGAAGCAAAGTGGGGGACGCGGGGGCTGCCATTCTGATTGCTGCCTTGGCCACGATGTTCCTCGTCGTCTCAGGCCACAGTCCCTGCTACAGGGGCAGACCTTGCAGTCTGCGGCTAGCTCCGTTGTCCGTGGCGGCGTTGACGTTGTCCTCGGATGTCATGCTTGGATCGCGGCTTTGCGGGGGCGTTTGGTTCATGAACGCATTGGCACGTCTCCCACATGCCACGTGGAGAACACAATATCAAAACTGTGCGTAATGAAACTAACTTTTAGTTGGCGAATTTCTGCCCCCTATGACAATGGCAAACAAAGTCGGCGATCACCGGAATCTGATCAGCGGTTAAACCCGCTGAAGCACGTCGGCTTTTGTACATCACTCATCGAACATTCTATTGTAATCGCTCGTGCCCGTCTGGTTTCCAGAAACTACTACACAATTCATGTCGCACATGCGATCTGATAACAGATGGTGCAGCGAGAACGTAAACAGCACATCAACTGTATGACAACGTTCACGTAAGTTGCAAATCATGCCGGCGTATCTTGTGCTGAACGATAGAGTTTAACATTTGCTAGCCGGTGAAACGCGTTGACCGGAGAAACATAAACAAGTGTGGGTGTCAATATGCAAAAAAAATTATCGGTTCGTCAATTGCGGTTATCGGTTCGTTTATTTTTTTGCCTCAATGAGTTATCCAGATACTGCGACAGCACCCACAGATTCCAAAAAACTAATTTCAGTGCTTGATCCAAAAATATTTGATAATCTGGTGGCTCAATATGACTGGAAATCTATTTTAGCAATAGAGTCTCCTGTTGCCATATATGATAAACTCGTAGAAGTGTTCAAAGACTAAAAAGAAAGTGCTACCCGAACAGTGCATATCAAAGAACGTAGCGTGGACATAAGTGGATGTCGTCTGACATACTCGCTCCAATAAAAGAAACAGACTTACTGTGGGCCCAATGCAAGCGTGCCCCGAATTGTGCAGACCTACGGGCCCAATTTAAGGAGCTCAGAAATAAAGTGACTGCCATGACCCGCTCCGCAAAGCGAATGCATTTTCGAGACAAATTTAAAGGCGCTAGTTACAGTAGTAAGAAAACATGGTCGCTAATTAACAGCTATAGAGGCACTAATACGCGCGCTGATATAATGAATCATTTTCCTTCCAGTTTATCCAGCGGCAGACAGAATATTTCTGATGAGTTTAATAATCACTTCTCTAGTGTAATGAGAAACACAGACTTACAGGTAGATTTGTGCACATTGCGTCACAGCATTAGTGAATCGCTGTATCTGCCTTCAATTTCTCAGGAAGAGCTAAGATCGATTATATTCAATTTAATATGCAATAAATCTCCTGGAATTGACGGCATTTCCATTAATGAGCTGCGCAGAACATATGAATACGTCCAAGAAGTCTTGCTAGCGCTACTTAATCACATAATCTCAAGCGGTGAAATTCCTGTTATACTGAAAACAGCAAAAGTTACACCTATTTATAAAAGCGGCGCGCGTAATAAAAGTTAAAATTATCGCCCCGTTTCAATTCTGCCTTCTATCGCTCAAATACTTGAAAAACACTTATTGTTAACAATGACAAGCTTTCTGGACGCCCAGAGCATTTTGTCGCCTAGTCAGTATGGTTTCTGACCTAGCAAAAGCACTCAAACACTTCTGGAAGATTTATCCGATCAGTTGAATATAGCTTTCGATAATAATAAAGTTGCTTCTGCGCTCCTTCTTGATTGTAGCAAGGCTTTTGACAGTGTTCATCATGGTCTGCTGTTAAATAAGCTTTTCTTGTTAGGATTTCGGGGTGCTTTCTGGCCGTTGTTAGCAAAATTCCTTCGGGGTAGGCGTCAGGTCGTCTCAGTTGGGCAAGTTCATAGTGCATTATCCATTATTAATGCTGGAGTTGCGCAGGGATCTCTACTCAGCCCGTTATTATTTAATATTTTTGTAGATGATCTCTCTAGCGTGATACCCGTTTCTCTTTATCAATACGCCGATGACACGATGATCGTAACTTCTGCCCACAGCTACTATGCTGCGATTGCTTCTTTACAGTCTGCTGCAACAAGAGCTGATACAACCGTTCGAAACAACCTAATTACTATAAATATATCTAAGACGCAATTAATCTGCTTCCATAATCCTTTAAGGAAGGTAGCCCTTGACTATCCTCTTGTTTTGCATTCTTCAGATTGTTGAGCTTGTTCTTGTAGACCATTACAGTACTCATCTGTTGTAAAATATCTTGGTTTATATCTTGACAGCGACCTTTCTTGGACCAGCCACCTTACTTACGCTTGTAAAAAACTTCGCGCCATATCTAGTCTACTGTGCAATATAAGATACTACATACCCTTATCAGTAAAGAAAACTATAACACATGCGTTAGGCTACAGTCTACACCGGTATGGAATAACAATTTACGGGCACTGTGCTGTCCGCTGACACAACAGAATAAATGCGATACTGCACTCCCTCTTAAAAAACATATCTTATGATCTGAACCTGAATGCTGGCACAGACCGTTTCAAAGTACTTTCGATACCAAATTTCAACGAGCTTTTAATGCAAACGGTTGTTTTGAAACACTTCTGGTCCAGTCAATTCCTAGTTCCGTACACAGCTTCCCGATGCTTAAGGCCCGGGGACCCCTTTTGGAGGCCACGTTGTTCCACAAGGTACGGCACTAGAGCCCGGGCCCATTATGTGCCCACCTCCTTCAATAAATTACCGCACAGCACCTTCTGTGCAAAAACGAAATATAAGTTAAAGAGACTGCTAAGGCGTACTTGTTCCGTTTATTTACCGTTATTGCTTGTGTTCGTGCATGTGATTGTGCAATTCCTTTGCACCATGACGGTCAGTCTGGTATGTGGTTGTGCATTACCTCATGGTAATTTTTGTTCACACACATTGCTGCACTTCTGTGTTCCATTATGCTCCATTAAATTTCTTTTCATAGACACTATAAATTCTAATAACCTTTTTTGGTGTTCTATACTTGAGTTCGCTACTTATAAGTGGTCTATCAATGTACCGTGTATGGTTTTGCTGCCTGCCAGGCGCTGCCGCTCAAGCCTTCAGAGGCTTTGGGAGGCCTGTATGAATGTACTGATTTGATCATTGGCAATACATGTATTATTATTATTATTATTATTATTATTATTATTATATTCCCAACCTCGTGTATTTCCCTAACGGAATGGTTGGTATACCAATCACAGCGAAACATAAGAACGTAACAAACAATATGATTGATAACTCGATTGAACACGCAACATACGTAGGCAAAAGAAGAGCTGTGTATGTGTGAAGGAGAGCAACAATTCTACATACGACCAAACAACAGCATTGTTTCAGCCGGGTAATATCCAGAGCCTTTTGTTTTTTTTTCGCCATAGTATGAGGGTCAACATTTCGGCGCTAATGATTGCTGATGTCCTGTAATTTCGGCGAGTTCAGTTCTAATGTAGGGTTTATGTTAAGAACTTGTTTCCCATGAATCCTGTTAGTTTTTGAAAATCAATAAATTCTCTATTAACCGATTTTACATACGATATTGCCGTTTCTTTTACAGACACAGGTCACAACTACACAGCCCAAAGCCTGTACAGTGACTACAAAACATGCTCCATCTTTAAGTATTATGGGGAAAACGAAAGTAAGTATGTCCTGTCTTACCATTATTAAAAGCGGGCTCAACGCAGTACAAAGATTACCATTACCATTATTAGTATACTAATAAGTTGTGCAATGGTACAGTATACTGTACTATTGCGCACTTATGGTAAGAAAGGCATGCATAAATTTGGCAAGATCTATGCCATGAACAAATGACAGGTATGTTAAAAAAACTGCCAGCAACTCAGGCTAAGCTTTCTGGATCCAAAACTTCGAAGAAGTGGAGGCGATCGTTAAAAACAGCACTTTCAAGTTGTCAAAGTATTAAACCGCACACAATACATCGTCATGCTGAGATGAAAAAAAATGTTAGTATTGTAGGATTCAAGAATGAAGGCCATTACATTTGAGCGACAGGGATTTCATGAAAAAAAAATATATTTTATAAAATTCGCCGTGCACCGGCACACGAGGTGTAAAATGCGCTAATCTTTATGTTTAAATAAAAGTGCCCACGCGATCGCCTTCGAAGAAACAGCGATTCCGATTCGCGCGTCAATTAGGGCACATTTTTCTTCTCTCGAATTTCTCTATTATCGCTTCCGCTTTGCAGGGTGACCCCCTAGACGCTTTTTAGGGTAAACTGGTCTTCTCATTATGTGCGCCCCTTCTCTAAATAAACATTTTCTCGCTGCGCTTGCTGGGCACACTCTTTTAGCAAAGGCTTAGGCAAAGTCTACAACTTTATGAGTACACATTCTTTACGCTGTGCGGCAACGCTTGGACGCTGCTTCCGGTGGCACACTTCAATATGTATGCAAGCTTGTAAATAAAGATTTTCATAACGTAAGCGCATTTCAAGTGATGTCCCATAATTTCAACATATAAGCATATAAGCGTTTATTTTCCCAGGTTCCTCAAATACGTGCAGAGTGCCTACTTTGAATGAAGTAATCGCCTTAGCGAAAAAAGCATTATTTTTAGTTGGCCTTAATGGCACTGTTGCTAAACAGTAAGAATAGGCGCTCCCGCAGATATTTTTTTAGGTATGAGAATGCGTTTTACTACGACGAACAGTTAACACGGATGTAACATTGTGCACCTTCTGTATTTTGTCGTACTGACCAAAAGAAGCTCTTTCCAAGAAAGATCAATTTCAACGAAAACGTTCTAGGGGGCACTTAGATACCGCTACTTCAATGAATGCAAAAGCATTGCAGCCACGTCAGAAAACGTGTGGCGAAGTCCGGTGGCCCTACTGGCGCCGTCACGTGACGAGAGCGGGACACTTTAGCATAAGAACCGCGACGTGACAAATGATGTTCGTTACAAGGTGCTCACAATGCAAGGTCGCGGGTTTGACTTGCATCAAAGGTCATGCGTTCGAGTGCTTCAATGAACCCTACCTTAACTGCGCGTCAATTATAATCACCTTATTCAACACCGACGGTCAACATTTCGACGCCCACCAAAGGTCGTGGTTTCGAGTGCTTCAACTGTACCTTAATTCACTGTGTCTTAAGTACCTTCGGCCTTATTAACACCAAAAATCGAGGGTTCAGCTCTAACCAAAGGTCGTGGATTTGAATGGCTTAATTAAGTTTCTCAATAAATGTGGCTTAATAAACTTCGCCTTAAAAAACGTTAAATTTCATGGGCTCGACTCCTAACATATGTCGAGGGTTTGGAGCCTTTTTTGGACTATGGCGTGGTTGCGCCAACAACGCCAACGCTAGATTTTCTACCTTATGAACCGCATAACACTTTCACATTGCTCAAGCAGGCACACTAACTTGAAACGCATGTAAAATTCTATGACCGCTGTGATCTAAGCCCATATTAATGTGGGTTATGCGTGAGCATGGGAGATGCTAAATAGTTCCCTGTTTTTGTAAATTTTGACGAATAGGAGATGGTAGCTTATTATGTCGTCTAAAAAATGGTCACAGTTATGGTTATTAGTTCTTCCGCACAACTGCCTGCGTTCACGTTCGACGTCTTTTCCAGAAGATTTTAGGGCAGCCGAAGAACTCACGCAGTTTCTAAGGAATTCTTTTGGCGTAGACACCTCAGGCATGCAATTCATGGTGTGAAGCACACAAGGCTACGAAGAATGTTAGGTGGTTGCAATGTTGGAAATAGCGGTCCACTTTAGATAGACACAGACATAGGGAGGACACACACCGGACTAATTATGCCAAGTTCAGCGTTATAGAAAAAAATTCCAGATAGAGGAAAGAAGTTTCGAGTTCTGAGAAATGACGGACGCTACAGGGCCACCGAGTAAGGGCCCGTACATGGTCGCTCCGCACGTCCGTTCCGCCCTCGTCCGGTGGCGTGCGGATAGCTCTCTACTGGCGAGCGAAGAGCGGACGCAAGTTTCCCGTCCGGCCGCCTGCTCGTCTCTCATTGGCTGGTTCGAGGCGGATAGTTCGGCTGTCGTCACAGCAAACATGGCGCGTGCTCGAAGCGAAGTGAAGCGGGGACGCAAGGCCTAGGCTACAGCCGAGTCAGAAGCAGTCTATTTTTTTCTCCTTTTTGTGATTTTTACCAGAGATATGTGGCACCCACGGAGATAGTCATCGGAAGAAGCAAGCCGGTGTACGCTTCCAGACCTCATCAGTGCGTGCGATCGCCAACAGAAACAGACGGAGCGCAGGAAGTGTGTGTTGTGTTTACGAGAGCGTCGGAAGAAATATTTCAAGCCGTCGACTTCGTGATTTCTTGTGCCATGCTTCGCGTGTGCGTCGCAGACGAGAACTCCATCTGTCACACGTCCAAGTCGTGGCGAAATAAGTAGCGTCCGATTTGCGCACCCAGCGTACACGTTTGGTTTCTGCTCTGTGTATGCCGATCGTTGCCGCGGTGTGGTGAACGCCAGCCCTTCGCAACTTACCAAAAGTAACGATACGATTAGTAGCGATAAGTTTTTATCGCCTAGTTATCGCTGCCATTCTGCGTGTGCTGTACTGCGTATGAGCCGTTTTGCCGGCTGCGATGCGCCGTGGTGACCGCGACGTTCGACCTGTGCTCTTGCCGTTATGAAGTGCGTTTGCGAGCTACAAATCGTGCTATATGTGCGATGTGTTGCAGCGTTACTGAGTGTAGAAGTGGTCGTACTACGCGATGTTCGTGTGCTCAGAAGTGAGCTGAGCATAAGTGTTGCCGATTGCGTTTTCTTATGTAGTAGCCCGATAGAGAAGCCCTATCACACCGGCCTTTTCTGCTTCGTACATCTATCGTTTGTTTCAAAAGTTGTTACTGCACGGTTAAAGATGCTTCTATCGGTGGGGGGAAATTAGGGAACAACATTATAATTGCATACGTCAAGACGTTCAGCGCTGTCGTGAAATGTGGACGCGCCTGAGAGCACTAATGTCATGAATGCAATTAAAATTTCCCGAGACAGTATTAAGAGAACGGTTAAAAAAGAAAACATATGAGAAGGTAAGCACAGCAGCTTGTGAACCCGCTCCTATAATACCTCGACCCGCGTCTGTTTGTAAATGTATGTTTTCTTGCGTTTGTCATTTTTTTTCTATGTCCCAGATTTCTTTACGTTGGAGTTCTTCTTAGTTCTCGCATTTGTGTGTGAATACGTGCCTGTTTCCATACGTGCTTGCGCTTACCATTATTTCTGTCCTTTTATATTATATTAGCATTTGCTTTTGCTAGTTTTCTTTCAGGAAAGTCATTAGACAATTTCATAAACCAATCTCATTCAAAGCACTAACTCATGTACACGGCAGGGCAGGCCTCTTCCATCTCATTAAAGCCTTTCTCACTGGTCTACCTCGTCTTCTCAGTCTGCCTACTCGCTGTGTTTTCTGTCCTTGCTTCTTGTGTTGTTGCTGCAGTGTGATTAACCAACTTGCTCAAAACAGATTTTCATCGCCTATGAAAACAGAAAGGTTTAGAGATAGATTTTCTTAAAAGCGTCATGGGGGTTGCACAGTAACTTAGCCTCTTACCTCAGTTCATGTTTATGCATCAGTGCATGTGGCAGCTCGCCAGAAGTGCACATGAAAGGGTGCCATATTGTGAAACTACACCTTGCTATGCTGTTGCATTTTTCATGCAATCAGTCTTAGTAAACGGATGGTTTCGCTGCCCATCACATATGATGGGAAAAAAGTTCAACACGAATAACATTGTGCAGTGGGGTGTCATTTCCTGTCTGATGCTTTTGTCGTTGCAAAGACATTTTTCAGTAAATGGAGCCCAGCAAAGCAGTGCACTGATAGCTTTTGCAACTTTCACCATTTATTACTTCACAAATGTCATTGTTTGAACCTGGCCGTCGATCACTATGCCGATGGCTTGTGAATTAAATAATTGCCTCAATAAAACACATTCAACTTCACTCAGAATTTTTTAGTACAAACAATGCTAGCAAGGCTATTCAGGGTGAATAATTGTGCTTACATTGGTGTTACTTGCCGTGAGATAAACAAATACAACAATGGCTGCGACATGACTGTGATTTGACGTGCAGACTGCTAATGGTGCATTTCAAGTGTGCCCTCGACTACTGCTATTAATAGTTGCCCGACTGAGTATTTTGGGCCTAACTAAGCTAATGATGTTTGATAATTGTTCTCCAATTCGCATTACTTGCCTGGGCCAGGTAACCAAAATAAACAATGCCACCACATGAATGTGTGTTTGCATGCAAGCTGCCAACAGTGGCTGTCATTTTCGCATTGAGTGCTGCCGTTTCACCAACAGTGGCAACGACTTGACTGCGCTTTGACGTGCAGACTGCTAATGGTGCCTTTCAAGCGTGCCCTCGACTACTGCTATGAATAGTTACCCGACTGAGTATTTTGGGCCTCACTAAGCTAATGATGTTTGATAATTGTTCTCCTATTCGCATTACTTGCCTGGGCCAGGTAACCAAAATAAACAATGCCACCACATGAATGTGTGTTTGCATGCAAGCTGCCACAGTGGCTGTCATTTTCGCATTGAGTGCTGCCGTTTCACCAACAGTGGCAATGACTTGACTGCGCTTTGACGTGCAGACTGCTAATGGTGCATTTCAAGTGTGCCCTCGACTACTGCTATTAATAGTTACCCGACTGAGTATTTTGGGCCTCACTAAGCTAATGATGTTTGATAATTGTTCTCCTATTCGCATTACTTGCCTGGGCCAGGTAACCAAAATAAACAATGCCACCACATGAATGTGTGTTTGCATGCAAGCTGCCACAGTGGCTGTCATTTTCGCATTGAGTGCTGCCGTTTCACCAACAGTGGCGACGACTTGACTGCGCTTTGACGTGCAGACTGCTAATGGTGCCTTTCAAGCGTGCCCTCGACTACTGCTATGAATAGTTGCCCGACTGAGTATTTTGGGCCTAACTAAGCTAATGATGTTTGATAATTGTTCTCCTATTCGCATTACTTGCCTGGGCCAGGTAACCAAAATAAACAATGCCACCACATGAATGTGTGTTTGCATGCAAGCTGCCACAGTGGCTGTCATTTTCGCATTGAGTGCTGCCGTTTCACCAACAGTGGCGACGACTTGACTGCGCTTTGACGTGCAGACTGCTAACGGTGCCTTTCAAGCGTGCCCTCGACTACTGCTATGAATAGTTACCCGACTGAGTATTTTGGGCCTCACTAAGCTAATGATGTTTGATAATTGTTCTCCTATTCGCATTACTTGCCTGGGCCAGGTAACCAAAATAAACAATGCCACCACATGAATGTGTGTTTGCATGCAAGCTGCCACAGTGGCTGTCATTTTCGCATTGAGTGCTGCCGTTTCACCAACAGTGGCAATGACTTGACTGCGCTTTGACGTGCAGACTGCTAATGATGCCTTTCAAGCGTGCCCTCGACTACTGCTATTAATAGTTACCCGACTTAGTATTTTGGGCCTAACTAAGCTAATGATGTTTGATAATTGTTCTCCTATTCACATTACTTGCCTAGGCCAGGTAACCAAAATAAACAATGCCACCACATGAATGTGTGTTTGCATGCAAGCTGCCAACAGTGGCTGTCATTTTCTCATTGAGTGCTGCCGTTTCACAAACAGTGGCGACGACTTGACTGCGCTTTGACGTGCAGACTGCTAATGGTGCCTTTCAAGCGTGCCCTCGACTACTCCTATGAATAGTTGCCCGACTGAGTATTTTGGGCCTAACTAAGCTAATGATGTTTGATAATTGTTCTCCTATTCGCATTACTTGCCTGGGCCAGGTAACCAAAATAAACAATGCCACCACATGAATGTGTGTTTGCATGCAAGCTGCCACAGTGGCTGTCATTTTCTCATTGAGTGCTGCCGTTTCACCAGCAGTGGCAACGACTTGACTGCGCTTTGACGTGCAGACTGCTAATGATGCCTTTCAAGCGTGCCCTCGACTACTGCTATTAATAGTTACCCGAATTAGTATTTTGGGCCTCACTAAGCTAATGATGTTTCATAATTGTTCTCTTATTCACATTACTTGCCTGGGCCAGGTAACCAAAATAAACAATGCCACCACATGAATGTGTGTTTGCATGCAAACTGCTAAAGTGACGGTCAATTTCGCGTTGACTACTGCTGTTTCACCTACAATGGCTATGACACAGCTGCGGTTTGAAGTGCAGTTGCTGAAGGTGCCTTTCAAGCATACCCCGATGACTGTTATTTCATGGTGTACTTGATGTACACAAACGTGTACAGCTATTATAAAAATTAAAATAGCATTACAACATTGGCTCATGTCATTTAGAACATACTCAAAAATTTTTAGAAGTGGAAACAAAGTTTCCACTGACCATATGCTCATCGGATACAAAGGCTCAACTCTTTGTATCCCAGCTGCAACACATGTTGCCATTAGGAAGAGCTGCACCACAACTTCTGTGCTGTAGTTGGACCCCACTGAAACACGTGTTACATCAGTGCTTTGATACAGCCACACAGATTGCACAACCTGAGGAGCAGTTACCCGCCGTGATTGCTTAGTGGTTGTGGTGTTGGGCTGCTAGGCATGTGGCTACGGGATCGACTGCCAGCCACAGCGGCTGCATGCAGAGGAAGATGATTTACGTATGTAACAGTTACTCATCCCTTGAAATGTGAATGACCCAAACCTTCGCGAGCATATCAGTCGCAACCATCCAGCAGCACAAGTGGGAACACTTGTGCTATCACAAACGAAAACAAGTAGAATAGTACCACCGTCTCAGCTGGTTTGTTGTGATTACCTTGCCTGCAAGTTTCTTGTTTATATTGGATAGGCTTCCTACTTCCGACAAATAGCTTGTATACATATTTGACCTGCACCACAAAGAGCTGATGTGACAAAAATGTGTACACCGTAGTGTTATGTTGCTTTTCATGGTGTCTCAGTTTACTTAATACAGTTTTGAATTTACAGATTGCTTCACATGTTTATAGCTAAACACCACTGAAAACTACTTGCATTGTGACTGCGAGGTCACAACACGAGGATTTGTGTGGTATCCTTCCTGTTCATCGGTGTGTCCTTGCACTATAAATGTAAAATGTCACACCTGCAAACCTGAGCATCCACCCTTACATTTCAAACACTTTTTTGAATGCTCGGCAGTTATGCTTACAAGCACATTGTGACAGCAAATCTACACCACCTTAATTTAAGTGCGATGTAAAGGATTGTTTGTGCATATCCAAGCTGTTCTAGCGTGCCTGCAGGGATACAGCATTGTCCAGTGGCACCGTATAGTTCAGGCGTAACAGTGAACTAGTAAACAAAACGGCTGATAATACTAAGCTGACCCATATGTAAGAGCATTATTTTATCTAACCCACACGCAAAGTTGCTTTCAGTGTACTGAATAGCCGCAGCTTTGATTTACCAAGTTATATTACTGCACACACAGAGCGCTGAAACAAAGTCTGTACAATGGTGAGAAATGTGCCAAGGAATGAAAGATTACTTGTGATGTGTGGATTTGAATAGCAGATGTGAATGCATACCCAATTCACCAGTATGCATGTTTTCTTTTGGAACAATTTTACATTTGGCACAGAGGCTGAGCCACTGCGGCCTTGACTGCAAATTTCTGTGCTCTCACAGTGCTAATGGGAGTATCGTTCATTTGGCTACCCAAATAGTGTATAGGTAATAGAGCACTACAATCTTTCAGTTTTACACAGAACACCTTGTGCATTATTCACAAAACTGAACCTAAGGAACTATTCGCTGGTTTGTTATGGTAATAAAAAAATGACAATGAATGTTTCCTCGCTTTTTGTGTGGCCCTGTCTTCTGCCCTACGCACCTTCATTTCATTGTCATGTGCATGTTAAAACAGCAACTAAGTAAGAAAGACAAACACAAAACTACTAACTACATCAACCTTTTCACACCACAAGAGGTCACTGAGCTCACTGCTAAGCTACACTTGATAATGTCGGTTTGCTCTCAAATAAATACAGGCACTAGCCAGCTGTTTATGTTTTGCTATGCATTTTTCATTTTCCTAAAATATGACTGTGCATGAGCTAGCAAGGTTGTTACTACATAAATACATAAACAACATGCAGCTCATGCCCAACTAACTATAACCTGATTAGAGCTTATTTTTTATAAGTAGAGTAATCAAAATAGAACACGCATGTATGATGCCGACAGTATCAAACAATCTCAAGTCGAACATCCTTGTTTGGTGCCATGGGTGAGAGAGGGAGCATGCCTGTCAAGGTACTGCTTAATTTTGTGTGCTTTGGTAATGTTTGTACATTGTTGAAATGTTAAATTAGGTATGTTAAGTAGTAAGCTGGCAACATATTGGGTAGCCAGGCTGGCAAGAAAGAATGCAATTGTTTGATTTCACTCAAAATAAGTTTTCCTATCAGCAATGTAAATTATATGGTTTCAAATAAGTACTCCCCTTGGAAACATATCTCATGAGTATGCATATATCTGCATAAGGTCACCGCTATACATACATATTGCTTTAAGCCAGTCATAATGAGTTGTAGATTCACTGCTTAACCTTCAATTCCTTGCTGCATGAAGTTAACCACTTGTGCATAACTTTTTTTTTTTGCACACGGTGAGAACTTCAGTCATCGCTGAGCAAATAATTTAAGGAAAAGGCATTCCATGAATCCAACTGCGTTAAGCACTCTCTTAAAATTGGCAGAGTGAAAAAAAAAAGCACGAGCAAGCGTGTCAGCAAGCTGTACTCGGAGTCTCACACGCGTGCTCAGTGGTAAAAAAGTGCGTCTTGGCGACCTACGCAAATGCATTCCCCGACAGATGTGCGTGTGTTCCGTATTCTTGCTAGCTGTCACTAGCACTACAGAAACCGCGCCACCGCGCTTCCGGCGACACTATCAGTTTCGCGTGACGTAGAACGCATCACGTTGGATAATTAGAGAGGTTTTGTTCAACCAGCCAAGGCAGCGTGCACTGAAAGTAATCATCCGAGAATACGTCGCGTGCTGCGACGTGATGCGATTGCAATACATCTGTAAAAGGTGGCGCAGATAAGACGACTGTGCAATGTTTCGAAGAAGGATGACGGTGCCAATGCAACACATACGGCTGAAGAAGAGAATGTGGCAGCCTAGAGTCGCATTTTCACCGGAACGCAGAAACTTGAAATCAGATCTGCAAAAATATGCCAGTGTCTTCTGCTGTCAAAGGTCGTTGCCAACCTTGAACACCTTTGCTCCGCCGAACGGTTGCCAGCTGTCAACAGGCCGCGTCGCCCAATAGGAGTGCGCGTGCGTTCCGGTCGTGCGGATTGAGCGTGCATCGAATTTTGCGACACCTTCCGCCTTTCGGGCTTCCGCACGCGGCCGGGCGAGGGCGGAACGGACGGGCGGAGCGACCATGTACGGGCCCTAAGGACGCGCGCCGCATCGCACTCACAAATGTTCTGTGGTTTGGGGAGAATTCTCTATAGCTATCCAGTTCACAGTATTCCCAGGTGCTTGCGAAATTTCTACGGACTCTCCCGACAACAGATATGTGCAGGTTACCCTGTTTTTTGGTCACTTTTCGAAGGATTTAGGCGTACCAGGCTGGAACGCCTAACGCGGCAGCGAAGCCTCCGACCCACTGCGCCGGCGTCCGAGGTCGAAGTCTTGCAAGTCGAAGGGCAGGAGGTATTGCCGATGGAGTTAGGAAAACAACGGGGATGGTGCGAGATCAAACATAACTCGAAGAAGGCGGCGGGAGATGACGGCTGGGCGATGAGCCAGCAAGCCACGACAGCGACCTCCGAGAAGGTGGCGTTTATAAAGAAAGCGCCTCACTGCGTGTTGAAGCTCACCATGGCGAGCCGAGTGCCCAACCAACAAACAGACGACTACAAGATAGCCTTACGACCATGGGACGGCACCAACGTGTCCTACTACAAGAAAGACCGCGTGAACTGCTGCATACGCAACGCAGCAGGGGTGGGACGCGAGGCAGCAGAGGAGGACAGCGTTTTCTCAGCGAAAGTAAAAACGTGATGGTTGTGAGCACGGACTAGACAATACGGCAGCATTTGCAAGCTGCGCATCGGCGAACGCGAGTTCTGGGTCAGTGCCTACTTGGCTCCAGAGAACACGTCCAAAGGCTTCTTCCGGGGCATATCGCTAGAAGAAAAGCCAGCGGACGTCGTGAGACGTCTCCTGAACCAGCGTAACCCGAACGTCCTGCATGCCAAGCCCACTGAGAACATGAACAACCCGATCATTCTCTTCGGCGGTTAATACGTGCCCCGTTACGTGAACTACGGTGGGATGGTGATGAAGTTTTCCTTTTACAGGAAAGAAATCGACGTGTGCTACAAATGCGGTTGCCAGGGACAAAACCCTGACGTGTGCCTCAACCCGAATGATAAGAAATGCCGTGGGCGCAAATGCAGCAACCCGCACGAGGATAATCGGTGCGAGCCGGTGAGTCAACTGTGCTGAAAGGGTCCCCTCACCGGCACCGCAAGTGCAAAGCCAAGTAAAAGACACCAGTCAAGTGGCGACTGTTCGAACGAAGAATATGCGAGGAAGCTGCGGCCTCTTACGGCAGCAGCAACAGCCAATACTAGGGAAAGGAGGGCTACCGACGACGCCCCCCACCGAGACGAGGCAGTGGAGACAGCCGATGGGCCTCGAGGAAGAGCTGCACGCGGAGCCGCATTCGCTTCCCACACGCATTCTAGACCCCGCTCTCGCACCGGCTACCACCCCCGCCTGGCGAGGCCTCGAAGCAGGTCTACGGCACGAACCAGCTACGCAGCTGCAGCGGAAGGAGGAGGATCCTGCCTCCCATAGATGAGCAGGGTGGCGGTTGCTTTGGGATGCGCTCCGCGTACACCACTATCGCGCACCTAGAGCACCGATATTAGAAACTCTACAGTAGATAGACGCAGCAGCAGCGCTCACACTAGCAACTGCGAAGAAAGCCTGGTACAGAAACGACTGGATCACTTCGAATCCGTCATCCAAAAACTGAAGCAGGAGAATGCAAGGCTAAGCAACGAAATCGCCATGTTAAAGGTAGCGGACCCGACAACCTCCCCTCCGCCTGCTCTGGCCAAACCTGTCACCACCGTCGCGGTTGCTCGAAGGGTCGAGAGCGCGGAGGAAGTCATGGAGGCACAATACGTGCAACTCGCACCCACGAAACGCAAGGCGCTAGAATTAGAACAGGCCGAGACCAAATCGCAGAAAGGCGAACAGAAACTCCGTGAGCGAGTCGACAGACTCGAACACAATGTAGATGCGATGATGGCCCAACAAACTCAGAAAACCACGCAACTTGACTGCGCAATAGCTCAGCAAAGAACGAAAATCGAGCAGTTGTCAAGTGCAATAGCTCAACTCATTCAAATGGTCGCGACGCTGCAATCGGGCATAGACAATATTGGCATGCGGTTCCCGAGCGGAGCAGGTCTCTCGGTATGTTCGATCGAGAAAACTTAGCTTAGGCAGGTACCAGAAGGAAAGGAGCGGGATCAGCCGGACGGCAAATAATATTGCGCACTGTCACCATGGCTCGACATGACACCACAGAATCACAACTGTGACGAGAGCGCAACACGCAAAACACGTACACGACTTCCCAGTTGAACTTCAGGGGGTATAGGAGAAAACGGGGGCATCTCCAACATGGCCTATGTAAGAGGGAACGGGCAGACGTCCCGCCGGAAGCAGACCTCGAGTTGATAAATAGTAAACTGCTACACATGTGGAAAGCCAACCGCAGCCTGCAAGAAAAGTAGAAGTAGAAGAAAAAAGTAGAAAAGCCGAGTTCACGGAGTTCAATGACGTGGGTGGCCCCGTCTGTGATCTTGTGCCCACCAGGGTTGATCGAGTGCAGCAGGGTCTCCCATTGTTCCCAGGTGGTCAAGGGCTCCGAGCTCCACGGGGAAGGGTTCGCCTGCCATTTAGGGATACGTGGGCAAGATCAGCATTGAGAACCCGAGAGGGTGTATGCTCCCGGGTGGATGCGCGAGATGAAACAGGGCGAGCGAAGGGTGTGGTCTGGAGGTGGCGCCATGTTATTTGGTGATACTTTTCAATGAGATTCTTGGAGTGGGGGGAATAGCTGGTACTCGGCGCAATATGTTTGGAGCAGCTCGCTGAACGAGTGCATGGGCTCCCAGGAAGAGGTCGACTCTGATTGCGCCGCCACCCGGTTGATTAGACCTCGGGCATGGTCACTGACGGCTTCTTTGACGTAGTTCCCAGAGTGCGCAGGCACGCAGATTTGTCCCACATGGCGGTGCGGATTTGTGTAGGGCGAGCTGAGAATGTGGAAAGCGGCCTCGTGGGCTCATCCTTGCGCAAAATTTAGGAGTGCAGTTTTTGGATAGGTAAGGACGTACCGGGCTTAATTGTCTGTGAGGGCAAGCACTATCGCCGCTTCTTCCGAGGATTCCGGGGTGGATGCATCGGAAAGGTGGAGAGTTCAGATGGGTTGGAGTGTATTGTCAACGACAGCAACTGCCGCGTCTTAGCCCTTGCCGGCCGCGTCCGCCCATACGACGTCCGCATCAGAACCATAGTGTATGTGCAGAGTATGTGTATGTGTATGTGCACGGGCTTTGTGCTGGGCCGAATGATAGGTTGCGTGGGTCTTCCTAAGGAGGGGTCTTACTATGTGCTAAGTGTGCATGGGGCGGGGGACTAGTAGGAATGCGCACTCGGCTGCAGGTACGCGAATTCGTTGAGTGTCTTGTACGTAACATACCGTGAAATTTTGGGCTAAGTGAGTGTATTGTGCTCGCCTGTGGGTTCTATGAGTTCTCTATGAGCCTCTATGAGTTCATGTGTGGTGTTGTGGAGCTCAAGCTGAGAGGTTCAGTGGTTCACGTCTTAGGGAGGAGGTGTAAGGCCACCTTGTAGGCTTTACGAAGCACAGCATCCAGGGCGGCGATTTCTTCTTGTCAAAGTCGGAGATATGGTATTGCACAGAATAAGCGGCTGAGTATGAAGGAATTAATGAGAGGACACAAATCGCGAGCCTTCATGTCATAGTGTTTGCCAGGAACTGCGAATGAGGTGCGACAGCACTTGGCCCAGAATCCGGAGTGTGTCGACCTCCGGGATAGGGTATCCGGCCAGAATAACACTGATGGGGGCCGTGGGAAGAGTACGTGGTGAGGGACGCGTGATCAGTATCTGAAACTTTTACAGGGAACAGGAGAGACCACTTCTCTGTGCGTGTAGTTGTGTGATGTTTGCGGCGCACTCTGAAGTTTTCTCTATGTCGCCATTACTGCCGTGTGTGGTCCACAGAGTGGTGTCGTCTGCATAAAGGGTGTGGTGAAGGTGAGCGATAATGTGATGAACGCAGGCTAAGGGAAATAATGTGTTATTGAAAAGGGGAGAAGACAGA
Organism: Dermacentor albipictus; assembly: GCF_038994185.2. Classification (NCBI taxonomy): domain Eukaryota; kingdom Metazoa; phylum Arthropoda; class Arachnida; order Ixodida; family Ixodidae; genus Dermacentor; species Dermacentor albipictus. Next base: position 37,290,385 of record NC_091825.1, read on the forward strand.
GCGTCGCGGAGTGCCCCCTTCGTTAAGGGTGTATGGAGGGGACGCATGGGAGCCCATATGAATCTAGGCTGTGCGTGCCGAGAGGAATGCTTGTGTGTAGGCGTGCATGCGGGCACCTAAATTGAAAGGGGAGCGATATAGCCATGATCCCTTGGTTTTCTACGTGATCAAAGGTTTTGAACAAGCCCATGGTCAAAACAGCTTCAGTAGGAGCGCATATGAGAGGAACAAAGATGTCCTGCGTCAATTGAAGCATGGCGTTTTAGGTAGAGAGACATGGGCGGAAGACGAACAAGCTGTGCCGATATAGGTTGTGGTCGTTGAAATGCCGATGGAGTCTGTTTAAAGCAACATGCTCGAGGAGTTTCCCGAGACATGAAGTAAGTGAGATCGGGCGCAGGTTTGATATGGCGTGCTGTTTGTTTCGCTTAGCGATCAAGGACATTTTGGCAGGGCGCCAGGACTGAGGGAGGGTGCCTTCTCTCCAAATTTGATCAAAATATTCTGTAATATGCATGATCGATCGATCATCCAGGTTACGGAGCATAGAGTTTGTGATCTGTCCTTTCCTGGTGCCGATCTTGTGCGGATGTTTAGGGCCATGTGGACCTCTTGCTCCTAAATATTGGTGTCCAGGGCCCCATTCGGTGCTCCTGTGTAGGGTGGTAGAGGGTAGGAGGGGCCAGGTGCCATGTATTCTTTCTGAAGTCGGTCCAGGTGGTGTCGTGGGAGAGAGCGTAATTGTGAATGAGGCGTATAAAAGGAGTTGTGATAGGTCGACAAGGTGCCGCACGAGTTCCCATGCGTTCATGGTAGATAGTTTGCCAGATATACTGTTGCACACCTGAACGCAGTCGGAACGGCACAGCTCCTCGGAACGTTCAGCGATTTGTGTCTGTAGCGTGACTAGTCGGCGTTTTAATTTTCTATTACCTTTCTGTCGTTTACATCTCTACGGGATGATTTGGTGTGCCTCCAAGAGGTGCGATAGGCTCGTATTCAGTATGTGGGTGTCGGGTGACGTGGTAATCTCTTGTGTTTGTGCGGTCAAGTCGCTTAGGAGAGATGTGATGCAATCATCAATGTCTTGCATCGGGGTGTCTGGAGCTCCTCGGCATGCGGACTGGATTGCGTCCCAGTAAATAAGATTGTGGGCCAGTAGTCTAGGGCTGTGTTGTGTGTTAGTTACTTCGATGACGATAATATAATGGTCACTTCTGATTGTGTGCTGCGTACGTCACAACGAGAGTCCTTTAAGACAATGGCTGAGTGTAAGGTCAGGATTACTCCCCCTGGTTACACTACTGCCGCTTCGGGTTGGTGTGTGAAAGTTATATGCAGTGAGGCGCAGGTCTTGAATGCTGGTCCAAAGCCTGCGACGCTCTGCTGTGGTGCACCGATAACCCCAGTCTGTATGCCGAGAGTTAAGGTCACCTCTTATGAGTAGGGGATTTCGGCCAGCGACGCGATGAATTTTCTGGAATAGCGCATCGAGAGTGGTCGTGGCCTAATGTAGGGTGTGGCATATGTTCGCAATAAAGATCGGAGGTCTGTTACACCACCGATCTTTAGCTAGGTACTAGTGCAATGTATAAATGTGGCCATCCGAGGGGTGTCGGTGGTGTCAGAGTGTACGAGGTGGTAACTAGTAAGTTTGGCTTGGTATTGTGTGCCCTGTAACAAAAGGAGCTTAGGTATGGCAAGAAGGGTACGTATGAGGAGTTCCAGTGGCATGCGCTGTCCCCGACAGCTACGTCAGTTCCATTGGATTGGTGGTAGGTGGGCAGAATTATCCCGACCCGCCATATTGAAGCGTAGGTGGGGCAATGATAAGTTTTCGTGGTGGTAGTGGAAGTGGCATAGGAGGAGTAGGTGCGTGCAGGATAGAGGTAGAGGACCCCTCATGTGAAGAGCTGGTATTGTTCTCTAGCCTCTAAGGGCTAGAGAATTGTGGAAAAATTGTGGAAAAGTATGTTCGGTAGTTAGGTTTAGGCGTGTGAAGGGTGTGTCCATCTGTTGCTATAGGCGAAAAGATAGCTTCTCGGCGACTGTTGTTAATTTTGTTTCCAGGCGCACCTCCAAGGCTACCAATTTATCGCAAAAACTAGATTCCAAGTCTTTAAGCCAAGCGTGACATTCGTCGCGCGAGTCTGATGTGCATGATTTTATGGGGGGTGAGGCGGGTGTGGCAGGTGGGTTGGGTGACTCCACAGTGGGTCGGATGATTCGTTCTAGGGAGTGATGTTGGTGAAGGGAAGAGGGGGAAAAGGGTTGTGTGGTAAAAGTGTTCTCAGGTGGCTTCTCTCCACACACAGCGCCCTACGCTCCTGGTCAGAGAAGTCCGGGGTACGCGGAGTTTTACTGGTTAGTTCTGTGGTCACGTTGGGTGGTTTCAGCTTTTCGGCCCATGTCGGTGGGTCTGAGCTCTTGGAGCGCCCTGTTTGTTGTCCGGTAGATGGTGCCGGGCATTCGGATCCTGCACTGAGTAATAAGTGGTGTTCTACTCGTCGTCGCGATCTTGCTTCGCGTTCGGAGGGGGACTTGGTTGTCCTAGGAAGCTGGCGCTGCTTGCATTCCCGAGTCCCTTACAAGTCTTCGAAATTTTGGCCAATAACGTAGTAAATTGAAAGAATGGCTGTATTTCACTCACGCACGTTCGGTACTTAAGCACGCGTCTATCTGCTGGGATCTTTATACGGGTCAGTTAGTCGATTTACTTGAAAAACTTCAAAATAGGGTGGTTCGATTCGTTCTGGGTAATTAGGACAAAAACCTCAGTATCACCGAAAGCTAGCGCAGGCTTCATTGGCAGGATCTAAAGTACAAAAGAAAGGGCCTATGACTTAAATTTTTTCACAGTGGTTACCATTCTAAAAGAGGCATTGAAAGGAACAACTATATTACATTACCTTCGTATATCTAGTGTAGAAGGGACAATGCCTTTAAACTTCATGAATTTTCTTTTAAGGGTGACACCTTGCGTCATGAATTTTTCTATAGGACCATGAGGGAGTGGAAAGCTCGCCTGTCAAATATTATAGGTATACAATGCAATGAAAACATTTACCGCACTTTATGTGTTGAAATGAGTGACAAATACTGTAAATATGTATGCACCCCCTGCTCTAATGCCTTCCAAGGCGATTCAGGTACTCAATAAATAAATATATAAGTGCGGCGATTGCAAATATTGCAGACTGGAGTGCACGTTAGAGCTGGCTCCTTAAGGTGTAACTAGTCACATCCGGGGCACTTGCGCATCCTAGGTTGGATAAAGACATCCATGTGGTGGCCAATGTTCCGGCAGTTACTGCAGGTCTCGACCCTTGGTCTATAGGGCGTGCACAGATACAGTCCTCCGCGATATACAATTTTTCCGGGGACGATTGCTTGACCGAAGATAATGAGCATCGAACGTGCGAATGCCATTCGTCTAGCGTCTAGTATAGTTGCATGTGGGTTGCGGATGATACAGTCTGCTAGGAGTTCTTGTGACGATTCTTTCCAGTAGGCGTTCGTAATAGCTCCCCTAACTTAGCCATCAGTACCCACGGCGTGCAATATATGCCAACCTGGCGTACCCAAGTAGGTAGTAGATGATGTGCTGAAGTTTTACGAGCTTGGGAGAGTCATCTTGATTGTCCGCAGACACTATGCAAGTGTTATTGATGGGGTGAATCCAAAATGTCAGCGTAGGTTGGTCAGTCATTAATGCGGCCTGCATGAGAGCGGTGAGGAGGTAGCGTGGCTGGAGCGTCGTCAGGTCCAGGCCTCCGTGGGAGCAAACGACGAATTTATATTCGTCTCGGGGAAGAGCCAGCAGTTGCTCGATCTTTTGTGCAGCTGTATGAAGTGCGCGTAGCTGCAGGGTGATGCTGTGCAGTGCGACAGTCGTGGCAGTCTCCAGCGTACCGACTCTCCATCTCCCTAAAGCAGGATCGGTATGTGTACCTTTTGCCGCTTTTCTGAATTTGGGTGGTTCGCCAGTCCCGAGGGTCATACCAGGTCGGGTAGGTAGGGTGGGTAGGGTGGGTCCGTACCTCGCACCTGAACCTCCATGCCGGCCACAGAAGGGGAGGTTGCGTCGTGATGAGTCACGAGCCCTAGCATGGCAGTGGCGCAAAGGGGCCTGGTTTTCGGACATCGTGCCCCCCTAGGGCTCGCCAAAAGCTCAAGACGGGTCAGTAGAGAGCGCAAACCTGTATGAAAGCGTTGTTGCAATTGTGGGAACTCGATTTGTCAGCGACTGGCAATTTTCGCTGTCACAGTGCGGAGCCGAAGCAAAAAGGATCCCAGCGGCCAGTCCCAGGAAGAAGACGATCCATGGGAAACGGCGACAAGTCCGCCTACAGGATTTCCTTACGCGTCGCCGGGCCCCCATAGCGTTCGGTGGACTCGAATCGAAAGACACAGACATGGGTTGCATGGGCACGCCGCACGGCTCCGTCATCTCTCCCATGATCTTTAAGCTCGTGCTTCTCGGGGTACAACGGAAACTAGCAGAGATAGGAGGCCTCCCCCATAGCTTGTATTCCAATGACATCACGCTCTGAGTTAACATGGTCTTGGATTGTAGCGCGAAGTGATCACGGACACAGCAAGGAGCAGACAAGACGAGCGCTCGTCCTGTCTGCTCCTTTTGTGTGTCCGTGTTAACTTCGCGCTACAATCCAAGATAATGTTACCGTACCAACTCGCCCAACTATCTATCCTTTTGCATTACGCTCTGAGTTCCCGAGGGAAATTATGGCCGCGAAAAGTAAACGTTTGCAGGAGGGCGTTGACGCGGTGCGGGACTAAGTGCGTGGCACGGGCCTCTTGTACGCTGCGGCCAAATCGAGCTTCTGCTCTACAGACCCACGAGCAGAGTCCGCCAACCCAAGAACACCGATTCTGCAGCCAAGCGCGCAACAAGAAATTAGAGGAGTTAACTCGGCTGGCGCCATTATCCTGCAAGCTCACAACATCAAGGCACTGGGCTTGCACTTCTCGGTCAACGGCTACGACGTCAAAACCGTACGCACACTAGATTGCGCGGTCGATGAAGCAATCCAGTTGCTGGAACGCATCACAAATAGGCGTAGTGGAATAACGAAAAGCAATATCATCCGCTTTGTACAGGCGTTCGTAACCAGTCATATAAAGTACGTCACCTCCTACAGCATGCCGCAGGCTACAGAACGACCCAAGCTATACCACCTCATCCGCAATGCGTGCAAATGTGCTACCGGTTTACCAATCAATAGTGGCATTGATAAATTTCTGTAACTGGGATGAGAAAATGGAAGCACACAACGTCACGCAGTACGAGTTTGGCAAAGACTAGAACCGAACGACACATCTTCTAGACGCTGGTCATCAGCTTTCACACGCAGCCCGGAGAAAAGGTCGGAATATCCATAGCGATTCGCGAACGCATCATCGTTTGACCGTGGCACAAGAATATGCTCCCGACGCATCTCATCGGTGGGCGTAGCAGGCACGCCCGATACTTGGAAAAGAAATACGGCAGCAACAAAGAGAAAGGTGTACGTAGAAGCGGCCCGTTACAAGCGAAGACGCGGCTTAGTGGTCCCAATCACGGAATACAACGGAACTTGCGTCGCGAGCGCGGCGATGCGCGGATAAGACGGAGACGACAGAGGAAGCGCTGATATCCTTTGCGGTAGCCACCACAGACGTTGAGCGAATAATAAGCGACTCGCAGGCGGCGATATGCCAATACGCTATTGGCCGGATCTCATGGGAAGCGGCCCACATTCTCCAACATCATGACGGCAAAATTTGCCGCAAAAACAAGTTTCCTCGTATCAAACCCCCCCCCCCCGCTCCCCTCATATGGACCCCCCGCTCTCAGGCAACGAGACGGACCACGCCGCGGCTCGAGCACTTACCTGCCGAGCCACGACGCCTGCCAGTTATGCCGTCCACCGCGAAAGCGATGCGGGAGTGAACGTGGGGGGAGCACGTAACTACGTTCTGACACATCTCGCAACATAAAGGTGAAGGAGGTGCGAATATCCACCGTCGCACGCCAAACAAAATAAGGAACAAGCGGTTGACTGGACGCAACTGCAGAGACACAGGTATCCGAACCCGGTGGTCCTTAGCCTCTGCTAGCCCAACCTTTATTAATCCAACAAGTGCACCGCGTGCGGAGTCATGAGTGAAGCTGCAGCACATGCTGGGGGAACGCACCGGTAGCGACCAGCAGGAGTACCCGGCGGACTGGGTAGACATGGCAGTTTCGAACCACGGGGATCACTACCACCACCACCACAACCATCATCATCATCATCACCATCATCATCATCAGCAGCAGCAGCCTGGTTAAGCCCACTGCATGGCAAAGGCATTTCCCATACTTCTCGAACTACCCCGGTCATGTACTAATTGTGGCCATGTCGTCCCTGCCAACTTCTTAACCTCATACGCTCACCTAACTTTCCGCCGCCTCTATCTACGCTTCCCTTCTCTTGGAATCTAGTCCGTAACCCTTAATGACCATCGGTTATGTTCCCTCCTCCTTACATGTCCTGCCCATGCCCATTTCGTTTTCTTGATTTGAACTAAAACGTCATTAACTCGCGTTGGTTCCGTCACCCAATCTACCCTTTTCTTGTCCCTTAACGTTACACCCATCATTCTTCTTTCCATAGCTCGTTGTGTCGTCATCAATTTAAGTAGAACTCTTTCTGTAAGCCTCCAGATTTCTGCCGCATACGTGAGTACTATCGGGAGGAATTATCGAGCATTACATGTGATATAATAGGGCTAAATGAGGTTCGGAGGACAAACGATGCATATACAGTGCTAAAAAGTGGGCACGTCCTGTGCTACCGGGGTTAATGCAGAGATGAGAACTAGGAGTCGTATTCTTGAATAATAAGGATATAGCTGGTAACACACAGGAATTATATAGCATTAACGAGAGGGTGGCAGAACTTGTTGGGAAATTTAATAGGAGTTACAAATTAAAGATCGTACAGGTCTACGCGCCTACATTCAGTCATGATGACCAGCAAATCGAAAGCTTCCATGAAGACCTTGAATCGGCGATGGGTAAAGTAAAAAAAAAAGTACACTATACTGATGGGCGACTTCAATGCCAATGTAGGCAAGTAGGAGACTGGAGACAAGTCAGTATGGGAATATGGCATAGGTTCTAGGAATATGAGGGGTGAGTTATTAGTAGAGCTTGCAGAATGACATAATTTGCGGATAACGAATACCTTCTTCCGCAATTGGGATAACCAAAAGTGGAGGCGGGGGAGCCCGAATGGTAAGATTAGAAATGAAATCGGCTACATACTCAGCGCTAACCCTGGCATCAAACAAGATGTGGACGTGCACGGGAATGCGCGCTGCAGGGACCATAGGATGGTAAGATCTCGAATTAGCCTGGACTTGAGGAGGTAATGGAAGAAACTGGTGCATAAGAAGCCGATCAATGAGTTAGCGGTAAGAGGGAAAATAGAGGAATTCCGGATCAAGTTACAGAACAGGTATTCTGCTTTAACTCAGGAAGAAGACCTTACTGATGAAGCAATGAACGACAGTCTTATGGGCATCATTGAGGAGTGTGCAATAGAACTTGGTGGTAACTTCGTTTGTCAGCCTACAAACAAGCTATTGTAGGAGACGAAAGATCTGATTAAGAAAATCCAGTGTATGAAAGCCTCTAAGCCTACAGCTAGAATAGAACTGGCAGAACTTTACAAGTTGATCGACAAGCGTACTGATATAAGGAACACTAATATGGATAGAATTGAGCATGCTCTCAGGAATGGAGGAAGTCTAAAAGCAGTGAAGAAGAAACTAGGAATTGGCAAGAAGCAGATCTATGCGTTAAGCGACAAAGCCGGCAATATCATTACTAATATGGATGAGATAGTTCCAGTGGCTGCGGAGTTCTATAGAGATTTATACAGTACCAGTGGCACCCACGACGATAGTATAGTATCGAGAGAATAGTATAGATGAATTCAAAATCCCATAGGTAACGCCGGAAGAAGTAAAGAAAGTCTTCGGAGCTATGCAAAGGGGGAAGGCAGCTGGGGAGCATGAGGTGCAGGAGATTTCTCAAAGGACGGTGGACAGATTGTTCTAAATAAACTGGCCATCCTGTATACGCACTGCCTCATCACCTCGAGCGTAGCAGAATCTTGCAAGAATGTCAACATAATCTTAATGCATAAGAGTGGGGAAGCCAAAGACTTGAAAAATTATAAAGCAATCAGCGTACTGTCCGTTGCCTTCAATATATATACTAAGGTAATCGCACATAGAATCAGGAACGCCTTAGACTTCTGTCAAACAAAGGACCAGGCAGGATTTCGTAAAGGCTCCTCAACAATAGACCACATTCGCACTACCAATAAGGTGATAGGGAAGTGTGTGGAATAAAACCAACCCTTACAAATAGCTTTCATAGATTACTAGAACGTGTTGGATTCAGTCGAAACCTCAGCAGTCATGCAGGCATTACGGAATGCGGCTGTAGATGAGCTGTATATAAAAATAATTAAAGATATCTATAGCGGCTCCATAGCCACCGTAGTCCTCCACAAAGAAAGCAACAAAATACCAATAATAAGGGCGTCAGGCAGGGAGATGGGATCTCTTCAACGCTATTCATCTAGTCATTATGGTACACATCTCTAATCGTGATCACAATCGTTCTTTGATGAATCGTGTTCACTACCATATATCAAATCACACGGGCTATAGCTTTACCGCTTGCTTGTGAGATGTTAGAAATATACATCGGGCTTTCGCCTTTACATTTTCTCTATTGCGGTGACATTCTATGGTCACGTGAGCAATCAACTATAGTAGGAGGTTCGATGCGATGTCATATTGCAACGTAGCATTGCGACTTGGCATGTTGCAACCATATTGCAACGTAACGAAAAAAAAACTAGATTAGGGCTTCATTTAGGGAAGCTCTTAAATTCAATAAACAGCGCCAGATATTTGACGCGATGGATAATTATGTTATACACATACTAACGTTCATGAATTCAAATATTATACGTCTGTACAATGTTTATTTTGCTTTCTAAAGAAGAACTCGGTGCCCTCAGAATACCACTGCAGCAACATGGCCATTGCTGACAGATCCACGAGTGAACTAAGCTTTAGCAGTCATTCAGCAATTACAGTGATGTACCGTGGCTGGAAAAAAATACCAAATATTGCACATTCAAAGGCAAGCCTCAAAAACTAATTTTTTAGTCTTGTGCCTCTACTACTCAACACAAAAGTTAACGTATGAGTGCTCTTTTTGTTTCTCTTTCATCAGATGAAGTTTCACGAATGCGCGCGGTGATGAACTTGAAGGACACATAAAAAACATTCATAGGACTGGTTCCCTGAAGGCCTTGTAATAAGCAGCTGATAGTTGCCCTTTGTTGCAGGCGCTTTGTTCCTACGTCTGACGGAACACATGCTCCGCGGTCCGAAGGCTTATAGAACTCACACTCCACCTACCGAATTTTATAAGTTATACTGCCTTCAGCTTGACCAGGCGTGGCTCAAAGATGTTTCTATTGAATATATTTTGTTCTAATGGTTTCTAAATATAGCTAAAGTAAAAAAATCTCCCAGCGCTCCCTGCAAAAATTACAATAGGGGACCTGGTGCTCTGATTGTTCAGCTGCCCTAGGAACGAGCTAGCCTAAGAAAAACCAATGGCTAAACCTATTTAGCTACTTCCTTTTTTGATATTAGCTGTAACTGAAACGCAGTAAGCCGATTGTGGGGCCCTATAACGTAAAACTATTCCAATATGTTTTTATTCCAATCTCTTGACACCACATTTGCGTCATCGTCGACGCAAGTATTGGGCGGTGACCCACTGGGTTGTCTTAAAAGATCAATCGAAAGCTCTCTTCGTTTATAGGAGATCCCTCTTCTTTGCTTTAAAATCCAATAACATTGCCTACACAGAGCGGCTTGTTTTATCTAATTGCTGAAAGGAGGCGAGGAGCACGCTCAAGTGGAAAGGGATTCGATGGGGCCGAGCCAGTGCACTGAAAATCGATAACCGCATGAAGAGTGTGGTGCCCGCGCCTGGGCTTGGTCCACTTTCCCTTACATTACTTGAGGTGGCTAGTCGAAAATCGTGGCGGCATCCAACTGAAGGTTAGAAATGCCGCTAAAACGGATCCTCAACAAAGAAGAGTTGGCAGAGCGACGTCCTAAACATGCCGAAAGTGCTCAATAACGCTACACAGCTACGCAAAATGTTTTACAGTGCGCAAATAAACCCATGCTGTCCGGCAGGTGTGAATACCCAGTGGCCGAGTGATCGGCGGCAGCCATCTTATATTTCTTTTGAAACGGTGCAGCCTGCGGCTATTCAGAAAAAAATTCTGTTTTGCTCGGCATATCAATACATCTTTAACGCGTACATGTCACTTTAATGCGGTGAGTTTTCGTGGTTTTGTGACATCGCGTGACAGGCTGGTGAAGTGGGTGCCGTCCTAAAACTTTTGACCAATAGCCGAAGGCTAATAACGAAAAGGCGTCGAATCAAAAATTACTATTTTTCTTTTGTTGCAATAAATTATGCATATTCAGTGTATACGCGTCATATCAGGTGGGGAGCTATCACGCTTTTCGGGACGTCTTTCGGGAAAAACAGGCGAAGGGAGGGTGGTTCAAAGAAGTTTTCGACCAATCGTGGAGGGGGCGGATTGCAGAAATGAAATAGAAAAGTTTGGAATAGCTTTACGTTGTAGTGCCCCTCGTCTATTTACAGAGTTTAAATCAGAGTGTCTCTAAAGCGCATTAGTGTTTCAGCAGTAATATTACCAAGACGACTAGTTATATCTCATGCTGTAAGAGGTTCGCCTTTTAGCTGTAACATTGGTGGCACTCTTGGAAATGAGTCAGCAGCTAACGAAAGACTGATCATGTAGAGGTTTTACGCTACCGCCATAATTTCGCTTGAACCAAACGTACTATATCTGTTTGTCGCTTAACCGGTGCTCGCAGTTCGTCAGAAGCTATATCGTTTTCATATGAAATCTAAAGGGATGTGGCAATTTGGCACTTAGAGATAAATAACGTATAACAGATTTTGCTATAGAAACTAATGAAAAGTAGACGTATAATTTGGCAGCTGCTGCGCGTGAGAAGTGTAGGAGATGAGTTTCTGCCGACAGCGTTAGTCTCTCCTTATAATATAGTTGTTTTAGAAAAAAAAAGAATATTATAGTGCCACATCCTTTAACCCATGCGGTGGAGGCGTGTGAACGTTCAAATTTCTAGAATATCAAAGCGAACATTGCTATAATAAATTCGATCTTCGGATACATTAGTGACTAGTTATAAATACGAATATATTTCGAATATTGGTGAAAATTTCAAACCGCCACGAGGCAGTGAACAGGCATGAAATTGGAGCAAATGTGCGATAAATTTATTCTCTATGTACAGAGGTCAGATGAAATTTGAGAGCCTACAGAGTAGAGGAGCGTACGTCACCCTGGAAGTCAGACTTTACAGGCTAAAAGGACTTCATGTGCACTCACCTACGAGCACTGAGCATGCGAATCGACTTTCTATTTGTTCCTATTTCTGAATCTGTGCTTTTAATAAACACTTTTCTGTGGGCATTGAAACGAAAAAACTTGCTAACGTGCATGTGCGGATGCGTAGGTCGTATTAACGGGTAAAACACATGCTCATTATTTGAAAACAATTGAGGTGATGTTCGACGTTACAATAAATTGTGGCCTCATTACACTCGCACTTCATTCAATCAGGCAAATGACAATTAACACAGCACTGCTATCGAGTATTGCTCTTGGCAGTAGTAAGTCGTTATTTTCTCTCAGTTACTTTGCTACATTTTAGCGAGAAAATGTATCGTGTATACATCCACTCGTCAAAATTTTTCTGATCAGTTCTTGCACTCGTAAAACAAAGAGCATGTACTAAAAAGTATTAGTTCTCATATAAAAACAAACCAGGGCATTTTACATTTGCAATATAGCTGAGCAAGGTAACACTGAAATGAAATTTAAATGACTTGTATTTACGTAATTTGGCACATTTATGAGGTGCAAAAGCAAGAGCTTTTTAAAATATATTTGACACTAACGCGGTAACTCAGTCAGAGAGAAAGATAGAGAAATGTTTGGTCAGGAATTAGTCCTGTAGCATAGTGATTTCATGACAATGTTCCTTGCTGGTTGATTGATTTAGTCCTAAGAGGAAAAACGTTGCGAAACAACAACTTAATTCCTAAATACGTAGTCTAGTGACAAGAACTATAATCTTTCTGCATGCTTGTAGGCAGTGCAACAGAGGTGTAATGAACTTCTGTTTACTGGTACAAATGGCTTCTATTCAGATTGCCTCATGTGGGTGGCAAGAGGATACGAGGATGAAGTACCCGACATGTGCATTCATGAATTTAATTGTGCCTGTGGTCCTGCCGTCCCTCTGTATATCAAACACATATGCAATAATTCATGAAACAGTGAATAAACAGGAAGAAGACATGTTGCACTATACAGTTAAACAAAGTGACATGTTTGCCTCAATAAAGATGCCTGATTTTCGTTCACTTTCTTTGTCTATTCTTTAGCTGCCTAAGGTTTTGCTACCTGGCTGTTTGCAAGATATTACCCACAGCCTATTTTTCTGTAGCACTTGCTCAATTTTGTCGTGCTCAAGTTGCTTCTACAGTTTGTTTTTAGTCATACAATTTCCTAAAGCGTCTCTGAAATGGTTTGAATAAACATTTGTAAGTGTCTGGGTACAGCTACTGTAACACAAGTCAATAACAACAAAACAACAAAATCCCAATAAAGAAAGGCGTCAGCGAGGGAGGTATGATCTCTCCAATTCTATTCACAGCGTGTTCACAGGAGTTATTCAGAGACCTGGATTCAGAAGAATTGGGGTATTAGGGTTAATGGAGAATACCTTAGCAACTTGTGATTCATTGATCATATTGCCTTGCTTAGTAACTCAAAGGAGCAATCGCAATGCATGATCATTGACCTGGAGAAGCAAAGAAGTAGGGTGTGTGTAAAAATTAATCTGCAGGAAACTAAAGTAATGGCTAACAGTCTCGGAAGGGGAAAGTAGTTTACGATTGGTAGAGAGGCACTGGAAGTAGTAAGGGAATACATCTACCTAGAGCAGGCAGTGACCGCGGATACGGATCATGAGACTGAAATACTCAGAAGAATAAGATTGGGCTGGGGTGCGTTTGGTAGGCATTCTCAGATAATGAACAGCGGGTTGCCATTATCCCTCAAGAGAAAGGTGTATAACAGCTTTGTCTTACCAGTACTCACGTGCGGGCAGAAACCTGGAGTCTTACGAAAATGGATCTACTTAAATTGAGGTCGACACAACCAGCTAAGGAAAGAAGAATGGTGGGTGTAATGTTAAGAGATAAGAAAAGAGCAGAATTGGTGAGGGAACAAACGTGAGTTAAGGATATCTTAGTTTAAATCACGAAAAGGAAATGGGAATTGGCGGGACATGTAGAAAAGAGAAAAGATAACCGATGGTCATTAAGGGTTACGGACTGGATTCCAAGGGAATGGATGCGTAGCTGGGGGCGGCAGAAAGTTAGCTGGGCGGAAGAGATTAAGAACTTTGCAGGGAAAACATGGCAACAAGTAGCGCATGACCGGGGTAGTTGGAGAAATATGGGAGAGGCCTTTGCCCTGCAGTGGCCATAACCAGGCTGATGATGATGATGATGATCCCCTTTCTGTTACGTTTCTATGGAAACACTTTTCCAACATTTCAAATATTATGAGCAACATTTGTTCATAATGAAGTTCTAAAAACACATGATGACGTAACCCAGGTAGCCAATCGCATAGCTCTAACAAGCGACGTCGATTGCGCTAACGACGTCTATTCTGAGGGAATGATTGAGAACTAAGGGGAGCGGCGTCATTGCGATCGCATGCCACGCGTATTTTCAGAACCTTAAATTAAATTACACGCTTTACGCCAAGCGCTTAAATTCTGCATTAAATTATTAGAAGCACTTGTTCTAATGACTCAGTGCGTTTGTACAAAATTGTCAAAATGGATTTAGAGTCCCTTCATACATTACTTGGTGCACAGCGGCCTGCCCGGCAGGACTGCTCCTAGAGAGGAAGGTTATTACCCGACGAATGGCAACGACTATGAGGCTGAATGAAAAACTCCAAGAAGCAGCTTTCCAATAACTTAAGAGCACGTTTCCGTTACAAGTTTAAAGGTGGGCCGAAGTTAGTACTGCAAGTCCAAGTAGCAAACGAGAAGAAACTGGTTTAACCGAGGCGCCCGATTTTTATTAACTTCTTCGCTACTGGTATAAGAAGGAGTCAAGGAAAGCTTACTTTTTTTCCAATTTTATTAAACGTCCTGTTCATAGTTCATACCAAAAGAACTTTGGAAAAAACACTTATTTGAACTAGTACAGGAGTATCCACACTTGTGTACATCAGTTTTGAGCGTTGTGAACAGGACATCCAAAAATGGGGACATTAGTTGCCAGCATTGTGGAAATTGATAAAAGAGCTCTTCCCTTGTAGACAAAGCAAAACATTACATTTTCTGCATTTTACTCTCTTTTTTTTCCTTTGCAGTTCTTGTTTCTGCACCTCATCGCATTTTGTAGGTTACGGAATTCGGGAAAATGGTCAAACCGGTGAAAACGTGTGCCAACATTGCGTAGTTGCACCGGTCTTGAGTTGTCAGTGGCGGGCGTGTCATTTCTTCTCTGGTTTCTGCGTGAAGAGTCCCCCGTAATCGATGCTTCTGCAATATCTTGCTTGAACTTCAGATGCGAAAGCACATCAATACAATGGTATGTCCATCGCTTGGACGACACGTTATATTTAATACATGCATTGTACACAAAAAGGTCTAGAAAGTGAGTGAAAAACCTTACCGTCAATTTTCTTGTTTTTATTTTTATTCAATAGTACGACACGTATCGGTCGACGAAGTACACACCACCCATGCATCTGTTGTACTCTACAACAATAGCTGGCCTGGGAACTGGTACCTTCTTTTTTTCCTACCCACGCGATTACAGCGAATATTACTTGACATTAGAATGACTCCCTTGTTATCTTTCCATTTTACTAGACGTACTTCTCCTTCTTCCCACAGGAGGCAAGCATTCTCGCCCCGTTTTATTGATTTACTATATGGCAGTTTTGCAAGCGGTTTGCATTGACTGTCTCAGTCAGGAACACTATCGTTTAAGATGGTAGTACACAAGGAGCACGCCTGTAATATACGTGTCAGTGAACAGATGGGCATTGTTATCGGTTATGCTTGTTGCGAACTTTTTGACAACTTCTCCACCAAGGTCACACGATTTCACATCATTAGAGGGCACAGTATCCTTCCCTGTGTAAACAAGAAAGTCGAGGACTAGGCCATCAGGGGAGGCTAAAACGAAATTCGTAAGACCAAGTGGATTTGGTTTCTAAGGGTGACATTGCCTGAAAATTAAATTGAATATATGGGGGTCTACGTGCCAAAACCACTTTCTGATTATGAGGCACGCCGTGGTTGAGGACTCCTGAAATTTAGACCACCTGGGGTTCCTTAACGCGCACCTATATGTAAATACACGGGTGTTTTCGCATTTCGCCCTAATCGAAATGCGGCCGCCATGGCCGAGATTCGATACCGTGACCTCGTGCTCAGAAGCCCAACACCCAAGTCACTGAAATACCGTGACGGGTATATATTGCCTGAATGCGCGTTCCCGAAAATGGAATCATTTGCTCGTCTATTGAAAGCTCTTTATTGCGTGGCAGAGCTCGGCAGGTAGTTTGAAAGCAATCCACTATTGGTCGCACAAGGTGCAGTTTATCTTCCTTCTGGTGTACTGTAATGACGCAAGAGTCGATAAAGCCCAAGTGATTGCGCAACTCATAAAACCTGTCTGTTTTCATGTGGTCAGCAACCCAGGGTGTCCGAGTTGCTCCTGACCAGTAGAGCTGGACTTGAGGAAGACTCATGATTTCCATCAGCAGGTGGATCACAGCGAGCTTTCTTCAAGTGTGTTGGTTCGGCTCCGACTGTAGCGCTAGTCGTGCATTTTCCCTCGTGATTTATCACCACTGCTGTGTAGGCGTGATTGTGTTGGTATCTACCTAGGTCTACAAATGTGGTGTCCTTGCCATTACCTAATTTCTTCTGTATACAGCATGCTTTGCTTTCTCGTGTACCCTAATTGTGGGTGGGACGCATATTCTTAGGTATTGGAGGGGCGATTATCATGTCTCTGATGTGTATAGACATATCTGCTTTCAAGCAATGCCGAGTATGATACCCTATACTAGGGCGATCCAATATTTGCCTACGTATTTTTGTTTTGGACAGGCCTTCGTATAGTGCTATGCATTGTGCGTCAATTAGGTCATCCAGTGTATTGTGGAGACTTAGCTGCAGTATCCTGTCGTTGCTGATGGTGAGTCCGATTGAACAAGTAGTCCGATGGTGATGGAGAGTCCGATTACTTGCTTGTAGATTTTTCTGACTAAGCAGTCTAATTTGTATTTATGTGACGAGCACCATCGTAGGTACGATGCCAAACATACTATTCTGCCTATTACGAACGCTTGGACTAGTCTAAGCAAATTGCCTTCTTTCATTCCACTATGTTTGTTGGCTATTTGTTTATGTAGCCGTATGATTTGAGATGTCATATTGTCTATTTGCCGATGGTCTCTCTATTGAAGCCGTTACTTTCAATGATGAGGGCCGATACTCTAATCTTATCAACCTTGGGTATGGGCGTACCATCCGCCTTAGTTAGGTGAATTTCCGAATTGTTTCGTTCCTCGGAGTTGCATGATTTTCGGTCACGTCACGATGGTACGTAAATGAGGAGCTCAGATTTCTCTGCTGAACACGCCTGTCCAGTTTCTGCAAGGCATTGTTCGGCTGCTTCGAATGGGCGTTGTGATATCGTCCACGTAGCTGGTATGATCGAGGCCATTGATTTCCTGTGGCTTTGCTGGTAATCCAATGTGAGCCTGATTAAACAGCAGTCGTGATATTACTGATATTACCTGCGCTTCCAATCTACAGCTCTTCGGAGTTATGGTCTCCTTTCTTACTGTGTGCTTTTCTATTAGTAAGGAATTCTCGTATATAACTGTATAGTCACTGGCCTAGGCCAAGATGATTTATTCTTTTAGTACTGTTTCGTGGGTAACACTGTCAAAAGCTTCCTTTAGGTCCAATCCTAGGCAAGGTTTAGTGTTCCGGCTTGTGTTATCTATAATTTGATGCTAAAGTTGGAGACTTGCATTCAGCGTAGCCAAATTTCTCCGGAAGCCCAACTTTATAGGCAAGACAACGTCGTTATCCTCGTGATAGTTGGTCAGTCTAGTTAGGACAACGTGTTCCATGAGTTTGCCCTCACAGAACTTGAGTGAGATGGGTCACAGGTTCTCCAAATGTAGCTGCTTGCCTGGTTTGGGTTTCAGAATAACCAGGACCGTTTTCCGTTGTTGTGGCGTTGCACCGGATAGCCAACATTAGTTTATATAGTTGGGAAGTTCTTCTAGAGAAGCATCATCGATATTTCAGATCCTATTATTCGTTATTCCGTCTAGTCCCGGCGCTGATGTAGTGTTAAGCTTTTGTAGAGCTGCTGTCAATTCCGCTTCGCTAATCTCTTAGTCTAATTGTTGGTTTTTGCCGCCTCTGTAATCTTGGTGAATTCTTGGCTTAGCCCGAGATAAATACCTTGCGGCTATCTCATCGATGAAATCTTCTTCGCGTTAGTCGTATGCATGTAAGGTTTTGTTTATGTTTTGTATGTATGAGGCTTTACATTCCTCGGGATTAAAAAGGTGCCTCAGGAAGTTCCACGTTCTGGGCAATCCTAACTGATTATCCGTAGTGTTGCATGTTGCTTCTCATTGTTGGTTACAGAGCTGTTGTTCGTATGCCTCTATATCTGTGTTAAGCTGTAACTATTCTGAGAAATATTTTGTGCAGTTGTTTTTATTTATTTACTTATTTATTTATTACATACTGCCAACTGCCTCTTGGCAGTCCAGGCAGGAGTGAGTGTATACAAAGTCGGCACTGCAAGTCAAAATAACAAAAACTTCCTAATTTGTCATAGGCTACAATATTGCATGCAATTTTAATTATGCAAGATTACGGTTTACTTATCAGCGCGCTCACAAGAACGTTTCCAAATGGGAACAATTGCGCCAAACGCTAGCCTACATGCCAGTGATGCTGCGACTAGTATTGAATCGATGAATGACCGTTTTCACTCTGCAGATGCCTCGTCACAAGCTTTTGACCCTTGAAGAAGGTGTGGAAATGGTCCTGAACCATTATTCCTTTTCTTCTTCTTTTCTTTATTGATTTATTTAACCAATGCACAGATTGTCTGTCGTGAAAAGTCGAAGTTGTACATTTTCCACCTCCGAACGTGTATGATCTACTCATGTTCGTAGAGGAAGGGGACGCCGACATTGCGCAGATGGACGCACAGCCAGATGAACTTGCACGTGAAATAGAAGTGCCGCCTTCAAATACAGACAAAAACGAACACGATGACGATGAAAGAGTTCATACAAAGGAGAAAAAGTGAGCTGAAGTGATTCCTAAGTGCACGCGCACTACTAAGTGGTGGAGCTCAATGGACAGCGCACGGAGGAAGCCCTTGCAATTGTTTCGTGCCAGAATAGCGGACGAAAACCAATCTTAGCTCTTCACTCGCTTGTTCGCAAAGAAAACTATCTGATAATTCAACAGTCGAAGCGGTACGTGTAACAAGAGCATGACCATAGCTTCGAACTTAGTGAAGGAGACGTTTGTCAATTTGTAGTAATTTTATCTTCAGTGTTTACCACAAGCTTCCTCACATCCACCGTTACTGGTCAAAAGCCAATGATTTTAGCTTAGGACGTGTATCCGGTACAATAAATAGCTCAAAATTTTGTGAAATAAAATAAGTTGACGCCGCTGACAGTACAATGCTAAACAAGGGTAACAAAATCACGAAGATTCATCCTCGTTCACGACTTGTCAGTGCTTCGCTCCATCAATTTGGAATATTCTCATCTAACCTCAGTGTTGATGAGCAAATGGTACAACATTTCTGTCCGCGCCCGCTGCAAAACGTTTTATGCGAAGCATATTACGAGGGCTCAACCCAGCTCCTCAGGCGCGGCGGTGACCATGAAATCACGTGACACCGTGACGTCACGACAGAGGAGAAGTGGCTTTGGCTCAACTCTTGCAAGACGGGCTGGGTGGGAATCGAACCAGGGTCTCCGGAGTGTGGGACGGAGACGCTACCACTGAGCCACGAGTACAACGCTTCAAAGCGGTACAAAAGCGCCTCTAGTGAATGCGGTGTTGCCTTAGAAACGCGCTGTTTCTAAGGCGTGCGTCTCTTGCTCAGGCGCACATTTCGTTGCCGCGCCGAACGCTGCT
Source organism: Dermacentor albipictus (assembly GCF_038994185.2). Lineage (NCBI taxonomy): Eukaryota > Metazoa > Arthropoda > Arachnida > Ixodida > Ixodidae > Dermacentor > Dermacentor albipictus. Next base: position 37,309,843 of record NC_091825.1, read on the forward strand.
TTGCTCGACGCTCACCGCGTCCAATGCGGGGCGCGTAGTCGCTGCCCTGTAGCCCATTGTCTTACACCCCTTGGCGGGTCGACGGGAACGCTGTCGCGTTCCACTCTTGAAGGCGAAGAAGTAATGCATGAGTTGTTTCTTCGTCTAGCCGAACCAAATATAGCCAAGCAACAGCAGTTCACCAGGCTAAACAGTGGTTCAACAACTAAAATAAAGGCTAGTATGCTTCGCATCCTGGGCTTAACCTTACCTAAGCCACAGCCATTTTTTTAGAAGAATAACCAATAGGCTTTGACAACACGCTATGGATTCTGTCATTGTCATCAGGTTACCCCTTCCCGTTAATATTTACAGTGGAAAAGCTTATCTGGAGAATATAAAAGAGTCCTTGGGAATGCGCGTTCTTATGAATTCGCCTAAATCTGTAGAGGTATCAAGAAAGCACATCATTTTCATTAACAGTTTCTTTACTTCTTATTCTTTGCTACAAGACCTGAAATAACAAAGGTTTCGAGCCTCCGGAACCGTGAGAGAGAACTGATGGCACGATAGAACATTGAAAAGAACTATCTGGAGGAAACGCCGTATTTTTTTACTACACGTGTGATGTTGAAATCTTTCCTGTAAAGTGGAACGAAAATAAGTGCGTTTGCGCTGGAACAAAATACGACGCGATTCACTAGGTAGCAACTGCAATCCCTCTAAGGTCAGAAAGAGCGAAATACAACACAGTGCAGTACAATACAATACAATAAAATCCTTATTGTGCATAAAGAAAACAAAGTACATATAAGGCCTACCAAAGCCTCCTAGGGCTTGACTGGCAGTGCCTGACAATCAGGTAACAGAAAATTGCACAGGCTTAATAGCGGAGTTAGCTACAAACAGTTAAACAAAATGTTACATTCAACATCGACAGTTCTAAGTAGTTTCTTAATCTCACGTCTTGTGTTTACTTCTAACACAGGCGTTGGCAATTTATTAAATATGCCTGGAGCATAGTATTGCCATACTGACTCTCGCCGAGTGAATACCTTCGGTGGAAGCGACGGTATAGAGAGTGGATTGCCCATTGCTGCGATGTAGGCGGCACGTCGTTGTTTGGTCGCATGCTTGTCTGCCATTGGGTCTGCTACCTCAGGTGTGGTAGCTAGGAGAGGATAAGGATTATCGGAGGCTCTGACTAGCACGGTAGAGAGATGAGCGTGCGCCAGTCTATGAGCCTTCTGGTTTCCGGGGATACCACAGTGCGCAGGGACCAAGTGAGTGACCGCTTTCGCGGAGCAGGCGTGCCTGGTGCCGGATCTTCTGCAGTACGGGATCTGTGTGAATAAAATTAGCACATGCCCGATGGGTAGCCTGGGAATCTGTGTACACATGATGGTGAACAGGGTCAGTTTGAGAGGAAGTTGCGAGGGCCCACTCCAAATAATCTAGGATGGCCATTAGCTCAGCGCGGGTGCTGGACATTGCTTCTACCGATATATGATGGCGGCGGTTCTGATTTTCATTTGTCTGGTCGTACCACGCAGTCGCATAACAGGTGTTACTAGCGTCGTCTGCAGGCAGTGCAGCGTCCGTGTATACGATGCGTTCAGTCAAGGAGAGTGAACTCGTAGCCTTGGCATGCCTCTTGGCATATGCAAGGCGCCGCATTCGCTAAGTAGGGTCCGTATTGAGAGCAAGTGGCCTGCGATTGTTGAGAGCCGTAATTTCCCACGGCGGCGTGTTGTTGGGCAAAATGGCCATTTTCTGGACGTCATACCCGAGGAGCATGAGTGTGTGTCGCCCGGCTTTTGTGGCACGAAGTCTCATCTCTTGTGTATAGATGTGCATGTCTACGAGCTGGGACGGGTTGTTGAGTTTGCTACAACTTTTAAGCGCTTCGAGGCTTGTGTACCTTGGGAGTCCAGTTACAATGCGTTTAGCTTCGTTAAGTAACCGGTCGAGCATGTGGATCTGTGTGCGGTTGATTGGATGACACGGCAGCCTGTACATAATACGGGAGACAAGGGGGAGCTTGAGCGAACTGCCGCATTTCACGTTCGTTTACTCCACGGGTGCGGGTAGAGATTCTGCGTAAAGCGTGCAGGATTTGTTTGCTGGTCTTCGTAACGCATTGAAACCAATTGTTCGCTGTGCAGTTCTCGTCTAGGTGCACACCGAGTATTCGGATAGTAGATTTCCGTGTGATGGCTTGGTCACCGATGTACATAGCTGGCAGAACTTTCGAAGTTAATCAACAAGCGTAAGACAGCTGACATAAGGAAGTATAATATGAATAGAATTGAACATGCTCTCAGGAACGGAGGAAGCCTAAAAACAGTGAAGAAGAAACTAGGAATTGGCAAGAATCAGATGTATGCGTTCACAGACAAAGCCGGCAATATCATTACTAATATGGATGGGATAGTTCAAGTGGCGGAGGAGTTCTATAAATATTTATACAGTACCAGTGGAACCCACGATGATAATGGAAGAGAAAATAGTCTAGAGGAATTCGAAATCCCAAAGGTAACGCCGGAAGAAGTAAAGAAAGCCTTGGGAGATATGCAAAGGGGGAAGGCAGCAGGGGAGGATCAGGTAACAGCAGACTTGTTGAAGGATGGTGGACAGATTGTTCTAGAGAAACTGGCCACCCTGTATACGCAATGCCTCTTAACATCGAGCGTACCGGAATCTTGGATAAACCCTAACATAATCCTAATCCATAAGAAAGGGGACGGCAAAGACTTGAAAAATTATAGACCGATCAGCTTACTGTCCGTTGTCTACAAACTATTTACTAAGGTAATCGCAAATAGAATCAGGAACACCTTAGACTTCTCACAAGCAAAGGACCAGGCAGGATTCCGTAAAGGCTACTCAACAATAGATCATATTCACGCTATCAATCAGGTCATAGAGGAATGTGCGGAATATAACCAACCCTTATATATAGCTTTCATTGATTACGAGAAAGCGTTTGATTTTGTCGAAACCTCAGCAGTCATGGAGGCATTACGGGATCAAGGTGTAGATGATCCGTATGTAAAAATACTGAAAGATATATATAGCGGCTCCACAGCCACCGTAGTCCTCCATAAAGCAAGCAACAAAATCCCAATAAAGAAAGGTGTCAGGCAGGGAGATACGATCTCTCCAATGCTATTCACAGTGTGTTTGCAGGAACTATTCAGAGACCTGGATTGGGAAGAATTGGGGATAAAAGTTAATGAAGAATACCTTAGCAAGTTGCGATTCGCTGATAATATTGCCTTGCTTAGTAACTCAGGGGACCAATTGCAATGCATGCTCACTGACCAGGAGAGGCAAAGCAGAAGACTGGGTCTAAAAATTAATCTGCAGAAAACTAAAGTAATGTTTAACAGTCTCGGAAGAGAACAGCAATTTACAATACCTAGCGAGGCACAGGAAGTCGTAAGGGAATACATCTACTTAGGGCAGGTAGTGACAACGGATCCGGATCGTGAGACGGAAATAATCAGAAGAATAAGGATGGGATGGGGTGCGTTTGGCAGGCATTCTCAGATCATGAACGGCAGGTTACATTTATCCCTCAAGAGAAAAGCATATAATAGCTGTGTCTTACCACTACTCACCTACAAGGCACAAACCTGAAGGCTTGCGAAAAGGGTTCTACTCAAATTGAGGACGACGGAACGAGCTATAAAAAGAATGATAGGTGTAACGTTAAGGGATAAAAAAAGAGCAGATTGGGTGAGGGAACAAGCGCGAGTTAATGGCATCTTAGTTGAAATCAAGAAAAAGAAATCGGCATGGGTAGGACAAGTAATGAGGAGGGAAGATAATCGGTCATTAAGGGTTACGGACTGGATCCCAAGGAAAGGGAAGCGTAGCAGGGGGTGGCAGAAAGTTAGGTGGGTGGAGTTTGCAGGGACGGCATGGCCACAATTAGTACATGACCGGGGTTGTTGGAGAAGTATGGGAGAGGCCTTTGCCGTGCAGTGGGCGTAACCAGGCTGATGATGATGATGATGATGATGATTATGATGATGATGATGATGATGATGTACAGTTTAAAAGACTGCTTTTCTTCTTGTTTTCCAAAGGTAGACCTGCCACCATGAATGACGACAAACCCTGTTTTGTCTGGTGCAGTGTGTAAACCCATTTTCGTGGCATAGGCGTGAATAATGTCGAGAGCTTGTTGCAAGACGTCCTCCTGATCCCCGATGCACCCTTGATGCGTCCACATGGTGACTTCATCGGCGTACACCGCGTGTTTCAAGCCCGATATGTCGGCAAGGCGCTTGGGTAGCTGGTGCATAGCTATATTAAACAGCGTCGGTGAAATAACCGAGCTCTGGGGGACGCCTACGTGGTTGGTTCATATGGCACTTCCGTCGTAACCAACTTCGCCAAGGTAACTTTCGCTGTTTAAGGAAACCCGCTATGAAGTTGTACATCTTCCCTCTGATGCCAAGGGCACGTGCTTTGATCATGACAGTGTTATGTGGGACGGAATCAAATGCCTTGCGTATATCCACTGCGACAACGGCTCGTGGGTGCACCGAATTAGAGTCGAGGACGTCCTGTTTTAGGCGGGCTAGCAGATCCTGTGTTGATAGCCCACGGCGAAATCCATACAGTGTAGGAGCCAAAAGGTCGCGATCTTCAAGGTACCACATCAAGCGTGTGTTGACCATGCTCTCCATTACTTTACAGACACACGAGGTCAAAGAGATCGGACGGAGGTTGGATAAGGTATGTGGTGGTTTACCGGGCTTCGGAATGGGCTTGACCACCGAAAACTTCCAATTGGAGGGCAGTATCCCGGTATCCCAGACTCGATCAAATTCTTCGAGAAGAGCATGCTTGTGCTCAAAGCGCAGATTGCGTAGATGAGCCACGCCCACCTCATCAACCCCTGGAGCACTACGTACGTTAGCACGCTGCAAGGCGTGCTCCACCTCGATCATGGTGAAGGGACTGTTAAGTGGTTCATTATCTTCAGAATGTACATCCTTCTGGTATGTGGTGTCTGTGGCGCGAGACGTCTGCGGGAAAAACAGTTCAGCGGCCTGTTCGGCAAGTTCCTGAGCGCTAATGCCTTGGTGGAGGGCCACACGAGCCGCGCCGTTGTTGGTCTTGCGCTGGCCGACAAGAGAGATCGCAGGATGGCCCAAAACCTTAGACGTATGAGTGTGTCCATTGAGGGATTCGCCAATTCCCATCCAGCCGTCTTACGTGAGCACAGTCGTATATTCTTCGATCAAACGCTGTATTTTGCGCAACCGTGCTTTTTGGTGAGCAGTGCGACCAGACCACCTGTACTGAGCGAATATCCGGTGCCTTCTAGTCCATAAGGTGAGCAGATGTCTAGCAGGCTCTGGGTGGTCAGAGGGAACCCGTAAGTGTTTGGTGGCTCTTCGCTTCGCTACACACAGCTGTGATACCAGATGGTCAATGTTCTTGGCTGGAGACTGGTGCTGCAGTAACTCGCGGTATTTGTCCCAGTGTGTTATGTGACTTAGCCGTGTCGTGGCGTGTGACTTCATCTTCGGATTGGCGTGGCCTGTGCGAAAGCGTATGAGGATAGGAAAGTGGTCGCTCCCCATGCAATCGTCCAGCACCTCCCATCGAAAAAGCTGCGGACGAGTACTCCAGGTAAGATCTGCTGATGTGTCTGCTTGGTGAACTGTCTGTCCCAGCGATGGTAGGCCACCCGACGTTTGCGCCCCACTTCGCGCACCATCCACCCAACTAGGGAGCCCCATACACGCCAACGCAATCATGGCCGCCAACGCAACACCAGCAGCAGCAGGTGTAACCGCGTGGAAGTGGAACTGTCGCGGCTTCGGAAGGAAGAAGGCAGTCATCCAACAGCACATCGTACATGCCGCGCGCAAGCCAGACGTTATACTACTACAAGAAACACTAACCGACGCACCGTCCCTCCCCGGCTACAGAGTGCACAAGGGACCGCCCGACGGCAGAGGCCTGTGCACCCTGGTCAGGAAGGGACTCACGTTCGTCGAACATGAGCTGCAAAGCAATATCAAGATCGAGCACACACTCACCGAAATCATCCCGGGCAAGAAGAGAAAAGGAAGCATATTTCTGCTCAACGTCTACAGCAACGCATCTCAGAGAAAACAGAGATTCAAGACATTACTGCACAGAGCCAGCACCGCAGCGGCCCGCAACACGCTGATCGCATGCGGAGACTTCAACGCGATGAACCCTGCCTGGGGCTACAACAAGTACACAGGAAAGGGCCGCGACCTGTACCAAGACGCCACGGACTCAACTTAACCCTCATTACGGACCCCACACATCCGACAAGAATTGGTAACTCCGTGTCCCGGGACACCACTCCAGAGCTCACGTTCGTCAAGAACGACATCCGGGGAGCGATCACCTGGAGAAACACGGGGATCGACCTAGGCAGCGACCACACCATCGTGGAAATCGGCATACTGGAACACAACGACACCAGCGTCAAAACACACAGATGGATAGACTGGGATGCCTTTCGAGACGCCAGAAGCCAGAAGAGCGACGGTGACGACGAGATCGAAGACATCGACTCGTGGACGGCCGAAATCACCAAGAGCATACGCGACGCGACCAAAGAGATTGAAACGGGCGCGGAGATCGACAAAATAGACAACCGGCTTGCGCATCTCGTCGAGGCCAAACAGTCGATACTCAATCGCTGGAAGAAACAACGGCTTAACCGCAGACTGAGAAAGAAGGTGGCGGAGCTGAACCGAGCGACCGAGGATCACTGCCGCGCTCTCTGCGTGCAGCAGTGGAACGAGATCTGCAACGCGGCAGACGGGCAGATGCATAGCGGGAAGACGTGGAACCTACTGCGGCACCTGCTCGACGAAACAAAGACCAAGTCGCACCAAAGGGACAGACTCGCCAGGCTCATACATCGGGCGGTCTCAGCACACGGCGTCGACGAAGTCACCAAGCGCACTAACGACAAATACCTGCCGACTACACCTACCGAACAACACGCGCCGTACAGCGGCCTGCCTAACGCGAACCTCGATCGTGACATCGACATCGAGGAGAAACGCGCGGCCCTGCACGACCTCAACAGCTGGTCGGCAGCCGGCCCGGACCTCGTCATGAACAAGGCGCTCAAGAACCTCGATGACGGCTCGATTGAAAAGCTCGCAAAATACTACAACGATTGCTGGAGAGCGGGCGCGCTGCCAAAGCTGTGGACGACAGCCAAGACTATCCTGATCCCCAAGCCGGGGAAGCCGCCGGACACGGATAACCTTCGGCCCATCTTGCTCACGTCCTGCATGGGCAAGGTGCTGGAGCACGTCCTGCTCAACAGGTGCGAAGACTACCTGGAACGAGAAGGGCTGTACCCGGCCACTTTGATCGGCCTCAGGCAGCACCTCAGCACGCAGGACGCGATGCTGCAGCTCAAACACCGAATCATCGATTATGGCGGCAGCACCCGCGACAACAAAGCCATCCTAGGGCTCGACCTGCAGAGCGCCTTCGATAAGGTGAAACACTCGGCGATTCTGTCCCAAGTCTCCAAGCTCAACATGGGGGAAAGATCCTACAACTACATCAAGGAATTCCTCACGGACAGGACCGTCGAGCTACGAGCAGGCGACCTACAGACGCAAGAGAAGCTCGGGAGCACCGGAACACCGCAGGGATCGGTCATTTCGCCGATGCTGTTCAAGCTGGTAATGATCGGAGTGGCCGAAAAGCTCGGGCGCATCGAAGACGTCAAGCACACCACCTACGCGGACGATATCACGATATGGGTGACCGGTGGCACCGACGCCCACATCGAGGGTGCGCTGCAAGCCGCCGTCGACGCAATAGAAGACCAGCTGGAAGGCACCGGACTGAGATGTTCGCCAAACAGATCGGAGCTTCTCATACTCCCACCTACCAAATACAGCAGAGGCAAGACCAGACAACGCGAAAACGAAAAAATCAGAATTGTCACCAAATCTGGCAACGTGATCCCCGAGGTCGGCAAAATTAGGATCCTAGGCATGGTCATCGAAAAGCACGGGAGAAACGGCGAAACCATCACCCGTCTCAAGGCAAAAGCAGCCAACGCGATTCGACTCCTCAAACGAGTCACTTCCCGAAAGGCTGGCATGAGAGAGGAGAGCCTAATTAGGCTCGTCCAATCCTTCATCATCAGCCACGTCGCGTACGTTGCAGCCTACCACAGATGGCTGCAACACGAACGAAACAAAATCAACGTGCTCATCAGAAGAGCGTACAAGACGGCGCTGGGCCTGTTCGAGTCCACAAGCACGACCCGCTTGTTACAACTCGGGCTACACAATCCGCTCGAATAAATAGCCGAAACGCAACGGACCTCTCAACTGGAGCGGCTGTCCATGACCAAAGCCGGGAGGAAGATACTGGACGATCTGGGAGTTAGACGCTCGAACGAGGTGGAGATGAAGCTCCCTGTCCCCGAAGAAGTCCGATGCCAGACCAGAATCGACCCCATACCGAGGAACATGAATCCCGAGTTCAACAAGGGAAGAAGAGCGGCGAGGGCCAAGGCTCTCATCGACCAGCATGCCAACGACGAACACGCGCGGTACGTGGACGCGGCTGAATACCAACGGAACGCCTTTGCAGCGGTCGTCATAGAGGCGTCAACCGGCGCCACGAGGACGGCAGCGAGCGTGAGAAGCGCCGAAGCGGAACAAGCGGAGGAGGTAGCCATTGTCCTGGCCATCACCGACGCAGACTGCCACACGGTGCTGAGTGACTCAAGACAGGCTGTGCGAAACTTCGCCGAAGGGCAAATCTGCAGGGAGGCTGAGCGCGTACTGCGAGTAATAAAACTAGACGAATGAAAAGTACGACTCAAGTGGTTCCCGGCGCACGGGGGCGACGCGTCGGAACGCAATGAGAACCATAATGAGACGGCACACGCCGCGGCGCGAACGCTAACCAACTGCGCCCCGGCGACAGACCGTCCGACGTGGTTCGGAACCAAGGACCGCATGACGGATTACAATGAAATCACGAAGGCCTACCGCTTGGCTCGCAGGACTCTTCCACCCCCGCACCCGAGACTGAGTCGAGCGGAGGCGGTAGTACTGAGACAGCTCCAGACCGGATCACTACCGAGCCCGAAACTGATGAATCGCATGTAACCCGAGACATATCCGACAGATATGTGCAGAGTCTGCCGGAGGGAGACCGCAGGCTACACGCACATCTTGTGGGACTGCATTGAAAATCCAGAAGACGCTGAATCAAGAACACTCCCACCACGGCTCGAGGCAGCCGCGAAGAGCTACGACCGAGACGATCAACTCTGGGCCGTCCAGCAGGTCCTCGAGGCGCTCGAAACGCACGGACCCATCGAGCCGGCAACGGCGAGTGGAGACCCGCGCCGAGTAACGGCAACTTCGAGGATGACGTAGGCCCTCGTCGGGGGGCGCGAGCGCCCAACTGCAGGCATAAACAAACTTTCTCCAATCCAATCCAATCCAATCTGTCCCAGCCTCGTGTGTGCTTGAGGCATGTTGACGAGTGTCCGTACTCCGAGGTATCTTGCATGATGCACTGACCGCCCGGGCTGCATTTGTTGTATCCCCAGGCGATGTGCTGAGCGTTAAAGTCCCCGTACAACAATATGGTGTCTTGCGGATAAATCTTCTTAAAGTGGGAGATGAAGGTGAGATCAACGAATGCTTTGTTGCCTTATTCCTTGTGTTCTCGGGAACCACGTAAACGCAAAAGATGAGCATTGTACGCTGATATGAGACTTCTAACTGGCATCCGACAACGCTAAGAGTTGCGCTGCGCCATGGTTGCGTGTCTAATTGCACGTGTGTAGTTCCCCGTCGCACGTACAATGCTGTCTTTTTGGGTTCAGCGACTTTAACAGAGGGGGCGTAGCCGTCATAGGCGATTATGCTCAGCACAGGGCCGTTGACTTCTTGAAGGGCAATGACCAAGGGACTGGTGTTGTCTCGCTTACTGGAGAACCGGGTGATCATGTCAGCCCTCTTGTTACGAAGAGAACAATTCCATTGCAGGAGAGTTGCCCATGGTGATGAATTTGAAGAGCTAGACAAGGTGAGGCTGTGTTGCTTCAGCAGCAAGGAAGCTTGGTGGTACCCGAGGCGTACGCATTGCTGGTGCTCCTGCGGGTGTCGGTGAGGCTGTGCAAAAAGGGAGAGTGCCGAAAAGCATGATGCGCTCCATGATGGTGTGGACGCATGTTTCTATGGCCTGTTAATAAGCTGTTTGACGCTTTAATGTATGGACTTCTCTATTTGCGCCATATGATTTTCAAGACGCCGCTCGAGATCGTGAAGTGTTGTTGGGGGGAAGATATGGATTATCGCTGGGAGGTGTAAGCACCGTTAACTGAGCTGCGTCCCTGAGAGTGTGCTGCGCCACTCCATCTGAGGGTGGTTGCAGCGCAGAGGAAGAGAATGTTGAGGTTGAGGGAAACGCTGTACTATTGCTGGAACTGATTGTTAGGTGCGTGTTCGCTTGTCTAACTACATCCGCGAAGGTGGCTTTTTCCGCTGGCGTCTGACTGTGTAGCTGGGGATACCGGAGGCCTTTGTCATGGGGCTCTTTGGCCAAGCCTGGCCCTTGCGCCACAAAACACTACACATCATCATCATCATACCGGAGGCCTAGTGTAGAAATTCTGGCGCATTGTCTTTAGCATGGGTCTAGATGAATTTTGTTCAGTACCGCTCTCGTGACAGTGGTGCTTATGCCCCTCTGTCTGCCATTTCCTACGTGGCCTTTGGGCCACCGGCTTGCGTTTTTGTTCAATTTCCTTGTTGACTTGCCGTCTCTTTGGACAGTTTGTGGCTGTGGCCAAGTGAGAACCACCGCAGCTACGGCACTTTGGTTCTGTGTTCAGGCACTGTGTTCCCGCTTCGTGTTGCCGCAGACCGCATGTAGAGCATCTCGCTGCCAAAGTGTTGGGGTATTGCTCCTTGTGGTGCCCGATCTTGTGACATATGTCACAAACGGCCACTCGTGCACCTTTGTCACCAAGTGGGCGTGCTTGCAGGATTTTGCACTTGCGGCAATGCAAAGAGTTCATTAGTTCCTCAGAAGTCATGTCTCCAGCATTTCTAATAATGCCTCTCCTTTGATTAGGACCAATGGTTTCGTATGCTTGAAAGGGCACATCCTGTCCACGGATTGGCAGGGACGCTATTGCGAGAAGTGCGTTGCGCACCTCCGGTGCGGTCGCGTCGACAGCGAGCTGATTGCTCTTACTTAAGTAGCGAACCGAGAACTCCGGTATTTGGCCTTGTTTAGAGAGACCGAGATGAGCCGAAATGTGTCGCGTTATGACTTCGTCTAACCGTATGAACTGCTCTTCCATAATGCGGCACGGCTGCTTAGGCCTAAGGATGACGGTGTGTTGATGTTTACGCGGGGCACCTGAGCTCGGCTTCACCGCATCCGTCGTACGGTTCTGCTTTGTCCGTCGAGAACGAACAAGTACCCAATTGTCCTCTTCGTCCTGGCGACTAACGGGAGCAGGAGGCATGCGACGTGCGCCTCTCGCACAGGGGTAATCCCTGGGTATGCTCGTTTACTGTCGTTCGGGCGTCAGCATGGGTGAGCCTCGTGCATGTTTTTCTTCATTCGGTGGGGTGGAAATGACGCGAGCTTGGTAAAAAGTATTCGCAGACTTGCCTTCAATGCCATGCTGTTCCTCTAGGCCCATGAGTGGGGCGAAGGGGTTGGTGTCCGGCAGCAGCAGCACCCTTGAACCTTTATGCCAGAAGGCACGCTGTCGCAATAAAAAAAAAGCACCCTTGAAGGTATAACAGCGGCGGCCGACTTCTTCGTTAAAGTCAGTGGCGCAAACGAGGCAGCCTGGTTGTCCGGTGCCTGTGGGTCCATGTCATCGGGCAGTGGTACAACGTTAGGGAGCACGGGCTGCTCCAGCGAGGCCATCAAAGCACGAAACTGGGTGAGCAGCGATGGCCGCCGGCAGCAGGCCTGGCGGCGGTATCGCTGGCGGGTTCAGATAAAAGCGAGCCAGGCAGCTGTTACTGCGAGCGGATGGTGTCGCCGTGATTCTCTGGTTGTGAAGCGTCGATTGATGTAATCCAGCCAAGGGTACATTCTGATTAACGGGTAGAAACCATTGTTGAAAGCGGGAGCCGATCTTACTACATGTTCTTCAATGCTTCTTCTTCCTCGTCTTCTAAACGTGATGACCAGATCACATGGGAAGTGGGAAGTAGAGGTGGGATTGAAGGTTTGATGGCAGAAAAATAGGGATACCCCAATATACGGAAACCTACAAGATATGGTTATCCCTCTTTCATAGAATTGGTAGAACATGAGAGAGAAGCACGCCTTCACACAAACTGTTGCATGGTTCCTTTTTGACCGCACTGTCCACTGCAGAAAAAAACTAACGATTTGTCTGTCCGCGACCGTGTCGCAGGCACGCGGCACCCTGTTGGCATGCGGCGAGCTGCTTCTGAGTAGCTTTGTCGAAGGTACGAGCATTTTGGACAGGCTCCATAGTGTCTTGGGCAGCCAATTCATTCGCGACATGTGCAGCTTCAGGATTTCGAGTGGCAGAGTTCGCAGCGTGCGCCGCGAATGCACGCCGATGTTCTGCGTCACGCTGGCGTGTCTCTCGTCGACCACAGTGAAATTCGCCTGGCGACGTCTTCGCCTTTCTACGTGGCTTAGCGCTGCAGTTTTCTTATTTGGTGCCATCGCAAGCGAAGCGGTAGGCATCGTGTAAGCACTGCTGGTGTTTGTTGAAGCTGCCCTTTGTAGATGACGAGGCATGACAGGCTAATACGATGCAAAAGACAAACCATGTGCGGAAAATGCATCATCGCCATTGCAGAAGGCCTACAGCAGTCTACACCGCTCCGCTGAGCTGTGACTACGGAAGCGCTCTCTGTCGGCACTGATTAGTGTCGCAATGCAATACTTCGCTTCACCACTCCTTGATGGTGACGATACCCCAGTTCAAGAGAGCATATTTTCCGCGTTCGCACCAGTGTAACGTCCACGAAGTTGATCATGGACCCTGGCATAAACCTGGTAAAAGAAACTTACCGATAGTGGTTCAGAAAGTTTGATGCTGGGATATTTTTGTGTGTGTTTTGAAAAAGAAAAAGAAAGTTAGGCAGGACATTAGGCAAAATAAGAATAAGAGCTGCGTGACTCAACCCATGACCTCGCTTCAAAGCGGATGCTCATAGCATCCATCCATCCATCAATCCGATCTCCAAGTATCTAACGAGTGGTGATCGAAGCTGCAGATGTGTTTACTCAGTCGTCTTTTATTGCTATATGTTGTAAACCCCACTAGTATACAGTAAGTACATGTTGATTTGTACTCAAGAGTGGAGCGAGGACCCAAGGAATGGGGATTGACGCATCGTGAGCGAAGAACACGAAGGCCGACGGTTACGCTGCTTGACTCTCAGCAGGTTACATTTGTCGCTTTGTGGTGCACCCTTGTGTGTTCGTCATGTACTGTCATTGCGCGAAGATATTTGCGCTGACTGTATTTCAGTTCGTCTGCACAGCTGTAGACGCTGCGGCATCGAAGAAATCCTGTGTTTACGTGCACGTATGCGCTTCGATACTCGATAGCATGCTCTAGACAGATGTTCAACAGCCTACGCCAGATCATAACTTGCTCGTGAGGTAAGCTTGTTGCAATTCTTTTTTTGGTTTGCATAGCGTAGCTGTTAAAACGGTGTCAGAAACAGAAACAGCACGCACAGCAAACATGAACACAACACACTCGATGATAGTCGACACTCGCTGTCAAAACGCTGGCGTGAGAAAACCTGGCAGCAGCAGCGTGAGCGAAGTTATCTTCGTTCTGTCTATCGCTTCACGCAAAGTAAGTGCCAAGAACACACAGCGTGCACAAATCTACGAGCCGCCGTTACACCTAGACCCATCCCAAACGCAGATTGCTCTCAAGATGCGGCCGCGCTATCGCGCACAGCCTCGACATTCGCAGTTGCAGTCGGAGTAAAGTACCACTCCACATCTCCCCCATCACCCCAGGTGCCTCCCAACGTTGGGTGCCTTGTGCGCTGCAGAAGACGGCGCGCTTCCTCTCCGCTTCCGTTCTTTTCGCGCGGTTGAGACTGAGCCGCAATCGTCATCTCCCCTCGCACGCTTTCACTCGCATATAAAGCGTAGGGATCGCAGCGGCGGTGTCATCGCCCTTGGTATAATTATGGAACCTAAGGCGACGACGGCGCCGACAGCTCAAATGTGCCTGGAGTGTGCATTTATTTGCGCTAGCATGAATATTGTTTGGAAAGGGCAGCAAAGAGAGTCTTATGTTATGCTTTCTCCCATTCACGTGTCATTTTTGCCGAATAATGTGACATCAATCTCAATGGTAGCCTCATTTGTTTGATCGCCATCGGCATTTTCCATCTAACACTTATAACCACTTCCTTCCTTTTGTTGGAAGTGTATAATGAAATTGCATTGAGCTGCGCACATCCTCGTATTCACCTTTGTACTCGCTTGAGATCATAGTGCGTCCGGTAATCTACCATAGGTGCTTGTGAACAAAAACATTCGAGTTAATAGTAGTGGTTCACTAAGTGTGATAGTTATTTCTTGCTTCCATGCACTTTTTTGTTGTAGTGGACAAGAGAGAGAAAAATAACATTTATTTCCACCAGAGAATTCATGCCGCAGAAGACGGCCTTCCTCCGCAGCGCCTCTGTCCGTCGGCTGGGATCCCGAAGGACTCAGCAGCATCTGAGCTTGGCCTGTGATTTCTCATTCAGTCTTGATGTCCGGGTTGCGTAGTAAGGCCTCCCAGTGCTCTATCGTATTTGAGCCATAGTATTGTCATGGGTATACACTATTTACACGATGTATTTACATGATTCGTTCATATACAGCAGCACAGAACCCCGAGAGGCTGTTGCCACTTCGTCGTCTTTACCGCTCACGACTTTGTCCTCTTTTCCACCGTAACACGACCCCCGGTAGAAAGAGCACCGTCCCAGTGCTTCAGACGGGGTCATCGGTAAGGGCATAGTACGGCTTAAGCAGAGAGACGTGTACGACGTCAGGTGATGTGGAACCAGGTGGCATGACGGAGGTCTCAGGGATTATCTCGTAAGTGACATTGGTCACTTGACGTAGCACACGGTAAAGGCCTTTGTAGCCCGGGAGGAGTTTCCCGGGAAGCCCCACTCGGCGGCAAGGGGACCAAAGTAGCATGAGAGAGCCTGGTGGAAAATATGTGTCACGATGGCGGCGATTGTAAGCGTGTCGTTGAGAATCCTGCGATGCCAATAGACGGCGAGCTGGCGCGCATGGTCAGCGTGGGCGATGGCGTCGCGGGCATGCTCGGGCCTCAGATCCTGTATCAAGGTAAGGGAAGCGTCCAATGGTAATACTGGATCACGACCGAATAGTAATTAAAAGGGGAAATACTCTGCAGTATCCTGGCGGGATGAATTATAGGCAAACGTGACGTAGGGCAACGCCAGATCCCAGTCCTTCTGGTCGGGTGAAACGTATTTCGATAGCATGTCAGTAATAGTCCGATTAAGTCGCCCAGTAAGGCCGTTGGTATGGGGATGATAGGAGGTGGGCTGTTTGTGCTTGGTAGAACATGACCGTAGGATATCGGCCATGACTTGGGAGAAGAAAGTGCGGTCGCGGTCAGTAAGGAGCTGTCGCGGGACGCCATCTACTAAAATGACATCCTACGGTGATGTGCTACAAAGCACAAACTGACAAACCACAAATTGCTTCGCACGTCCACACCACATGGACGATATTTGCAACATTTTGCAGAATCTGCACTATGGTTTGAAGACTTCCAGATCAAATTTACTGTATAGCGCAGAGTTTGGTATGACGCCTGTCTGCAGCTTCCGCCACGGTATTTCTTCTTCCTTACTGAGCGTATGGTTCGCCCCCAAAATAGCCGGTCTGTTTAGTCTGTGGTGTGCAGCGATTACCTGATAGGTTCTGAGTTTTTTATTTATCTACAACCTCAACGGAGTAAAGTGCCCCGGGGGCCGACATTGATGAGAGACTTCAGGCGACACTGTGGGCTTCGTTGCCCCTGAGACTCTGGTGTGTGGTCTACCATACGAGCAGAAGTCACTCCTTGGGGCCCCTTGCTCCATTTATTATTTAGGCGGCAGCTGCTGTAACCCGTCCTAATTCGTAATTTTTGGCCGCCGTTTTGGGTTCGCTGATGACCACCTTGACCTCCGGCTAACTTACCGCAAGGGCTCTGACCATCTCTTCAGTCTCTATGGCTGTGGCCCAGCTGAGCGCGCAGCATGACACCGGTATCCGTCCTTCTTAACCGCTACCTCCTCGTGGGCAGGCCTATCTCAATATTCCGCCGCGTCCACGTACACGACGTCGTCCCTGCCTTGGTATTTGACGTGTACAACCTCCGCTCTATCATTTGTTCTACTTTCGTGAAAGAGTGGATTATTGTTTTTTGGGTAGTGGCGCAACATTAAACATCCCACGATCGTCCTTGCACCTACTTGGGCTGATATCGCAGTCTCGATTAGGATTGTGATTACGAGTTCCGCCATTAAGATATTTCCTAATTCTAAATTTTAGCAGAGCTGCACATGTCTTTATATTACGCAATATATTGAAGGAAATAATTTGACCAGCGGGCAGTGGGTTAGTGCCATCAGCGCATTCGCAGAGGCAGGCACAGTAAGGAAATGCTGGCATGATGAGCGGCATTGCAGCCAGCTGTGAAAAGCACGATGACGAAAGCGCGACCAGTGGTACGAGTCCGAGGGGCAGCATGTGTACGCTGGTATGGTGAGCGGCATCGCAGCCAGCTGTGGAAGAAGACAGCGGAGAACACGCGAGTGGTGGCCCGGCGCGCTCACGCGGTTACTCGGAGGGACGCCGACGAGCCAGCTTCAGCCAACCTGCATTGAGAAGGACGCGCTGTAAAGTCGAGATGACTAGAGAACGTAGGCGAGAAAGTGATGACGTCATCCAGATAGCAAAGTAGACCACGTGAAGCCACAGAAAAGGGAGTCAATCATTCGTTCGAAAGTTTTTTGGGCATTGCGCAAGTCAAATAGCACAAGTTTGAACAGGCAGAGCATGTCGGGGGTGATGAAGATGGTCTTCTTCCTGTATATTTTGTCAACGGCAATTTTCCAGTAGCCGCACAGATCTACAGAAGAAAAGTAGTGTGCGCCATGCAGGGAGTTGAGGTTGTCAGTGATTAGCGGCAAAGGGCACACGTCTTTCTTAGTACTCTTATTTAGCGGACGATAGTCAACGTAGAACCGCCAGGTGTCTTTCTTTAAGGCAGTCATCACAGGGGACGCCTCACGACATGTAGACGGTTCGATGATGTCCTTAGTGAGCGTTTTCTAGACTTCCGTTTGGATTGCGCAGTTCACTAGCACGTACTCGGTAAGGACGCCTGTGGATGGGACTGGCATAGCCGGTGTCAACGCAATGAGTTGGGGCGCACAAAATTGAAAATGTCCCTGTAAGCGGCTAGCAAGCAATGAAGGCCGTCAATCTGAGCAGCCGAAAGGTCAGGGGCAGTCACTGCAATAAAGCAAATAAACAAATAAATAAATAAATAAATAAATATAAATAAAGTGCGTCCCAAAATGGGCATCAAAGGAAGTGACGTTGACAGGGCTTCCAGAAGACTGTGCAGCATCGATAGTAAGGACCAGAGGGTTGTGTATATCTAAAATCTTTATGCTGACCAGCGTGATACCTTCGAGAAAGAACTGTGGAATCCGTCCAAAGTTCAGGATGAGGATACATGCGCGGTACGCAGCAACCGTCATAACGGCGTCAAAGAGGGCCACATGCCTCGTCAAAAGAGTGACATGGAAAGAAGGGATCACGTAGTCGCCGTCACAAACCGGGGGATCGGAAGTTAATGTGACATAAATCGCGGTACCTGGTCAAAGGTGAAGTAACTCGACGACACATAAATGTGGTGTGGACTCGGTGGTGACATCGGACACAGTACGAAGTTGTAAAAAAACGCCAGAATAGCAGCAGACGAGGGCACAATGGGTGCTCATGAAATCATGGGTGAGGATGACTTTATGTCCACACTGGTTCAGAACGGCGAACAGAACTCACGTATGGTGGCCTAACGAACCTTACACGCACAGCACACATGCCAATGACGCTGTCGGCAACGCGAACGGCAGGTGAGACGGCTGGCATCATAACCTTAGGGACACGACGAGAAAGGCGAGCGCTCATGATCGATATTTGCGCCCCCGTGAATATCAGGGCCCGAATAAACACGCCGTACACTTCTCTGACCAAACAATTTTTACGAGTGGCCATGGGCAACAGAGAATTTCCGGGTCGGCTGGCCAATGCAGCATCAATCCCGGGAGCCAGCTTGTCAGCTTTCCGACGAGCGACGGCTAGGGAATGGCGACGGTGAGTGCTGGGCAGTCGGTGAGCGATAAACGCGTACTATGATGACGGTGGATGGTGCTTGTAGCGTGAGTTCAGAACAGGAACATCATAGTGATGTGGGACATTGAGGGCATGAAAGGACGGGAGCTGGCTGACTTCCGGGCGGTATGTGTACGCTGGACGAGTAGACGAAATATGGCGAAAGCGAAAATGGTAGGAAATATGACCTATCCGATTGGCAGTTAAAGCTTGTTGGCTTGTCGTCATTTGTGCGCCAATGGTTTCAGTTGCGCTTTCCCGGAGGCGTTGACTGTGAGTGGGGAAGTTAAAGAAATTGCCGACCGTAGCGCTAATTGCAGTACAGATGGAATGGAAGTCTGCATTTGCCAACGCTTCGCGTCCGACCACTTGAACCAAGGCTGCTACCGGGTGGGTCCGATCGTGAGAACGGACTTGAGAAACCGAAGACGCCGCCTCAATCTCACGCTGAACAAAACGCAGGAAGCTTTCGGTACCAGATGGCTGAGCGTGTTACACGATGAGGCAGCGGAGGTATTAGGGAGTCGAACCATTCGTTTTGAGACACGACGGCTCGTTGTTTTTCAAAACTTCGGCACTCTCTTATAATGTCCTCGACGGTCAAGCAGTGCTTGTATGTGAGTACATTAAAAGCGTAGTCGGCACTGCCTTTACAAATGTGGCTTACTTTGTCTGCTTCGAGCATCATGTCGTCGTCCCGCCGACAGAATGCTAATGCATCTTGAATGTAAAGAACGTACGGTTCAGTAGATGTTTGGGCCCGGCATGAAAGTTCCTTCTTGGGCAGCTCGCTGGCACTCGACCGGCTCTCGAAAGTTGCGCAAGCCAAATAACACAAGTTTCTACAGGTAGAGCCTATGGGACGTGATAAACATGGTCGGGTGAAGGACTGGGCAAAAGGCAATGGTTATCTTTATGTATGGCATGTAAATGGAAAAGTTCTTCTCCGCAAAAGTGCAGGGATGAATGCCATCCATATCAAAGGAGAAGACGACCTAGAACAGTTGAAATGAGTACTGTGCTTGCCGAATCGATAAAAGAAAATACAGTAAAGAGGCATAAAGATGCAAAACCAATATCATCTTCCTGCTGACTTAAACCGTATCATTTCCTGTTTTTCGCCCGCATCGCTAAAAGCTGTGCACATCAACGCACGATCAGTGAAGAACAAAACACAATCCCTAGAAGAATTTTTCAGTGAATTCAAGCTCACTGCGATAATGTTAAGTGAAACGTGGAGCACCAGTGAAGATAATGTTTTCAGAATGACTAACTATAAAACGTATTACCTGAATAGATCTGTTGGCCGTGGTGGGGGAGTGGCAGTTCTACTGGATATGAACGAAAATGGTGAAATGCTTGACTCATACAGTATGATCACACCACACTACGAGGTCATATCACTGTCTGTGGGGAAAGTTATTTATTCCGTTTGTTATCGCCCACCCAATGGGGACATAGCCGTTTTCTTGAAGTTTTATGATCACTTCTTATCGTTTGTAGCAGACGGAGGATACCTGCTTATTGCTGGAGGGGACTTTAACATTGACATGTACAGTGATAATTATCATAGTAGAGAATTTAGCACTATGTTGGCTTCAAACGGATTCACCAATGTAATTGAAATCCCAACGAGAATAACTATTGAAAGTCAATCCACCTTAGACTTGTTCATCACCAATTTATGCCACCCGAAACTTAAGGCAGGTGTATTATCGTGCCCCGTCAGCGACCATCTGCCTGTGTATTTCTGTATGGAAGTGCCAGCACGAACTTCAAAGGAACCGGAAGCTTTCACTTACCAGTGTATAACAGAAGTTGCACTGGAGGACTTCAGAAATGCCCTTAACAAAGTTGACTGGACGCAAATTGCTGAGCTGGATAATGCAAATGATGCTTATAACGAATTCCTTGATATATTCAAACAAATCTACCAGTTTCACTTTCCCAATAAGACATATCAGCGGTCCCGTAAGAGTCGTAAACCTTGGATCACTCATGCCTTGCGCCAAGAAATAAAAATGAAAGATAAGTTATATAGAACGTTTTTGGCGACACGCACGGCTGATAATCTGAAGGCGTTCAAGCAGTTCCGAAATAAATTAACAAAGAAATTACGATCCGCTCGAAAGGACTATTGCTCTGCATTTTTGGACATTAAAAGGGGTCGTCATGACTTACTTTGGTCCCGTCTAAACTCTTTGTTGCAACGCAACCAATCCCATGCCAGCGTACAAAGGTTGAAGATTAATGACAATGATTTAACTGGAATTGAGTTGGCTAATGCTTTTAATGATTTTTTTACGCAAATGCCAACCTATGGATCGCTTCCAGATGCATGTGAGTACATAAACTGTCGTAACGATAAAACAATGTTTCTAGAACCTGTTACAAGAGAGGAAGTTGTGTCAGTATTATTAAGCCAAAAGAATAGCAGATGCCGAGACATTGACGACCTTCAGATAGGACCAGTAAAATATGTTGCTGATATTGTAGCCCCCGCAGTTACACACATATTCAACCTCTGCTTATCTACATCTTCCTTTCCAGAAAAAATGCAGACCGCCAAAGTAACCATTTTATTTAAAAAGGGCGACCAAAATGACTTAGGTAATTATAGACCTGTATCCATACTTCCTGTTTTTTCTAAAGCATTAGAAAAAGTTATGCACTCCAGGTTCACTAAATTTATTGACCAATGTAATTTGCTCACTCCATGTCAGTTCGGTTTTCGCAAAAATAAATCAACTGAGCTAGCACTTCTACATCAAAAAGAATATATTCTGTCCCAATTTGATAACAGAGCTTTCGTAATAGGTATATTTGTAGATTTTTCAAAGGCATTTGACTTGGTGAATCATGAATTACTCCTAAAGAAGTTATGGTACTATGGTATCCGAGGCCAGGCTGCAATGTTAATAAAATCATATCTTTCGCAAAGAAAACAAGCAGTTAGCTTACATAATGTACTATCAGAGGTAAAACCTATTATTTCTGGCGTCCCTCAAGGCAGCGTGTTAGGCCCACTTCTTTTCAATATATTCCTGAATGACATTGTTAACATTAACAAAAATGCCAAATTCATCATATACGCTGACGACACGAGTATTTTTTTTGCTGGGAAAAACATTCAGGATCTAATAGTGTCTTGCAATACAACAATGGTCACGCTGGAAAAATGGTCGAAATCTAATGATATGCGCGTGAATGAAAAGAAGACAAAAGCCGTAATATTTCGCCCGAAAAATAAGCCGGTTTCTATTCACAGTCATATTCTATATAATTCTCGACCTATAGAAATAGTTAATCATTTTAAATGCCTTGGAGTTATATTTTCTTCAACCATGTCATGGGAACACCAAGTAACTCACGTTGTCAAACAACTGGCTAGAGTAGTGGGCATGATTGGTTGCACACGGCACATTCTTCCGACGTCACTCAAACTAACTCTTTATCACGCACTTTTTTATTCTCACGTAAATTATTGTCATCTTGTATGGGGAACTGCAACACATTCTTGTCTTCGCAAAATACACATGCTGCAGAAAAGGGTCCTTCGCTACGCCTTCAATGTTAGCTATGGGTCACCCAGCAAAGGTCTCTTTCTTACAGCCGGTGTGGTCCAAATCTATGAATTATACCGATACCGGTTGAGCATTTCTTACAAAACAGAAATAAAAAATGGTACAAACCATATTCGACGATTGGCAAACTTGCAAGAAAAAACCACTAATTACCCTTTCAGACAACCCGAACAATGGATGGTGCCAACAGCACGCCTAAACTCCGGGCAAGAACGTTTGCAATTCACACTCCCTTCCCTTCTGAACGCTTATACATCTGCACATTTTGACTTATTCACCTGTACTCATAAGGTATTGCGTAGGATGTATATAGATGGTAGCTCCGAACAATTTTCATCTTCAATTGTGCCAAAATAAGTATTTGCTTCTGTATCTAATATTTCATGTATGAGAGTGTGATAAGTAACAACAATCTTTTTATCCCTGTGTTTACTCAGTACGCTTGAAGTGCTCTTGCGATGTATAGCATTACATTTTTGTTCTTTTGTTTCGTTTATACGACACCTGAAGTTGAGTCGTTGTTTGTCTTCTGCTGCTGCCTGTAAAATGGGGGCTGCGGCTTTGTCAAGCTGTATTTTTTACAGCTTTTTCTGCAGCTCCTCTGTCCATGTATCTTTGAGGCAGAAATAAACTTTATTATTATTATTATTCTATATGTATTTTTCGCCAATTTGCCAGTAGCCACACCGAAAATCTAGAGAATAGTAGTGTGCGCCATGCAGGGAGTAACCAAACATATATCGCTTCCCTTGAAGCAATATATGATGTTAATCAATATTCTAATCGGGTCCCAACGGTCCTTCTTCCCGACTCGCGCATATTCAATTAGTAAGATTTTCACGTCCATGGTGCCAGTGTCCAAGAAAGTGGCAGGGTCTTGGAAGGGGGGGCAAGACAATCGGGTATGTGGTAGCCTAAGCCCACTCAGCGGTCTACTGAGTCGTCATGTAAGAATGGTCCACAAGATATCCGCTGCGAAGTTCCATGATGCGCTCGTGATGTACTCCAAAACTCTTTAAAGATGTTACAGAGAGATTCGCAGAAAATGTTTTTTAACATATCTACAAGGAGCATAAAAGTGTGGGCCCTGCAACAAAGATGGAGCGACATCACTTCATCCTCCTTTTGTCCTATCTACACTTCATCATCTTCTGTATTTGCAGGACAACTCGCTCATAACAACAATAAAAAGTGCTACGCGATATGACTATTCACAATCTGCAAGTTATGTATATTAAATGGCACCGCTGTTTACGGACGGTGCAGAGGCGCCTTTGTCATGCCATTAAAGGTCTTACATGGTGTAGGAAAGCGTCTAAAAGCGCAAGAAATGTTCGCACTACCCAGGTATCTGGCATCCTGGCATATTTGCCCCTACAATGAGCTAGAATACCGTCGGAGGACTTAAAGCACAACGCTAGATATTCTGTACGCAAATTGTGCCTCCTCCTCCGTGGATACTGCAAATTGTTCATGAACAACGGCACCACGGCTAGCCTTACTGTAGCAAGACTCAGCAAAGTTGTTGTGGGTCGTGGCCTCATAGTAAATACTATGATGACCGCTGACCTTCTAGGAGCTGCCATTTCCATTGGGATGTGAGCTGCGTCCATCACATGAATACACACTACAGCCGCACGCGAAATTTATAGAATGCCTCAGCAAGCAGATGTCCGAAGCAGTCGCTAATCTTTACTATTTCCTGGTACACTCAGCACAATGAGCCCGATTTGTAACATTATCATTTCAGGGTAGGTCTTCTCGACGGTCAGCGCGCTATAATGGCGAGAAACGGTGAGATAAGCGACAGGTTGCGCAATTGAGAAATATACGTTCCAGTGCGAGCATCATCTCTAGGGCGTTTCGCTTAAGGAGGATACACGCCCTACCAGAGAGACCTGGC
Source organism: Dermacentor albipictus (assembly GCF_038994185.2). NCBI lineage: Eukaryota > Metazoa > Arthropoda > Arachnida > Ixodida > Ixodidae > Dermacentor > Dermacentor albipictus. The sequence continues at coordinate 37,333,774 of NC_091825.1, forward strand.
CAATCCTGCTTACAAAACAAATGAGGGCAGTTTGCACAAGTGGTGCAAGGCTGGGCCACAGTGAAGCTAGTTCCAGCTTTTGCTAAGTATTGCTATATTTGGCTAAGTTTTGCGATGTTATGCACGGCTTGGCTAGTTTCACACTAAGTGCTGCTAAGTCTCGCTAAGTTTCGCGATATTATGCATAGCTTGGCTATAGGTTTATACCAAACGTTGCTAGGTTTCGCTAAGTCTTACGAGGTTACACATGGCTTAACTGTGCTCATACTGAGTGTCGCCAAGATTTGCTAAGTATTGCGAAGTGTTTGCGAGGTCATACACGACCAGGCCGGCAAGCCACACAAGCCCTAGCAAGTCACACGCATACTGGTCACAGTAGGTGCGTCACAATTTATTATCTACAGTTCTTTAGTACTAGTCGTCATCATGGTCGATCCGGTCCTATTCCTCGACGATCGACCGCCACCGTGGTCATCGTAGGGGTCGGTGGCGTCGGGGAAGGCTTCGCGATGCACTTGCAAGGCAGAGCTCTGCTATTCAAATTTCCGCAATGAGCTCAACATGAACAGATTCACAACGAAACGCAGCCCACCACAGACGTGGCAGCTGTGCCCGAACTCTATGCAGAAGAATTCACGCTGCAAGCGGCCATTCGCACCTCCCATTGATTTGCAGCTTGGCGTTAGAAGTTCTCAGTGACCCGCAAGCCCGGAACTGATTTCCGGAGGTGCCAAGCCTTCAGACGGCAGCGTTCGTTGCCTCTGGCCCAAAACTCGGTATCCTCGGCTCGGCCACAACGTTTATCGGCGGTGGCCATTGTGCGACGGGCAGGATTTGCTCTCCTTCATCGATCCTAGTCCCGCTGAGCTATACGCCGAGCTTCCTTGTAGGTGACAGACTCGACAGCTGTGCTCAACTATATGCCAAGAAATTCATGCTGGAATCGGCCGTTCGCGGCCCCCGTATCTCGGCTTCTTTGACGCTGGAAGTTTTCGAGCAGTCGCAGGCCGGGACAGTTTTCTTGACGCCGAGCGTTCAGGTGTGGACTCTCAGGTTCAATGGACTGAGACTCGGGATCATCGAATCGGTGTCACCTCTTCTCAGCAGCAGCCTCATCATGGTGTTCCGGATCAGCTCGGCGGCGACACATTACTCTTTGCTTGGCAGTATGGCGCTCTTTCTGGTAAGCCGCTTCTTCGGACGTGCGGACTTTCTTCGGCCTTCCCATGGCAGTAGCACGCACGTACGGAGTAGCTGAGGCGAGAAGTGTGCCGCCGCTCCGTCTCAGCTTTTATTCGCTTGTGACATCACGACTCCAACTTACGCGCGTGGGGTGCTCTCGCAAGTGGTTGCTAGGCAACGCGAGGCGGCGCACACCTGTGCGGAGGTTTCGGGTAACGCTCCGCAGCGTAGCGAAAGCTTAAAATGCTCTTCTGTTAAAACTCAGTGCCCTTCCATGGTGTGAGAATGGATGACCAGTGAAGCTGTGTATGTGGGCCCCTTAATGGCGGACTGCACCTCCACTGCGGGTCAGCCCGGCATTGCACTATCTTCGGTATCGCGCATGCACGCGGAGTCCCAAACACCTGCTTCACCTCCGCTGCGGATCGGGCCCGCATTGCACTATCTTCGTCTGCTTCACTATGGTTACAAAGCAACAAAAGAGCCACTCACACCATTGCGACTCTAAACTCAAGCACAAGGAGCATCGCTAGGCTAATAAGCAAGATTACAAAGAAAGGTAAAGGGCTCCACGAAAACAAAACCATAACACTAGTCCAGGCTTTTATTCTTAGCAAATAAACATACGGACTACCATATCAAGAGCTAACCCCGTCGGAAATCAATGAAATCGACCTACTAATACGTGGCGCGTAAAGGCAGCGCTTGGGCTCCCTAAGAATGCGGCAAACGAGAGGGTGCAAGCTCTAGGCATATACAACACATTTGAAGAGTTAAGGGCAGCCGTTCTTATGAAACAAAGAGAAAGACTATGCCTTACAAGCACAGGTAGAAACGGTCTGTCGCGTTTAGGCTACCCATTGCGACAGCAGTACTCCAAGGAACAAACGACCCCAATGCCGGATCCAATACGCGAGCGCAAAGTGGTCTCCCCCATCCCACGCAACATGAACAAAACTTATCACACAGCGAGAAGACAAGCGAGAGCTAAATATCTTCAGAAAACCTTCGGCAGTAATCAAGACGTAATGTATACTGATGCAGCTAGATTTAGCAAAGGACATGTAATGGTGGCAGCTCAACCCACACGCCACGGAACGCTTCACACATCAGCCTCGATACGTACTAAGTGCACTGCTACAGCGGAAGCAGCGGCGATTGTTCTCACTATCGCATACAAGGAAAAGCAAAACAGCTCAGCTTTAGTAATGTCCGACTCACAAGTGGCATGCAGAATGTATCTACAAGGCAGCATACCACAAGTCGCCCTTAAGATCATAGGCGACACATTGAAAGAAGATCATGCAATTTTATGGTGTCCTGGCCACGAGGGCATCTCGGGAAACGCACAGGCACACACTCTAGCTCGAGGCTTTACTAACCGAGCTGGAGATACGCACAACGATGAAAAAGACGATCGCCTACTGGTCCGCGATATACTGGAGCACCAGCGAAGAACCCGGCAACAGTACGCCACACCCCACAAACTACTCAATGTAGAGGAGGCGCGGAAATATAGAAAAATACAGACGCATACCTACCCACATTTGGGTAGATACCATAAAATAAACCCAACCTTGTACACTAACTCTTGCCCGTGCCCATGGCCTTCATTACCTCACGTAACATGGGAGTGCGTCAAAAGACCTCATGCCATTAACTCACCTTTGGTACTCACATTGCTAAGCGAGCCCTGGGAGGCCATCCTCGCTCTTGCTGACCTCGAGGCCCAGAAGGGCCTCCTGGATCAAGCTGGGCGGGTCGCGATGGCCACTGGAGTCTTGGAATAGGGACCCACCTTGTACCGCTCCCTTGCGCCATTTTTTTCCCTCATCAATAAATGTTTATTCCTTCCTTCCTTCCACCTCCGCCGCAGTAGGCCCGTCATTGCACTATCTTCGGGATCACCCCAAGTATCATCATCAGCAGCAGCAGTAGCAGCCTCGTTACGCCCACTGCAGGGCAAAGGCCACTCCAATACTTCTCCAACTACCCTGGTCATGTACGAATTGTGGCCATGTCGTCCATGCAAACGTCTTTATCTCATCCGCCCACCTAACTTTCTGCCGCCCCCTGCTACGCTTCCCTTCCCATGGAATCCAGTCCGTAACCCCTAATGACCATCGGTTATCTTCCCTCCTCATTACATGTCCTGCCCATGCCCATTTCTTTTTCTTGATTTCAACTAAAATGTCAGTCACTCTTTGTTCTCTCACTCCATCTGCTCTTTTCATATCCCTTAACGTTACACCCATCATTCTTCTTTCCCTAGCTCGTTGCATCGTCCTCAATTTAAGTAGAACTCTTTTCGTAAGCCTCCAGGTTTCTGCCCCATAGGTGTGTACTGGTAAGACACAGCTATTATACACTTTTCTCTTGAGGGTTAATGGCAGCCTGCAGTTCTTGATCTGAGAATGCCTGTCAAACCCCACCCACGCCACGTATGGGGAGTGCTTAATGCCTGTTTCACATCCGCCTGGGTCAGCCCTCTAGTGTAGAACCTTCGGGATCGGCCCACTTATGGGGAGTTAGGACAAGATACAAGGACAAGATACAAGCGCAAGCGACAGAAGTTGAGACGGATCCGTCTCCGAAAAGGATTCGAGCCACGATATTGAATGATGTTGACACCACTGTCAACACGTGGTTCGCAGACATATGCGCAAACAGGGTTCCTGTCAGTAGTCCTTTGTTCTGTGAGGAGGCCAGGGAGTTTGCTTGCGTGTTCCGCGGATGTCTGAAGAGTCTCAAATAACGCCATAGCATCGTTTTTAAAACCGTAGTGGGAGAAGAAGCCGATGCATCGAACGATCTTGCCAACAGCTGGTGCGACTCCGAGCTCCTCAAGGTGCTGCAACAGTACGGACCAGCAGATATCTTGAACGCTTACGAAACAGCCTTTTTATGAGCTGCTCCCTGAGAAAACATTCTGCGAGAAGACAGATCTTTGCATAGGCGGCAAGAAGTCGAAGCAACGCTTGATAATGTTGTTTTGTTGAACGGTACTCTTACAGAGAAGCTAAAGCCACTCATGGTGGGGCGGCCTGCGAAACCGCTCTGCATCAAAGGCCTGCGTAGCCTTCCCACTTATCATGTGGCCAACAAGAAAGCCTGGATGACGGCTGACTTGTTTCAAGCCTGACTTTTGCAAGTGGAGAAAATGATGCAGCGGCAGAACCGCGAGATTGCCATTGTTGACAACTGTGCCGCACACAGCAAGCTCCCAGTGCTAGAGCACGGGAACATAATTTCTTGCCGCCAAATTGCACTTTCCTGTTGGAGCGGTTAGATCAAGGCGTTAGATCAAGGCCCTTAGACCAAGGTCTGCCAAGGCACACTACCGCACAAGAATTCTGCAGAGAATTATGCTAAGCTTGGAACACAAGGTTGAGCTGCCAACAAAGATGAACGTTCACCAAGCCATTAAAATGATTACCAGCGCATGGGGGAGTGTTCCCCGAGATGTCGTGCGTAATTGCTGGCAGAAGGCTAGCGACGCACCTGATGACCGCACTGATGACGACAACTGTTCCAGTCTTGCTGCAGAACTCCATGAATCCCTCAACTCGTTCGCCGCCTCTTGCAACGCCACAGCGGGAGTGGCGGCTGACGAATACGTCGCGGTTGACCACAAAGTGATGATCTGCTCGGAACTGATGACTGCCGATATCGTTGAAGCCATCAGGGTTCGGAACGAGGAAAAGGCTGACGAAGATAGCAGTGATGAGGAGCCTCTAGGCGAAAGGAGAATACTGAGGACAAGTGAATCTCTGCAGATGTACCTTGCGTCGCTGCAGGATTTTGCAGTTGAGCATGCCGTGAACCTCGATGTGATAAGATCGGTTGCGGTTGCACATTGCACTGGACGGAGTGTCAAGAAGAAAATAGCAGACTTCTTTCATTAGGAACCTCTTCAATTCATGTTACATAAAGGTTTTTTTTTCTGAACATGCTTAGCTTGCTTTATTGCGTGCAATATGGTGCACGACCTTTACAACCAAGTAACATGTATAGTGAAGGATTGTGGAGGCGCCAACCCAGGCACGTACCCAGGGGGTGGCCCGGGGGGGCCCGGCCCCCCCCCCCCCGAAATCAAGTGGCATACCCCCCCCCCCCCTCCCCGCCCACGCCACCACTCCTCACACATTCCTAAAGCGCCGCCAGATCAATGTTGAGACTTGGCAGCTGTTCATCGGTCAGCATTATGCTGCCTTTTTCACTCCTTTTAGATGGCCGGCGGTAGTTATCGGCATCTCTTGTAATGTGAAGGACAGTTTTTTCATAGATTCCGCACCCGCGCGATTAACTCGAGATGCGTTCAATTGTCACCATCTATTGAACGGTCACGCGCATAGCTGTTGCTTTTGTTAGTTCAACCTTCTTTGTTTAGGCTGGTCCTGGGACCAGGAGAGGGATGCGGCTGTTACTCAGCTGGTCTGTACTCTCATGGAACGAGTTGCGGCCGGAGAAAACGCCTATTGCGTTTAACTTATCCGTTTGCTTCATTATTTCCTTGAGTTACGGCTCGCTGCGACGCTGGCAGATGCCCGGAACCATATACACTTGATATGGGTTAGATAAGATGGGAAATAAAATAATGTGAAAGAGCGTCCATCATGAAACCCTGCAATAACCCTTAAACCCATAAGTAAGATGACTGTCACCCGTTACCTCGTCTGTTTTTCCCTAATTGTATAGCGCTTTTCGTGCAAAATTGGCAACTGGAAACAAAAATCGCAAGGAGTTGAGAAATTAAACGATCTACTAAGGGAGAGAGCCAAGGTAACAACCAAACTGCAAGCAAAAGCGAATAATAAATAAGTTAACCGTTGTTTATGAGAATATTTATGGATCAACATCTTTTTATTTAAAAAGGAAGTAGAGAAAGCGCCGCCGGAATTGGAGAACAATTACTTGTTTGGAACCGCCTCACGTAGCCACTTCTCTGCTGTGCTTATGTGGGTGTTTTTCTAACCTTTCGCGGTGAGCGCAGTACGTCTAGAATCGCAGAGTCCTGCGCTCTACGCGGTTGTATGGGACTGGCGGCCGCACAGCGTTACGCAATTCGCGGAGCTGTCAAAACTGATCAACAAGGCGAAACAAATAACTGATATTCGAAACTATAACATGAGAAAGACTGAAGAAGCCGTAAAAAATGAACGCAGCCTGAAATCAGTAAAAAAGAAACCTGGCATAGGACAAACAATGATGTATGCACTAAAAGATAAGAAGGATAATATCATCAGCAATCTCGAAGATATAGTAAAAGCAGCGGAAAAATTCTAAGCTGACCTGTATACAGCACCCAGAGGAGTCACGATAGCTCACTTAGAAACAGTGATGAACAGGATACAGAAACTCTCCTATAACTAGCGATGAGGTCAGAAGGGCCCTGCAAGACATGAAACGATGAAGAAAGGGAGGAGAAAGTGGAATAACAGTCGATTTAAACAAAGGTGGAGGAGACATAATGCTAGGAAAACTGGCGGCTCTTTATACGAAGTGTCTATCGACTGCAAGGGTCCCAGAAAACTGGAAGAATGCAGATATTATACTAATCCACAAAAAAAGGAGACGTTAAAGAATTGAAAAAGTATGGGACCATTAGCTTGCTCCCAGTATTATATAAAATATTAACCAAAATAATCTCCAATAGAATAAGGGCAACACTGGATTTTGTCAACCAAGGGAATAGGCTGGCTTCAGGAAGAGATACTTTACACTGAATCACATCCATGTCTTCAATCAGGTTATCGCGAAATCTGCAGAGTACAATAAGCCTCGCTATGTGGCTTATATAGATTACGAAAAGGCATTTGATTCAGTAGAGATACCAGCAATCATAGAGGCACTACGCAATCAAGTAGTACAGAACTCTTACGTAAAAAGCTTGGAAAATATTGCTACATGCATGTGGTATTTGTTTGCTTGAACGAGGCGCGTAGGCGCCATAACTCCAGAAAAGAGGAGGAAGAACGAACTGGGCTCGCGCTGTGAATCTAACCGGTCAGCGCTGCAACGTTTTTGTAAATATAATCTGTAAATAGTTTCTCGTCTTACTGACTCGTCCTTCGCGAAAGAATATCTACAGAGGTTCTACAGCTACCTTAGTTCTACAAAAGAAAAGCAGGGAGATACCTATAGAGAAAGGGGTCAGACAGGGAGACACAATTTCTCCAAAGTTATTCATTGCGCCCTTAGAAGAATTCAAGCTATTAAACTGGGAAAGCTTAGGAGTAAAGATCGACGGCAAATATCTCAGCAACCTTCGGTTTGCCGATGATATTGTTCTATTCAACAACAATGCAGACGAGTTACAACAAATCATTGGAGACTTTAACAGAGAAAGTGTAAGAGTGGGGTTGAATATTAATATTCAGAAGACGAAGATAATGATAAATAGCCGGGCAAAGGAACAAGAGATCAGGATCGCCAGTCGGCCACTAGAGACTGTGGAGTATGTTTACCTATAGGTCAATTAATCACAGGGAACCCTGATCATAGGAAGGAAATTCACAGAAGAATAAAAATAGGTTGGATCGCATACGGCAGACATTTCCAGCTCCTGACTGGAAGCTTTCCATTATTATTGAAAAGTAAGGTGTGCAATCAGTGCATTTTGCCAGTGCTGACATATGGGGCAGAGACTTGAAAGCAAGTTAAGGACCGCGCAAAGAGCGATCGAACGAAGATTGCTAGGCATAACGTTAAGAGAGAAAGAGAGTGGTTTGGATCAGAGAGCAAACGGGTATAGACGATCTTCTAATTGACATAAAGAGGAAAAAAATGTAGCTGGGCAGGTCATGTAATGCGCTGGTTAGATAACCGTTGGACCATTAGGGTTGCAGAATGGGTACCAAGAGAAGGGAAACGCAATCGAGGACGACAAAACACTAGGTGGAGCGATGAAATTAGGAAATTCGCGGGCGCTAGTTGGAATCGGTTGGCGCAGGACAGGGGTAATTGGAGATCGCAGGGAGACGCCTTCGTCCTGCAGTGGACATAAAACAGGCTGATGATGATGATGATGACGACTACGACGACAATGATGATGATGATGATGGAGGTGGTGGGCCCCCCCCGAAAAAAAATCCTGGGTACGTGCCTGCGCCAACCTCTTTGTTATAAAGGTGTTCGACTGTATACACACGGACACGATCCTGGGGGAACTAGCCCATTAGAGCTCCGCTGTAAAACTTATGTGAAGCCGAACATGTTAACGAGCGGGAAGTGGCACCTGTTATAAGCCTCCTTTTCTATTACTGAAACCTCGGTTGCGCTAGGGAAGAGCGAAATAGGAAAAGGTTTATCAGCATTCACGAGGTATTCTCAGTAATTTGTCAGAAATACTAGCGAGAGCCCATGCATTCCCAAAGCGGGGCTCACGAAATTGGACGAATCGCTTATTCCATCCGCGACGAGTGGGGCGCGGCTCGTGGGCACACAATCGCGCTACACAGTAGGCCGCAGCAGGCAATTTGTTAGAGGTGTGATTTGTAGCGTTGAAAACAATTCCCGATCCACTACGCACTAACATAGCAATGTCTCCGCTCGTGTGAGTCTAGCTCAAAGAGAAGAGCATAACAGACGTCGCTTGCACCCAACAGTGCTTGTCACAAGTGCGCGTACTATCACCATTGTCGCCACTTATCACCGTTATGTGGCCCTGACATAGCATGGGGACGATGGTCGCGTTGTATTGTTAAAAATGGGATAAATTTTATCATCTATTTTGTTTCCATCTGTATGACCATGCGCACAATTAGCGTGACATTTCCTTTGCTGACATAAGCCGGCATTTAACAAGAAAATGGTAACTGGGGTTTCACCGTAGTTGATCGCTGATAACAGCGCTATACTCGGTTGCTTCGTCCCTGTATTTGAGGTGGTTGAGGTAAACTGGGCACGAGGGATGTTATTATTCGTTGCTGACGAGCATGCGTCTTGCGCCCAGGGCACTGCTTGCGGCACTCCTCCAGCTTGTGAAGTAAGTACCTGCTAACAACCGCGTACGTTATGCTCCAGATCATGTGACTAGGCTTCTCCGCAGGGTACCAGGTAGCCCTCGCATGTACACTAGGCAGCATTGGGAGCCTTTTGAGTGGTGGACACGCTATTTAGCAAGTGAAGCTTACAAAGCGGCATGGTATCGTGTCCTATAAGGCCAAGGTAACAATTGTATATAAATTGACGGCGCCATCGGCAATCGTCAGCGAGCGCTGGCTCATTTACCTTGATGGCGGCGGGGCTCCCGCCTCACGCACAGTCGCTTGCCTTGGTCACCCGAAACTATCTACCTACTCATCCTTGGCATTAATTTATGAAGCGTTGGCCACTCTTTTTCAAAGATGAGCAGGACATGATGTGACCTGCTGTCATCGACATATATGCAGCATCATCACTTGGTGACCGCGGCTCAGTTATCATTCAATAAAGCAGTCGATAGAACCTCTGCAATTTTTATGCGTTCAGGAAAGGCCAATTTGCATCATAAAAGCACAAGTGACCATCGCAACATGTTCAGTACATTGTCATATCATCTTGTCATGCATTCATTTGCACTCATCTCCATTAGTGTCTTTATTCATTGAGAAACAACTACCATACACATATCAAACATCGACAACACATACAGAACACAACGCTTAGATTTATCACATACGCTTCATCAAGATCACAACCGTTTCCAATTGATAAATTTTAACTATATTTTCCGCAAGGTGAGTGTCGCAGTAACAGAAAATAAGGCTTCCGTTCTTTATTCGTAATATACTTAATGATGGGCTTTAAACTTGTTCCATCCTTAATTTACAACTAATTAATGCAACATTTTCACAAGGTTTTCAAGATACATTCGAAATTTTCAAAAAAGAATTAGTTTTCATATCATAAACCATAAATTAAGAAGCATTACACCCGCATGATATAGAAATATCCTTGAATCACTTGCATTTGGGAATAGCTTACTTGTCACTTGCATTGGCGGATTTCGTCGCACAGATTTTTTATTGTTTTTTACCTGTTATTTTTCGTCGTTAACTTCTAGTGTTATATTTATCTCGCGTTAAGCCATTATACTATCAGTAGTCTATGAATTATTGCGTAGCGCTATCATTTATTGTAAGCACAAACTGAGATTTTCCTAATATAATGAATTTTTGTGTGTATATTTGCATGCACACCTTGAAGTTTAGGCGTACGGTAACTCTTTCTTGTACCTTATTATGCTGTAAACTTTTTCAATTCAGTTGCCATTTCTGTTACCTGCCTATGTCAATTGTTGCTCTTTTTTTGTGTTGTTCATTTTACTACCGTCCCGACAAGCTTGAACTCTTACAACATGTTACTTTATCAGAACGCCTTATAAGCTTCCAGCTAATACTTCACATTGTAGTGGTAAGCAAGGCATACAGCTTTTCAGTACTTTTCCGTCTCACGGCAATTGCTCATAGTGGAGGTTTTGCATTTGAGTACACTAGAGTTTTTATTCTTCGCGCAATCATTTGTGAACTCCTAGTCATAGCGACCGAAATGCAAATTTAGCAGTGCATGGTCAGCATACTTTAGAGATAGGTGTATCTGAGCACAGGCACACCATGCCCTCGGAAGCTCGAATGGCATCACTTTCGACACTGCTTACAAGTGAGGCGTGCATAACCACTGCTGCACTAGTTTCACTTTTCCGAGCAGCCTTACGTAAGCCCATTTTGCACGCTGTCTAGACGCAACCCTTGGTGCCTGCTTTAGTGTATTTCATTCCATACGCAGGTCTTCGAGCATAAATATTTGCAACAATAGAACAAATTGCCAGCGACTCCGTAATATTAATGAGCAGGTATGGTAACCATAATTTGCTTGTTGAATTCACATTACCACACGGATCGTTGTCAAGCGCCCTAATAGAGTGCTTCCAGAATATTACCGCTAAATAGATATTTCGCTATTTGTCGTGTTTACAGGTATAGAGTGAAGCGAGAACTGGAAATCAGAGTGAACAATCCGGCTAAACGTACAGAAGTAAAAGAAATTGTCAATAGATATTGCCTCATCTAAATTTGTCGCTCATAAACATTGCGATGTGCTGTTTTATTCAGCTGGAGGATTTGGAGGACAAAGGACTGGACGTTGTACGGGTTAGCTCATTGAAAACACTTAGGTTTGTTGCAGTTGCATCGAACATGGTCAAATAAGTGAATAATTAATTATACAGGTTGCAGTCATTCCTTATACAGGCTTATAATTACTGGAACAAACGTTGGCGCCACAGTAAACACGTTGAAACAGGAGATTACCTTTACAGAAACATGTGCTGTTTTTTAGACTTGCAAAGTTAAACGAAAAGTACACAAACATGGTAATGTAAGCCAATGCGACACATCGCACTACTTGTATATATAATGTGAACTCTTGAATGTGATGATGTATGCGTCTCATGATGGAAGGTGGGTGCTTGATGACTTCGTCCGTGTGGTGTAGTTGTCGGGCCACAACACCATCTCATGTAAGTATCTACCAGCAGATATGTCCCCGATGGCTCAAGCGGGGCTAAAGCCCATGCTTATCATGCATTCTCGTATACCAGTCGTCGTGGCGGCTTGTATGTAGCATATCTCTCGCGCTTTGCATTCCTTATCGCATTGATGTGGCTCCATCAGCTTGTGCATGAACCTGAAAGAAGCCAAGAACAGTGCATGTAGTTTCTCAATCAATTATTAGAAATTTCATACAGTACTTAACCAAACTTGTAAAACAATTCTTCAAAGCCTTATGATATTTGGCACCAGATGTATGTGAAGCTTCCGTCCTTCTGTTGTCCTCGATCATGCTATACCAACAAGCCCAACGTACAACTTGTGGCCATAAGTAAAACCCATCTTGCTATGGTATCACGGTATTCGCAGCACTCGTATTGACTTATATCATTTCATACTAGGGTGGGATTGCGTGTATATTCCATGTATAATTCTATAAAAAAAGTCTATTTCATTACATGAAAACGAGGGAGAAAAAATCATGCCGATTTCACGCACTGTGGCAATCGATGTAAGCGAAACTTTCTGTGCCATCTGTTTTGACAACGATAATTAGCGGTGATCGTGATGAGGAATGCACAATTTCTTCAAGGTTTAGCATGACCCGAGAGTGGTAAGTTGATGTTGAACGTTATCTTGCGTGAACCACTCTTTCTCTGCGTAATACAAAGAACCCACAGGGGGGAGGCGTGTTGTGCGCCACACTTCACAACCTCTGAGAGGGTTGAGCCAATTCATTGCCTCACTTGGCACATCGCATCATGGCAGAATGATTCAATTCAATTGAATTGTAGGGAGGTACGTGCCAGAACCATCATCGGATTATGAGGCACGCCGTAGCCGCGGACTCCACATTCATTTTGACACCGCGGTGTTCTTTAACTCCCTATATGTAAGTGCATGAGCGTTTTTTTTATTTAGCATTGGTCAAAATTTGGCTGCCGTGGCCAGTACCAAACCCTCGACCTCGAGCAATGCCATAGCCGCAAAGCTACCGCGGCGGGCACAGAAGTTATGATTTGACATGTGACCGCTTCCCTAGTGTTGCCTAGACATTACGGGGCGTTTTAATGCGGCTCTGTTTCTGCACACCCTGCGTAAGTTGTCAGCCTGACAAATTTGCATGGTGTTTATTTTCTAGAGTTAGCAGAAGCGTGCCGTACCGTGCCTTGGACTTAAATTTATCGCGCTTGCCCACAACCTCAACTTTGTCCTGACATCACGTTTTCTCCACGACCCCCCCCCCCTCCTCCGCCCTCATATGGGAGCTCTGAGTGCGGAGTGGCAAGGCTGTTATCACCAGTTTTGGGACTACATCTGTTCTACCCATTCTTTGCCTCCTCTCCACCCTACTCTGTGCCATTCTATATAGGCTCCCCTTCGACTTGCACGTTAATAAAAAGGTAAGCGCTGCGATTTTCGCAATGCTTTTGCGGAGGGTAAGGAATAATACACCTGCCAAGAGGCCAATGCGGTGGCACCCAGGCAGCTCCAGAGGGCATTGTGCACATTCGAAGTGGTGCAAAGGTCCAAGCGAGTATCTCCGGTCGCCTTTCCTCTCTGCAGCGCCCCTGTCGTTTATGCCCACGCCCTGAAGCACCCCCCGACGCGGTGTGCCAGACAGCAGCAGCACCAGCAGCACCAGCAACAGCAGCAGCAGCAGCAGCAGCAGTTCGAATATCGAAAGCAGAGGCAAAGAAAAGTTCGCTTTACAAAAACCGTCGTCCCTTCCACTCCGTGAACACTGTCGAATGGCGCAGCTGAATAAGTTCCACCATGCAAGTCAAACTTCGCAAGCAGTCTAGATTCTAAATCTTTTGTTTCGCCATTTTTTTACCCCATTTTCGCTTTCGTGCTCTTCGCATAGGGATCATGTTTAGGATTCTTTTTTTCTTCTTGATATTCTCCCAGTGTCCTTTTTTTTTGCACTTGAGGTTATTGCTTGTTTTCCGGTGCTTTTTTTTCGCGTGTAAGGTGCTTCGCCTCCTTTTGCGGGCCAGTAATGAGAGCAAGCTTCGGCGGATTTGTTGGATTGGTTTGACGACTGACGTGGCTGCTGGCTCTCCTAGTATCGCGTTTCAATCGCGGGCCACTGTTTGTTAGTCGCAAACCGCTGATTCCCGTATAAAATAGCATTCTCACAGGAGGAAAGCGGTCGCTGCAACCGCTTTCTCCCTGTTGAGCATTTCTTTTCCTCTCCCGCTAAGTCACGTGACCTCTCTTCAGCAAAGCCGGACAACGATGGCGCAGGGTCCGCATAAACAGCTCCGCTGTAATAGCTATTATATTAGAAATGTATATAATTCATCGATTCGGAGGGAAATTTTTGGTAAGTTTGATAGCGATAAGTTTGATAGTGATAAAAAGGGATATAAAATGGAAATGCAAGGCGCTCAACGTACTGCTAGTGACAAACAAACACACATCCGTAGGACGCGCACAAAGCTATAGCTACGGAGCTACATCCGAGGAAGCGCTCCATGCACAATGTCTTGGGCGCTTCTGTTCATGTAAGAATTAGCCCTTGTATACAACCCGCGACCTCGCCTATTGGAGGGAAGAAACCTAATAAAACAATTTGTTCTTATTTCGCACATTTATCCCACGTTCACTCCAAAACGTCAATCAGCTTTATAGTAATCTCCGAGAAACGCAGTGAGCCTATCTAACGACTTTATCCATCGTTAAAAACTTCTCATAAACTCCTGCAAATTATTGTCCCTCATTGCTTCCATCATTTTCTTCTTGGCAATTGCATGTTCTGAAAAAAAAAATATCGATGTAAAGTCGCTTTTATGCTTCGCACATAAGTGGTCGGGACAGCTTCTTCTAAGAAATATGTATACACGGTAACACAAAGAATACTTACGCCCGATACTGACGACACTTTCTGACAAGACATGTTTGACAACGGTTCATCTTTCCAAGCAAACAGGGAGTATGAAAGCATAGGGTTTAAAGAGTTGAAAAACAACCAGTTAAAAAGAAGAGTGTCTCGTGCCTCCGACCGCATATGAGTTCTAAAGTACGAAACGCTTTTCATTTCCACCAGTCAAAAAGCTACTGGGAGTACCTGAACACCGCGCGAATCATGTTCATCTTAACACTCACATTTAAGTTCTGTAAACTCCTAGTGGTGCTTGGTCTCATGCTGGCGTCAAGAATGATGCAGTTGGTACATATCCACACTCCTTAACTAACAGTTCAGAATCAGCGAACTTCTCTATAAAATCATCAAAGTTTCAGCTTCCCAGTTCCCACGCGTAAAGCAGCTCATGATGAAGAAACCACTAAGAAGAGATCATTCTACATACTGAGTATACTAGAACATATGATACATCATAGAGTAAACCGAAAAAATACGACACTGTCATTTTCAATATTATGAAAAACGTGTGATTAATAGAAGTGGATAAGGGCAACTTTGTTCACATAGAATTTCTGATGACATCACGTCCATCGAGTTGAATGGTTGCCGCAATAAAATACGATATGCAGGAGACCAGCTTTAACAATTGCCCAGTTAGCTTTAGAAACTGCGCTTGTAACTGTTATTATATTTCCCATAAGAAACGGCTTGTCATCAGCTGATCAAAGCAGACGGGTACGTGGCGCCAGGATGAAAGATGTTGCACCTATAAGCGCCTGCGCGTTTAAGGTTTACGTTTGTCCGAAGGACATGGCCGTTGACTATAACAATGCCTAGTTTATTATGCATTTTATGATTGCGACACATTCTTTTCTGAGTTAACCCAGCTCTTGTGGTGCGCCCTGCTGTACTCGGGGGCTGATCCTGAAGAATGTGCAGTCAAAAAAAATCACCGCCTCTTCCAATCGTGAAGATAGTCGAACAGCGAAGCTGTTCACCGAGTGTTACACCGAGTGTTACACCGAGTGCTAGACCATGCAAGTCAGCCTTAGCAAGCCGTTTATTTTGTAAATATTTTGTTTCCCCTTTCTTGCACCTCATTTTTGCTTTTGCCTGCTTCGCGTTGCGAGCATGCTTTGGGAGCGCTTTTCTTATTTATTTTTTTCGGTTCTCCCACTATTTTTTTTTTCTTTTTTTGCGTCCTAGTTTCTGTCTGTGTTTTGCGGCACTTTTTTTTTCTCGCGTAGAAGTTGCTTCGCCTATTTTTTCCGTGCCAGTAATTACAGCAAGGTTTGGTGTGAAATGAAAAACCATTGATTGCTTCTCATTCATTTTGTGTGTAATATTGCATTTGCTTGCTCTTCTGTTATCATACGATGCAAACAAGCAAAGACACCAGAAGACAACACATAGGAAATTACTTGTGCTTACTAACTGAATTAAAGAAATGTTAAATTACCGAAAATGAACGTGGATGAAAAAACAACTTGCCTCAGGTTGGCATCGATCCCACATTTTCACATTATGCGTGCGATGCTCTAGCAATTGAGCTAACATGGCGACGTTTCCCCATTTACTTTCTGGGGTATTTATGTGTTGCTATTAGAGCTAGCCCTGGGAGTTTTAGCCAGTACCACCACTCACAAACCATGGTGGTGGATGTGGAACATTTTTTTTCTGCTGCAGGCGTCACGAGTAGGTGAGCGTTTGGGTGAAGGCAATTAATGCGAAGACGCGGGATCATTCCCCACTTGCTGCAAGTTGTTTTTTCATCCACTTGCGTTTCTATTAACTGATTATTTCTTTATTTCAATTAGTAAGTACCAGTAATGTCCACCGTGTTGTCCTCTGTTGTCTTTGTTTGTGGGCTTCTTATGATATGATTAATAAAATCGAGGCCCTCGGTTAACCTCCTTTCTTCTTGGTCATTGTGTCATCTCTTCTACCGCTTGATCTTGAGTTGTCTACTATCTTCGCATTTAGAGGGATGGTTCAGTTTCTTCTGTAAGCTAAAAAAGAACAGTGTTATTCCCGCGAATTGCGTCACCAGAAAACATCGCATTTTACATCATCGATGTCGGCAGAACTCGCCGCTCTCCGTGCGTCTCTAGAATCCATATTTGAAGAACCATTATCTCCGCTTCATATAGGAGGTTGGGGCCAAGTACTGCACCAGGGTGGCCAGTCCTGCTCTGGTGAGGGAGTGCGTTACCGGTTCTGGTCACCGGGATCAGGCGACACTCCAGGCCTCTTTTTGCAATTTTATCAACACGCGGTTTTTTTTTAATCCGGTGGAAAATTGCCGGCACAGGGATTCGAACCACAGATCTCT
The DNA here is from genome assembly GCF_038994185.2 of Dermacentor albipictus. Lineage (NCBI taxonomy): Eukaryota > Metazoa > Arthropoda > Arachnida > Ixodida > Ixodidae > Dermacentor > Dermacentor albipictus. The sequence goes on from NC_091825.1 coordinate 37,350,689, forward strand.
TGCACGCGAGGCGGGTGTTCTACCTCTACGCCACCGCTGAACTTTCAAGCAAAAGAAATAAAGAAAAAGAAATGGGCATGGGCAGGACATGTAATGAAGAGGGAAGATAACCGATGGTCATTAAGGACTGGATTCCAAGGGAACGGAAGCTTAGCAGGGGGTGGCAGAATGTTAGGTGGGCGGATGAGATTAAGAAGTTTGCAGGGACGGCATGGCCACAATTAGTACATGACTGGGGTTGTTGGAGAAATATGGGAGAGGCCTTTGCCTTGCAGTGGGCGTAACCAGGCTGATGATGATGATGATGGTGATGATGATGTCCGCTTAGTACATGACCGGAGTTGTTGGAGAAATATGGGAGAGGCCTTTGCCCTGCAGTGGGCGTAACCAGGCTGATGATGATGATGATGATGATGATGATGATGATGATGATGATGATGATATAGACATGGTCAATTTTCGCCAAGGCCATTCTCCAGTTCCTCACGTCGGAATTTCGACATGGTCCAAATGTACATGTACGCGCTGCCATAACATTTCTTCATCACCGCACAATAGAGAAAACACACATCATAATCTGTTAGTGGAGACCAGGCCATTTCTGTATCTACGAAAACGGCCGTGCAGATGAGGCCGCCAAATCTGCTCACGATGGCCCCCACTGTGTAGCTATACGGTTATCTAGAGCAGACGCAGACGTTCGATCACAGCTTAGCTTACAATTTCGCTGTGGAACTCGACGTAATTTACCTATGATGGTCTCCGCAACTTGGATCCGAATCTGCGCCTACGTTTTCCGTCAGGACTATCTAGAGCTGAAGAGACACTTCTATGCAGCTTGCAGCTTGGCGTGTCCTTCAAGAATGCTTACTCATTTCGGATTGGAATTACCAACAGCCCTACATTCGATACCTCTGGGCGCGAGACAACAATCGCCTGCCTTCTCTGTGAGTGTCTCCGCTTCAGAGCGCCCAGAAAAAGAATTTAAAGAGTAGTACACAGTCTTGAAAAACGCTCTTTGTAGGAGTAATGGGTCCCGAGACAGTGGTCGAGACCGTGCTCTGCACCGAAGGGTTTGAGAGCGTTGTTGCGCTTATTGCAGAGAACTGGCCTTAGAGACTTTAAGCAGTGCCGTGTTCTCCTTTCCTTGTTCGGTTTCCTTCTTGCTCTTCTTATCTCTTTTTCAACATGTGTTGTCTATTACCTTTTATTCGCCCTTTCTCAAGCACAGTGTGACCAGCTTCTCTGAGAACTGGCTATCCTCACTGTCTTTCCGTATATTTCTGCTTCCTTCCGTCTTTCCGTCTCTTGTGTCTGCGCTGCTCGGTGCGCCTTCTCCGCTTCCAGTGCTTTGTCTGGAGACATTGAATCTTGCATTGCTTGTTCTTCAATTGATGGCAGATGACGCTGTTTACGCTTCACAACCACAGCCTTGTGCTTCGATATTAAACCTATCCGTCACGGAAGGCAATGGCTCATACCCCCTTTAAGCAATGGCTAATATCTGCCGTAAACGCAGCCTCCCCGTTACGAAGATAGATGAGAAGTGAAATTCTACGCTGGAATGACGAGCGGCAACGTATCTAGCTGGGGAAGAAGACGATCACGACGACCAACGCTGGAGCAGTGGTACGAGCGTGTTCGCGCAGTAGGGCCTAGGGGCGCCAACGAGCCAGCTGTGGAACAAGACGGCGACCCTCGAGTCATTGATGATGATGATAGTGCTAGCACATGCGGGCAATGATTTCACAGGGTCTACACAAACAGCTTCGCTGTAAGATATTTGTCACAACCACCACTGGGCATCTGCCACTGTTTACGCGCACTATGTATGTGCCATTCGGTATGTGCTACTAGACCACTGGGGAAATGCCAGTGGGTACGTGCCGCTGAATATGTCTTACAGGGTATGTGCCATTAGATATGCACGATAAAGAATGTTCACTGGGGTCGCCGGCTAAGTACAGCCTCTAGGTATATGCCGCTAGATATCTGCCACTGGGCCCACTGGGTATACGCCAATGGACAAGTGCACCAGTAGCCACTGTTTATGTGCCGTTCTTCCAAGAATCTGTTTACTCCGTCTTGGGTATGTGCCACTAGGTATGCAGCGCAGTCCGATCGGGTTCGCGCCACTGGCTATGTGCCGTTCTCGAATAAACAGCCTTGACGCCAGCGTTGACAGAGGTAGCTTGCGGTGATATTCATATAATAAGTGCACCGGTGCTTCTTGCCCACCATAGCTATTGGCCTAGCGACAGGTGACTATACTATGGTGGGGAATATAACAAGGAAGGTGCCTCGCGAGAAGAAGGACGAAGGCTGTGGCTGCTGTTTGCGCGCCATTTCTATCTCCTCTAAATACACATCCGCTTGCATCTGTGCGCCTGCCTCTTTTGTGCACCAATATTGCCTTGGTAATATAAAACTGACGCCCCTGGAATATCCCCAAAGTATTTTTTAAGGAAATACAGCGATTATTGCATGCGAGAAGAAACTAGTTCCACGAATACGTGTCTAAAAGTGCAAAATAATCATTCTTGTGTTATGTCTGGTTACACTGACTGATGCCGTTTTTACAGATAGGAAGATAGCCTGTTATTTGCTTCCAACATACGTGTCGTGGGGAAGCACGTATTATTGTTCCACTGCAAAGGAACAACGCGTCAGCATACTATAGCATTTGAACCTCATCCCAATATATAACTTTTCCTTGAGATTCCAATACTTGACTGAAGGGGCATTTAGCCCTCTAGTCACATGGTTTTCTCACATTTCTCGCATGCTGTGAGCATGCGCTTTTGTTACTAAATTTGTGCCTTTGTTCCACGGGCATAGAAAATAGCGCTACGTTCGTAATGCCCCAATTTGCATTGCCCTTTGCGTGATGCCACGCGGACAGACCTCATGTCATCCGCTTTAATGTGAGTCGTTATTTTATGGGCTTACCAGAACTCAATTGATTCAAAAATGCGCACTCTTGTCGTTATAGATTTCACAGTGCTGTGTAATTGAAGTAATTGAAGTGTTTTGTGTAGTTATCTGAGAATTATTAAGAACAGCGCTCTCTTCCAATTTATCAGACCTTTGAAGTCCGGAAAGTGCAGCGACTTTTAGGTGACACGTTCTGATACAAGCTGCGCATCCCATCGACGGAGAGCGAATATTATACCTGCCAACCTGAGGACCTCACAATTCTGGAAATTCACTAAGCGAGGGAAAAACGGGGAGGGTGTCTTTAGACGCAAGTTATTATAAGCTTCCACATCAATAAAAGTAACAGCTTTAAACGGCTGCCAGTAGAGTTATTATACGTCTCGGCGCTTGTGCTTGGTACCGCAGAAGGCGCGACGTGCGCGGACATATAATTAACGAACACGCACTCTCCCGTGAAATTGGTCGGTTTTCACTCCGTATGTGCTTTATCGCATTACAATTCTGCACTGAGGTGAAGCTGGCTGAAGAAAATTAACCATTATAGAACGTTTATTAGATATTTCCTTAATACGCACTTCTGTACACATGGCTCAGGCGTACAGTGCCTCCGCAGAAATCACTTGGATCTAAATATGACTTCGGCTAGCTGCTTATCGCATAACGGCACTTACGATGCAACAGCTTTGCATGACGCTGAATTCTTTGTTATTTTCTTTATTTGCGGCTTGGTTGGGGCAGTTACACGGGATATTTTTGACCATGTCGGTAAATTGGGATACATGGCTGGTATTCAATACCAATGATTACGCAGTTTTTGTCATGTCGGCCACCCGACCACAATGAAAATTGCTCCAATAATTTTAGTGAGTAAAACGGCTATTCAACATTCACATCACACACTTCTCATTAGCGAGTTAGTATAATGGGAATGCCTTTCAAATAAACGCGTGTATAAGACGGCAAACAATAGACATTATTATAAAGAAATGCATTTTCCTTCTCTGCTATTCTTACCTGTGGTAATCCTGAAACAATGTTTCGTTCGTTCGGAACTGTTCCACCAGACTGTGCCAGCTTTCGGCGGACAATGAGCGAAGTCCGTAGTGTTGCTTCGCGCTGTACGCGAGTTGCCATTTTGGCTGGTCCAGCTTGTTTGACTCGTCCAGGTCCATAATGAACGTCTCATGGTCCACAATTGTCTGGAATAGTTAAACATCCGCTTATTCAGATTAGCATAGCTGATTTCTGTCTTAAAGGCGCATATCATTGTTTCCAGTCTAAACTGCCGGCTTATCATAATTCAGTAGGGAACTACACCTACTGTGTCTTTCTTGAAATTGTTGTTATGTTTATATATATTTCTTTCCGGCGTCACCTGCTCTACATTTTTTACCAAACGTTAGGCAATGTTTCTCCTAGGCGGTATTATTGTTATGATGACCGCAACTTCGATATAAAAATCCGCAAATGTTGCCGCCACGAAGGCACGTACTAAAATTCGCTCAATCTTACATCTAGTTTCTCCTCACGAATCAAAAAGATTCACAAATGCATTTGTGGTGTTCTTCGAAAAAAAAATAATTGTGATTCCGGACTGCTGGCAACACATTAGATAGCTCTTCTCGCTTCAGGGGAACGTTCACACTAAAATTCTTAAACTCGTAAAAAAATCTTAATAAAGGCGATTACCCAAGGCGCGTTTCTGCGATGTCGACCACCATCCACAGCGTAGACTCGGTAAGCGGGGTTGCTGAAGACAAAGGTGGTCACACTTGGTGCCACATACGCGACATTTGTTGGCCACATCGATCCTTTGGCGCCTTTGTCGTCGTAGAAAAGGTAGAGCTGATCATTGTGCGTATGACCGTAAAATTGAGCCACGATGGTTGACTTGTACCTGTATATATGTGCAATGGAGAGACCATCGAACATTGTAAGCGCTAAATGTGGTGTTTTATGGTATAGTAAATAAACTTGTGCCACCCACTAGAATACTTATTAACCAGGTACCGAAAATGAATGCTTGGTCACAGCTTCGTCGCGAAACTGTTCATTCCGGGCTAACCAATCAAAAGCATCATTTTCGCATGTGGTCTTGATATCACCACACGCCTATTGTACGTGTTCGTTGACATTAGCGGGTGGCTGGGATGCTGTTCAATGAAGTATATCTTGAGCATACTGCGCTACTAATGCTAATTGTGTCGATGAACCATCCTGATCTCAGGCTGCAGCTACATCGCTAGTCTTCCGCCAAAGCTCTTTTGCGAGAAATAATGCAGGAAGCTTGCGGCGTTGCAGCTGAGATCAGGCCTATTGGCGTGAAATATTCTCATTGCTGACCTGACTACAAGGAAGCATCTCGCAATAAGCGCCATGGGCGCCCCAATCAAATCTCGCGACAATCCATACACCTTTCTCAAGCGGCAATCTTACCGGTTCACAATGCGTCGAAAGTTGTCTGCCCAAACAGGAATGCACTCAACCTTCACAGGAGCTACGTGTCCTATGATGTAAACCTTCTCTCCAGAAGCTTCGGCACGCTGCAGCTCTCTGGACAACCACTGCAGTTGGCCACTCGGGTCAGTAGAATTGTACACGAGCCACCTGCATGCGCCGAACGTGAATAACACTGCTTAGGGTATTGTGAAAATACTTATTTACGATTACAAAGCAATGAACAGCGTGCCACCTCGATTCACAGTGGTATTAGTCAACTTAGGCTGTTTCCAGTTGCCTTCTCTACGTGCCACTCTCGGCTGTCGATTTGTGCCGAAGCTCACCTTTTGAGTAAACCTTGGGACAAAACACTTCTTTTGCAAGAGCCATTAGAAAAACACTAGCGATATTGCGATGCTGGCTATGACGGGGAGGCTATATAAAGGAGGCGCCAAGTCACCGAGCGTATCTGCATATTAACTCTGTTATTGTGTCATTGCAGAAATCGCATGTAAAATTGCATTAACAATATTTACGAGAGAAACAATGATGCATAAACAAGATGACGGTCTAGAATGATTCCACCTGTACAGGTCAAATCGTCTTCTTCTGACTGCCGCCACTCTTCATTGCGCCGTAACAATATGATTTTACGGCTCAGTCTCATGGACAATGTGAAATAAGCCAATTCATTTACTTACGGATGTCGCAGTAGATGTAAAATGGCATTTCACCACACAGGCACTTCTTACATCCTGATATAAATGTTGACATTGTTACGCTGAAGGGAACGAAGAAGTTGAATTGGACTAGACGAAGACGAAGTCTGGCAGTTGCCCGAACGCCATATACGCCAGTTGTAAATATACGTTATTTTACACTCGTGGGCCTGCTTTCTTCCTGCAACATTTTGGTGGAAGGTGCGGGGTACAATCACGGAACTTCGCAACGAACGTCATCTACCTGCTGCCACAATGGCAAATCAACCGACACAAGCGACAACGCCTCAGCAGCCCGTGCCAACGGTCGCCCTCACTCCTCTGCGGGACCCAGGGACATTTTGTGGCACGGACAACGCCGACGTCGAGGACTGGCTTACGATGTACGAGCGAGTGTGCGACAACAACAGGTGGGATCGAACAACAATGCTAGCAAACGTGATATTTTATCTAAGAGGAACTGCGACGCAATGGTACGACACACACGAAGCTGACCTAACGAGCTGGGGTATCTGCAAAGAAAGAATGCCAGACCTGTTTGGAAGACCTGTCGGTCGTCAGCTGGCAGCAAATAAAGAACTTGCGTGTCGCGCTCAAACGTCCACAGAATCCTATGTCGTCTACATACAGGATGTGCTGGCCCTCTGTCGCAAGGCTGATAACAATACGACCGAGGCAGACAAGATTGGTCACATATTGAAAGGTATTGCAGACGATGCCTTCAATCTCCTGATGTGTAAGGATTGTACCACTGTGGATGCAATTATAAAGGAATGCCGGCGCTTCGAACAAGCGAAGGGCCGCCGCGTCGCTCAAAGTTTCGACCGATTGGCCAATACCGCTGCGACATCTTCTTGCGAAGACGCGCCGCGCTTCGTACAACCCACAGGACCGGAAGAAATCACGCGCATCGTTCGCCGTGAGCTTGAGGCCATAGCTCCAGCTCCAGCATATCCAGCTTTTCTGGACACGTACCAACTAGCGCCCCAAGCGGGCCCGGCACGAAGCTAGCGCGTTTTCAATGGAACGAGCGGGTTTTTCGCGAATAACAAAAGCTGCAGGCCGATTATTGAAAAACGCAGGTGACAAACGTGGTCTGGAAGACAGTCCACACGAGCCAAATGCAGTGATCACTCTATGGCACGTAAAAATTTTGTTCCCACAGCAGTTAAAGTTTTAGCAATGGAAGCCTATGGAAACGACGAAAATTTGTGCTCGATTTTTGAGGCAAGAATGATGACTGTAATAAAACTATCCAGTCTATCGTAATACGCAGAGGAGCGTAAGTAGTCCGGAGACTCAGCTTTCGATTGATGCCTCTCTCGACTCTCCACATATGGCGTAAGACTGTTCCCGAAAGCGATTTTTGCAACACTGTCGTGAAAATTGCCGTGGTATCTATAACAACATGAGCGTACCCCTCGGCGAAGCCTCGGTAGCCGTGGCCGAGTGGTAGAATACCGAGCACCTTTCGTCCCGCATCACGGCGGCCGCGGTTCGATTCCCCCTTCACAGCGGTTTTTTTTTTTAAGCAGCATAGGACCTAGTTTTGTAGTCTCTCACTAGATGGCAGAATCACAAAACCCAAGATTTGCTTTCGGTTTTGGTTTCTCAGCAGCGCATTTTTTGAAAGCCGCATAGGGCTTATAGTCTCCTACCAAATGGCATAAACACAAAACTCAAGAATTGCTTTCGGTTCTGGTTTTCCAGTGGTGCTCTTGAAATATTATGCTTTCTGTTTTTCCTTCATAAAACGTAGCAGTATCGTGTTCATTTGTTAAGTCATCGCTTTTATGAAGGTTTTATTCATTGGTCAACATAACTAGAAGCTTGCGCATGGCTTTGTGTTACGAAAAAAAAAACTTTCGTGCTTTGTAGCGTGGAACCTGCAAGAACAAGATGGCTATTCTTATTGCGTTCTTCTGGAAGGTCCGTTTTCTTCGACTTTCGGCTGTCCTTAATGGCACACACTCCGAGCGAATGACGTCCAGCTGTGCCACAATGTTACCTGGTCGCCAGTGCCATTCCTATGCAACATTCGTGTGGAACAAAGGGTCTGCTAGGCTGAGTCGCTGCCCGAACGTTAATTATTTCTAAATATTCATCCAAATAAGAAATGCGCCAACTAGGAGATGTGCAGCGTCTGGATTAGTAGCTACTGTCAATGTGTTCCCTACAGCCAAGTGGTATCAATCCGTAGGTGTGGCCGTAAAAAACCATTTGAGTAAATGTCCTTCGTTCGGTGCATTTGCTTTTAATGGGCAGCATTCTTTGTCGAGTACCCCTGCAATTTGGTAGCAAAATCGTGCAATATCGTGCCTGTAACGCCAAAAGCTTGACGCATTTCCCATATAAATATATAGGTCTTCATAAAAAGTGTTGGGGTGACCAACTTGAAATTGGAAGTGGCATCAGCATAAATTTGGGCCAAGGTGAATTTAGCAGTGATATCGGAGTGGCCCTACCTAAATTTGGGGTGAAATGGTAATAAGCCAAGCTGAATTTGGGGCTGATATGGGGGTGGCCCAACCTAAGTTTGAGGTGATATAGGGGTGGGTAAGCCTAAGTTTGGGGGAATATGGAGGTGGGTCAGCCTGGATTTGGGAATGATATGGGGGTGGGAGAACCTAAATTTGGGGGTGATATGGGGGGTGGGCCACCCTAACCATGGGCGTGATATGGGGCTGGGCCAAGCTGAATGGAGGGGGGGGGTAGGGGGGCTAACCTAAATTTGGGAGTGATTTGCGGTGGGCCATCCTAAATTTGAGGTGATAGACGGGTGGGCCAGGCTAAGTTTGTGGCTGATAGGGGGGTGGGCCAACCTGGATTTGAGGATGATATGGGGGTTGGCGAACCTAAATTTGAAGGTAAAATGGGGACGCGCTAACCTAACCATGGGGGTGATGTTTGGCTGGGCCAAGCTGAATTGGGGGGGGGGGGAGGTGATGGGTGGACTAACCTATATTGGGGTATGATTTGCGGTGGGGCATCCTAAATTTGAGGTGATCGAGGGGTGGGCCAGCATTAGTTTGGGGCTGATATGGGGGTGGGTCAACCTCGATTTGCAGGTGGTGTTGGAGTGGGCCAATATATATTTGGCGGTGTTGTGGAGGCGGGCCAATCTGTATTTGGGGATGATATGGGGTTGGTCCTACCTAAATGTGGGGGCAATCTCGGGGTCGGTCAATCTGAACTTGGGGGTGATATGGGGGTGGGCCAAGCTAAATTTTGGGGTGCGTCGACTGGAATTTTGGGGGACGATTTATGGAAATTCGTGGGTGGACCAACTTGAAAATTAGGGGTGGCCCAATTGAAATTGGGGATGGGCCAACTCCAAGGTTAAGGCCGGGTGAAAAAAAAATCGGGCGTGGCGGACTTAAAATTGGGGGGTGGGCCAATTTTAATTTGAGGGTGTGCCAACTTGAAATTTGGGGGTGGGCCTATCTAATGTTTGGGGTCGGCCAATTGAAATTTGGGGGGCCTGTTTACGAATAGTTAGACAACACCAGTGGTGTTTCTGCATCTTTTTCATCATCGCAAAGTATGTATATTAATAATTGTTACCTAATACTCCTCAAGGTGAGCTACCACTCGAGCCTTCCCAGCCCACTGGGCTGATAATGTCACAGAAGTACTCTCATCGTGACAACTGCGACGTTCAATGCGGAGATCACATGAACAAATCGCAGACTGAGCTGACCATTTTCACACCAATGTCATTGCTAACACTACTCGCTCGTGCTAGAGGCAACACAAACTGACAACTATCATAATTCAACTTTCACTCGCACGCTAGTCGACACGCTCTCAGCGCACTATTTCGCCAATCATTGGATAGAGCCTTGCTGGATGTTTTACTGTCATGTTGCGTCGTTTTTCACGAAGGCCGTCTCCCGAAAAGAGAATAGATTTTTGAGATTGACGAGGAAATCTAGTATATAACTCATACGAAGCAAATGTATAAACGGTTATAGTGATTTTTCAAAAATGAATATAAGTAAATAAGATTTCAGATGGTATTGTTTCGACCGGGCATGACAACGAGTTTTTCCCGACTGTCACAGTGCTTTGACCGAAAACCTAATCACATTGCTCAAACGTGTTGCCCAATACTACATGTGCTAAATGTAGAAAAGTGCGGTGCGTGGTCACAGCTTCGAAGCCAGTCTATTTTGTGTACGGTTGTTTATATTGTAGTAATGTGGAGTTTTCTTCTTTATAAGAGCACAAAAAGAAAAATATAACAGATGGTAGCTAAGCGCAAAGTAAATTGGAAGATCTGAAACCAGCAATTACTTTTAATATGTGGATTGGTCTTCTCCGCCGGCAGATCGCTGTCGCATTACTTCAAAGAATTTTGTTTGTGTGCAACTGCAGCGAAAACGAAAATACTACCATTTCATTGCCAGGACCTTTATGCCCTCCACACACACAAGAAGGACACCAGATAATTGGCAACATCAGTTTATAAACTGACATTGTTTTGCTAATTTCAGTGTAGCGTGGTGCCTGCGGACGGAGTATTTTCTTAGTACCAGTCCAGTGTTAGCAGTGAGAAGCAGTTCGGTCTACCATTCCCATGAGGGCATACTAGCCATTGTAGCGCTTTACTGTAGGACAAATTAAGTGCTGAAAACTTGGTGTGCCTTGTCCTTTCCGCAGGTCGTCCATCCATTCTGTTATGGTGACGATCAACATTGTGTCCGTCAGGCCTGCTCCTCATTTTTAGCTTCACCATCGCGAGAGTGGACAGAGAAAGGTAGCTTTCTTCACAATCAGCCCCAGCGGGATTCCACCAGTCGTAACTGCTGCAATTAGCATTCAGTGACTGGGCATGCTAAGCACATCCTTAGTTTCACAATGACTAGAGTACGCAGAAAAAGTAGAGCTTTGGTCGCTATCACTACCACGAACCCATGTCAATGCAGATATAAGTACGTGCAGGGGCTGAGTATGCTAACCTCTCCGCTACCACCTGCTTCCAGCACCTTAGATTTTCCAGGCATACCTGCTTCTTGTTTTCGTCGCAGACGCATGCAGGATAAACGCGGGTAACTAAAAAATCTCAGGGCCCTTCCACTTTGTGAAGAAACATGACCTGCAAAGCTGTGTATGTGGGTCCCTTAATGGTGAACTGCACCTCCACCGTATGTCGGCCCCGCATTGCACTGTCTTCGGGATCGGCTCACGTATGGGGAGTGCTTAACGCCTGCTTCACCTCCACCGCGGGTCTCCCTGGCATGGCGTTACATTCGGGATCAGCCCACATATGGGGAGCGCTGAACGCATGCTTCACCACCGCTGCGGGTCGGGCCGGTATTACGCTACCTTCAGGATTTGGCTCTACACGCGGACGCGATAGTGGAGAAAGTAGCCCTTAAGAGGAAGCTTTAGCTCTGGTGGTCCTATCTAAATAAATGTAAAAGGAGAATTCGTTTTTCTCGACAGCCACTTCATCTAATTTGACAAGGTTTGTTACATTTAAAACAAGAACTTAAAATCTAGTGTCTGTTGGTTTCGAATTCTTGAATTAGGTCATCATTTGTTTATTCAAAATTGTCCAAAATGGCAAATTTTAAGAAAACGAAACAATCAAGTTTACAACTCTCTTTCGGCAAAGAAAACTGATATCAATATTATGTACATTGCATCTAACAGAACATCTAAAGTACACAAAATTGATATATTACGCATGAATCTTAGAAAATTTAGTAATATGGAAATACAGCTTTTCCACAACCCTTGTTCACAACGTAACGACTTCACGTAAGATATAAATCGGCATATTGGAATCGTCTAATGGATGCTGTTTACAGAACCGCGATATCAGTTCTTGATCTGGAGTTAATAATTTGGAAACTTCTTGCTTGTGTACTCTTCGCACTCTCGAATTGTTGAATATCTTTTACCAAAATTCAGGCCCTAAATAGAAATTCCGCTTCCAATAGTCACTAGAATTTACCTTTCTCTCCCGAATCCAACAAATATCATTAAAATCGGTCCAGGGGTTATCTAAGAAAAGCGTTTCGGCGTTTTACATCTATTTCAATAGGCCGAGTCGGAGTAGGGCCTGTGTTAAAGCTTCCTCTTAACGACATCGCTGTAAAAAAAAGAATAAAAGAAAACAAAAACGCTGCATCCATCAATATCGCCGGCTCAGATTTCGTCATGACGGCACCGTCCCCATCGGCACGGCTCCGTGAGCAGCTACCAAGCTGTTCACTTTCGTTATCTTCCTTCCCTCGGCGGCCGCACATTGTCTTGATGCCAGCGGCGCGCTAAATCTGCACCATCATTCCGTCATGCATCGCTTCTGCGACCAAGCAAGCTTTCGGCGGCACACGTACACTGTCGCATTGACACCAAAACTTTAAACTGCTTGCTTTCGAGAAAACAGCATGAATAAAATTGGAAGGCGACTATAAGGCCACGTGGAATATGTTCGCGGGGCCATGCTATTGATGACAGCATCCCGAAAGGCTAGATGTGGTCAGGTTGGCTTTACAGGTTTGGAAGGAATGACTGACGGTCTAGCTGCTTCATTATCACATAAACAGCGCTTGAAGTTGTTAGCGCAGTTTGTGTGTGGTTCCTCCTTTGTGTCCCGTCGTGAACTGCTGTTCTTTCTGTGGCTTTACAGATGTTCCTTTTCTGCGTCAGTTACGCCTTCCAAGAGTGTTTACTTGGAAAATTTTTGTTTGCATGGCTCTTACAGAAGCATGTTCGGTCGGAAGTTTTTCGATTGGCTGCATAATCTCGAGGACGGGCTCCAAACTTCTCATTTTCTTTAGCCACGTAAGAACCATTACTGGAAATTTAATTAACGCAGCTTTGTTAATTACGCAAACAACTTCTCAACTTACTCTGCATCTAGAGATTACCAATCTGAACACTAGAATGATAAAATGATGTTAACATTGTTTGTATCATTTCAATAGTTTTGTTTCGTGCAGTTAAAAGCAGCCGGCATATTGATGGTGTTGTAGACTTCTTATAAAGTAAGTGTGAAAGCTTGGACAGGTTATCTTGGCACAAATCAACTTCATGAGCTTAAGCACACGTGCCCAACCTTGCACGACTGCCTTTACAACCGATTCTTATATATTATACAAGAAGCACCTCAGCGCTACGGTAGATCCCACAAGGTGTGCGAGAACATTGTGTGCGCTCCCGATTAAGTGCCTGAGCGTTGGTAGCATCAGGCTCGGTTTCCTGGCATCATAAGGAATAAAAACTGCTGCCTGGAGGAAAGCATTTGGTACATTTTCAGTACTTTGTAACATATGGATCAGCACGGATGTGCACGTTAGAACGAAAAGTACTGAAATATTAAGATGAGGCTTTCGCTGGATGTATTTTAGCTGTCTAATGATAAGATCTAAAGAAAAAATACTGTGATTTTGTGACAAATAATGCTGACATGAAATATGAGCTCCGACACAGTAGCTGTGGTGGAACTGGCCCCTGGACTATTGGGATACATTGAACCACGATACGCTGGTTTGATAGTTCGCGCTTGAATTTCCTGTATGTCGGCGCCGCTGTGCAGTGTTGGAGGCCCTTTTTAAACGACAAGCGCTATTTTTCAGCTAATATTGAAAGCAACTGTATTCCTTTTTTAGGGCGGGGGGGGGGGGAGCTTTTTCTTTTTTAGCGTCTAACCACAGTTCCAAAGTTATCAGTTAGCTCAAGATGCGCCAGCATGTGTTTCTAATATCCAGTATGTTGTCACGGATTCAATAGCGAAAGAGCGTTATCTTATCAGATTGCGCGCGAGAAGCGAATACTGGCCTACATTCGCCGTCACATTTGAGGACCCGAGATTGCGCTGCAATGTAGGAGAAATCAGTCTGACGAACTGATGCCTTGATCCGTAGATCGGAATCAGAGGAAGCACTTTGCGCGCAGCCATCGTTGCGCTTTGGGCGTTTTCTTTTGCAGCGCAAGCTCACCTTATAAGGAGATATATTCGTGACTCACTCTTTGGAAGTGTTTTGTTCTTGACATCCCTACAATGTGAGAGTATAGAGGCGCTCCATCTTCATTGAGTGAATACTTGGAAACGGACTAGGCCTTTTCTTGCGTCTGCGTTTACACACTTACCGCATCAATTTATTTTTTATAACCTAATTTAGGAGACTGTAAAGCACAGCAACCTTTTATTAACAGGACGGTTTAATAACACAGAAAATATAAATGCTTATTAGTCGGCTTTCACCTCATGGTAAGGAATTTCAATAAAGATATCTTTATGATAATTAAAAGCCTATCCTCTTGACAACGTTTAATCTGAGTTCCTCTTTGCAAGCTGATACAGACTTGCAGGTGGTTCGTATCGGGGGCCCTCAACATATGTCTAACCGTCAAACAAAGAGTTATTCCGAATGTTTAATTTCAGGAAGGCCTGTTACCCTCCTGTCTTTCATTCCCGTTCGCAAACACGCATAAGACGAAAGTGCTGCGTGAAGAGCGTCGTTAGTCAAAACCAACGAACTAGCGTAACTCACCTCGCTTATATCGCTGTCATTTAGGCTTATATAAGAAACATATATATCTTATATCGACGCATCACGAATCGAAAAAGAGCTGTCCGTGACCAGCCCAGCTAGGTTTCTTTCATTTCGTACTTCGTAGTAGCGGCTAATAGTAGCTCACGAAGCAGAGCACTGAGTGTGGATATTGCAGAGGTGTTCTATATACTGTCTCCTCACCCACCGAAAATTGCCTGCCGTGCTACTGGCCATTCGTAGAAAATTGTATATGTGACGCCCTGCCATTTGCAACACCGCAACTTTGTTTTGCGATTGGAGTGTCCAGGTGAGAGAGAAGGTGGTTATGTAGATAAAGACACGCTATTTTCTGCAGTAACATAGGAATGCATGAATGAATGCCTTCATTTATTGAGAAAAAAGAAGAGCAAGCATCAGTGGAAGCACGTCTCAGCAAATTGGCAAAGAAGCGGAGGACAAAGAGGAAAAGCTGGAGGTCGGGTGGCAGGCAAGGTCGCAGTTTAGGGGCGAGAGAATATAAGCAAGAGTTGGCGAAACCAGTTGAATTCTAGTGTAGATCTGTGATGTGGCGAGTAAATGATTGGAGTCACCGCCAAGCATCCGTCATTTACGGTAGTATAAGCACCCGCCGTTCTTGGTAACAAACGTTTACTGAAAACCAATCTTCGCAATTAATTATTCATCAGCCATACCTCGCCACGTATTTCTTAGTGGCAGCTAGGGTCAGTGGATTTCAACTACGCTGTCGCGACAAGTTACGGCTATAACGTGACGCTTGCGGTTACGGTTGCCATGCTCGTGACTCTTACTATTGCGCGAATACTATAAACATGGGTTTACTGCACAAGTTAGTGAACAGACATTTTAGAACCCCGTTTCTCACCTTACATACGCTCAACGCAAGCACCATTGAAGTATGTTACGGTGCGCGTCCCTTCAAGACAGAGACGAAAACAAAAGAACGCGTTAGAAGACAGGGTACCGACTTGGGCCTCGTGCCAAACAAATCCAAGCCAACAATATTTATTTTATTTCAATAACCTAAAGGCCCAATGCGGGCGTTACGTAGGGGGGGATTCATCAAAGAAAACTTAACAATATACAACACAGAATATGAACGGCTGAAGACAGGAATAAACAAGTTAATAAGCCAGGTACAAGTTGACAGGGGAAAGAATGGCTAGGAACAGGTACTGAAATAATGCACATGTAGCAAAGCCCACAAAACAAAACAAAAATCGCACCTTCAGAAGTTACAAAACATGTCATCTAATATTCCACGAAACGTTACGGCCCACACGCACACAATGAAAAAAAAAACGAAAAAAACCGCGTATCATTCTATAGTGGAATTTTCTAAGCATGACCAAAGAGCTGTTTGAAATGATGATGTTCCAGCGATAGCCGCAATGCTAGAAGGAAGCGAATTCCACTCTTCAATAGCCAGGACCAAAAGTGAGTATTTGTATCGTTCTGTCCGAGCGAAAATGGGTTAGTCTTCATGTGATCTACACAAGCCGGTGCGTGCGGCAACGGGAGAAGATGCGAACTTGCGGATGGTGTGTTGCTGTGGTAGAGAGTATGGAAAAAAGATAAAAGGCTGTGTTTTCTGCGCATGACCAGAGGCGGGAGACGGAGTGATATTTTCAGTATTGTTACAGTTTGATACCGAGAGTAACGGAAACGGATGAATCGAGCAGCCTTGTTTTGTATAGATTTCAACATGTTAACAAGATAGGTATAATGACGGTTTCAGATCACGGATGCGTATTCTATCACAAGCCTGATTAGCATGTTGAATGCGTGTAGTTTTGTGTCCTGGTTGGCTTGGTGTAGTCGGCGTCTAAGAAGACCAAGTTTTTTAGGTGTTTGGTAGTAATCAGTTCAATATGAGTGCTCCAGGATAAATACGAGCTAAAATTTACACCGCGGTATTTTACCGACGCTGAAGTTTCAATGATAGTATTATTAAATGTGTGGGCATTAGGAATCGCCTTAGCAGCGGAAGGAAACTTCAGATGTATAGTTGTGTCTGCGTTAATTACCATCTGCCCTACCGCACCAATGAGTTGGCTCATCAAGATCAGGCTGGAGAGCAATGACGTTAACAATCATGCCGTCGCTTCTATGCAAAGAGGTTATGTATTTAAACTTCTGGAGTGACAGTCCAATCCGCCAACTACGGGAGCGCTTGAAGCCGCCGGCGGCCATATTGTTAGAGGAAAAGGAGCACGGTGACAGTACGTGGCTGCAAGCACGCGCGACGCAACTGTGCTTGCGATTCTGCGATGAAAAATGAAATGAGACCCCTTTAGGAAGTATATCAGTCCGGCATTGTGTATCGCTGTTGTAAAAAAAAAAGAATGTCATGGTGGTGGGTGCCTTGTGTTCTGTGTACAATATGTTGCGAGAACTGAAAAACAGTCGTTTCCTGTTTTCTTCACTCAGTAACCTGCCGCGTGCATCGGCACTGTGATGCCCTTTCGTCGATACGTGGTGCCGGGCGGTATTGGCAAAACATGACCTTGAAATATAGTATCCTTATGCTATTTCTTAAAAAATCACTATTTGTGTTAATGAGCGTTTTTGATTTAAACCTAGAAAACAAGAAAAATATTCAACGGTAGGTCTCATTTTTGTCCGGCGTTTCAGTTCTAGCTGAAAAGAGTTGGTGAAAGCAAATTTACAATAAAGCTAAGGCGACCCGCCATCTGCACGAAGCCGAAAGCCTACATGCGCTCCAATGAGGGTAACCTGCCTAAGTTAAAGTCATGCGTCACTGGCGGCTCAAGCAATCTTTACTTTTCTTCTCGTTTCTGCATCCGTTCTGCATCCAAACGCAAGATGCTGCATTTGGGAGATGGGCTCGAATCCCGGTGGTTTGTTTGGGACGACAGCTTTCTGTGCACTCTGGTGACTGCGACGCTCAGAATTAGGCGGCAGCCTGACGACAACGGTCGCCGTCAACGTACCAGAATAAGCGGGCGTGCAAGGTCCCACTTAAAGCCGAAAGTACATTCAGAGGAGATACGCTATATTCTTGTCGGCAAAAAAAAAGTGATGAGTAACGAGCGGTGCTGTTGAGCGACGCTGTAGACCGATAATGTCACCATAGACAGGACCATGCTCCAATCCCGGTGCTCAGCGGAAATATACATCGACAGCATTTCAACTAGCGTGCTATTGATACTTCATTAAGGTCGTTGCGTGTTTGTGTTGTGTCTTGCAGGAGCGAGTAGTATAGGAGATGACATTGGAGAGAAGGCGGTGAGCGAAGTCCGCGAAAAGTAATTGAGGATAGCCATATTGAACGTCGACGCCGTGTTGAAGAAAGCCTGCGACTTCAGTGGCTCAGCCGACAGAAAGGCTTGAGTGGTACCATACCGCTGGGCGTATTCGGTAACCACAGCGATAGACACAATCTTTGCGGAAGTAAACAGAGGAAAGGGACGTAGTGAGTTGGCCGCCCTTTTCAAGCTCTGGTATGGCTTGAAAAATGAATGTGGAGAAGTATGACGCACCAAATAGTATATGCCAATCCAAATGAATCAGCGTGGTCATACTTGCGCGACATTCCATGGTGGCCTGCCACCAGAACACCATGAAGTTGCAGCGATGAAAGTTTTCATTGGGTACTTGAGAATAAAAACGAGCACATCAAAGATATCCGGGGGATGTTTCTACGGTATAAGAACAGATCGCCTTCGCCCCCCCCCCCCCATTTAACTAAATAACTAAATCACGAATATATGCTTACAAATAGGGGCATCGTAAGATCGAGCACTAGGGCGCTTGTTGATCTTGTTCAGGATGACGTCAGCGTTTCATTCAGCGTTTATTTCTGAGAAAATGAGTTGGAGTTACGTTTATTTGCATCACAATGGCGGGCATAATCAGGCAAACATTGACAGCATTTCATTAGAGGGTGCCTGACTACTCTGTGGAGATTACGTTTAACAATGACAACAAACAGAGAAAGCTTTGCTTACATAGATTCGCACATAAGTAGGATACGCATAATTTTGTGACTATCAATTTAAAGGCTTCAGAATGGCGCTCATTAGCCCAACATTTCCATCCACAGTGAGCAAAAGCGGCTGTCGTATCCACAGTAGAATTGATCTAAATGGCTTTAATCCCATGGACATATCGTCGCCAACTTTCTTGGGAATGGAGTCGTCAAAATTGAATACAGGTGACAGGGAAATCAGGAGGTTGATGAACGGCAAGAAGGCGGAAGCTTGCACAAGACCTCAGGGATATAAAATGACTTTTTGAGCAGCTTGGTCAGGGGGCCATGCAATGGTTTCCACGTCTATTAAAAATCCTCCAAAATATTAACAGAGGTCGACAAAAATGCGCGAATTTTGGGAACGGTGAAACCGCTGGAAATTTCACGACAGCCTTAGCCTAAATATAAAATACGACTTAAAAATAAGAAACCATAACGTTGACAGGGCGGCCAAATTCTGGCACAAATAAATCGGCTGTTGAAGCAGTTCAGCTGAAACGCAATGGTGCGAAATAAGGCGAGAATGTCGGCAAGTGTTGAAGAAAGGTCAAGTAGGTCCTGTGGCCGACGCCAGCGCTCGGCAGCTGTCAAACGACTGCACGTATTAGCGAGATGCCTGGTCGTCAGTAATTACAGTATGATTCGGGTCTGAAATATTGGACGCAGACTCCATCACATTGAATACAGTGCATTCTTGAACAGATGGTACCCATTCTTTTGCAATGAGGATGGGAACAAATTGTATCACGCGCCGGCTGTCACCTTCCTCCTACTGCCAACATTCCTTTCCCTCCGTAGTTGCTTAGCTTTTATTGGGTTCGGCTGCTATAATCACGAAGTCTCAGGATCGAATCCCAACCACGGCAGCCGTATTTCAATGGGTGTGAAATGCGAAAACCCGCATACCTAGGGTTAGGCGCACGTTAAAAATCCCAAGTGGTCTAAATTATTCCCGAATCGTCCACTACGGCGTGCCTCATAATGAAATCGGGGTTTTGGCAAGTAAATCCTCATAATGCGTTATGTAACATTCGTTAAGGATGTCCTGGGCAGTCGCACAACTCTTGAATACAATTAAGTGTCAGGAGTTGCGCGCGAGCTCTTTGGAAATGTCGTCATCATCATCATCATCATCATCATCATCATCATCAGCCTGGTTACGCCCACTGCAGGGCAAAGACCTCTCCCATACTTCTCCAACAACCCCGGTCATCTACTAATTGTGGCCCTGTCGTCCCTGCAAACTTCTTAATCTCATCCGCCCACCTAACTTTCTGCCGCCCCCTGCTACGCTTCCCTTCCCTTGGAATCCAGTCCATGTATAATAGCTGTGTCTTACCAGTACTCACCTACGGGTAGAAACTTGGAGGCTTACGAAAAGGATTCTACTTAAATTATGGACGAGGCAACGAGCTATTGAAAGAAGAATGATGGGTGTAACGTTAAAGGATAAGAAAAGAGCAGATTGGGTGAGGGACCAAACGCGAGTTAATTACATCTTAGTTGAAATCACGAAAAAGAAATTGGCATGGGCTGGACATGTAATGAGGAGGGAAGATAACCAATGGTCATTAAGGGTTGAATATGTGGATAGCCTTTATGGCGTTCGATAGCTGCTAGTCTACATTGCGGTTATATAATAAAGGCGGAACGGCAACATGGTAGCGAATGTGGAGAACATACAAATCCTGCATATATTACTGCACAATAATTTTAAATAGCGTTCTTGCTTCACGCACGTGGATAACCGCCATAGGAGACTACTTTGGAAGCTAACTGCAAGTACTGTATATGTCGTACCCAAGGGTGTACCTGGCCTGGTGGCCAGTAAATGTGACGTAATATTGCGAGCAGCTTCGGCCATAGCATGCTAACGGATGACGACATGAAGTGACTAGCGCAAGAGTGGACAGGAGACACTAAAGACGCTACAAGGACAAGCGCCCAGTTGGAAGTTTGCGCTTATCCTTGTCGCCTCTTTAGTGTCCCGTGTCCACTCTTGCGCTAGTCACTTTAGCATGGAATACCAACTAGCCCCCTCTCACACCCTGTGACGACACAGGGACAGTTTGCTCAACTCTTGTTTCGTGACTTTTGTATCAAGGTGAAAAACCAACATATCCATGTATATGTCTTAATACTTAAGCACATCTAGATTTGCAGCTTCGGCGATAGCCCATGAGTGCGCATTGCAAAGTCGCTAGTGAAATAATTGTGTGCACCTTAACAAATTCGATAAGGGAAAATCAAAATCCATCCACGACGGCGTCTCTAGTAGACGCGGTGCGATGTTCGGACGTTAACAATGTATGCCGATTGAAGAAAGGCTGCCCCGAAGTGCTTCTGACGGTTAGGCTAGCTTCTTTACTCCGTAGAATGAAAAAAAAGAAAAAGAAAAGGAAAAGAGAAGAAAAAAAAAGGAACCGAATCAAAAGCCCAGAATCAACGATTGCTCGTCGCGAGTAAACGCTGGATGACGAGCAATTTCCAGGCGACGAGCGAATAGGCTTGATCAAGAACACTGATAACGCTGGCGGGACAAGCATTGTGGCGAAGTTCAATGCGCAGGGATAGCTTTTACTTTTTTTATTTTTGTTTGGTTGACGTCATCACGCGTCACCGCGGGAAGTTTGAAAAGTTTAAGGTGAGTACGCCACGTGGTGGCATTCACGCGAACTAAACCCTTGTGTCCAGAAAAGCTGGATACGGTTCGTCCTGACTGTCGGGAAAGCGTGCCCGTTATCTCCCTTATACAAACAATCAATCGGGAGGAAATATCAAGTTTGGGCATTCCATCTCTCTGCTCGGTCCGCCATACAAACACCCACCGGATTTCTCCGGCCGCTCGCTCCCAGACGCAAAGCTTTCCGTCCCTCCGTCGCAACCCAGCTGACTGGCGCACAGCGGATGATAAACCCATCTGTTTTAATTGTTCCGGTATCGGACACATCGACCGTCATTGCGGCAACCATTGGTCGTCGCCTCCTCGGTGGTCGTCTCCGAGTCACTACCGCCAAGTGCCAGACAATCGTACGTTCTCGCCCTATACGCTGACTAGGAACATCAACGCCGATAGTGCTCCACCAAGATCCAGCCGCTCCCCGTCTCTTCGTCCCCTTCCGCAACCGGTCGCTTCGCTTCGGGAAACTAGGCGGCGCAGCTCCCGGAGGTGAAGCTGCAACTCCGACCCGGCATACAAATCCTCTGTTTACCCTGCCTACATGTGGAAACCTACTGGACATTGAAGTTGATGGTGTTCCTGTTAGATATTTCGTTGATACAGGAGCTCAGCTTTCAGGTATTAATGCTGCTCTCCGCCGAAGGCTCAAAAAGGTTCTGACACCCGTCGTACTGGGCACTGTGCGAGTCGCCGATGGGAGTACTTCACCTGTCCTTGGAATGTCCACAGCACGTGTGACCATCGGGGGCCATTATACCGTTGTTCTATTTATCGTCCTTGAACACTGTCCGCACGACCTAATTCTCGGCCTCGACTTCCTTTCGAAACACTCTGCCCAAATTGACGGCTCCGCAGGTGTTGTACAATTGCATCTGCCGCTTCCTGCCGACGCAACAACTTATGCTTCACACCGCTTATGTTCTGCTGAGTTTGCAAGGCTGTCTCCACAGGTGGCTACAAATATCCTCCTGACGCACGGTCATCCCGTACCTGATGGCGAGTACGTCGTGTCGCCGCTTACTGACGTGGTTTTGTCGCACAATATTGCCCTACTAAGCACCTTAATCCGTATCCACGAAAACTGCGCTCGCGTGCCGATCCTCAATTTTGGAATTTTGTCGCATGTGCTGCCACACGGTATCGCCATAGCGCATATCACTCTTTTGGAATAATTTGAGATTTCTTCTTTGACCTCTGAATCCTTCCTCAGTACCAACGGACCATTGTCACCCACTCCTCCGTACTCGACGCCTGTGGACGATGTTTCTAAGAGGACCGCCCCTGACCTTCCTTCCGAGCAACAGCTCTTCGTCACCTCCTGTCGTCTTTTCGGGATATGTTTGATTTGGACGACCGTCCACTTGGCCAGACATCTGTTGTCACGCATCGCATCAACACCGGTGACGCCAGCCCCATTCATAGGCGGCCATATCGTGTCTCCGCAACAGAAAGGGCCATCATACAGAACGAAGTAGACAGGATGATGGACAAGGACATCATTTAACCTTCCAGTAGCCCGTAGGCATCGCCGGTTGTCTTAGTAAAGAAAAAAGACAACTCGTGGCGCTTCTGCGTTGACTACCGTCACCTCAACAGGATAACAAAGAAGGCTGTTTTTTCCCTGCCGCGCATTGATGATGCTCTTCACTGCCTTCACTGATCCCAATACTTTTCATCAATTGACCTCTACTCCGGTTATTGGCAGATTAGCGTCGATGAGATGAGTCGCGAGAAAACCGCCTTCGTCACACCGCATGGTCTGTACCAATTTAAAGTTGTGCCCTTTGGCTTATGCAATACGCCAGCTACATTCGAGTGCATCATGAACTCTCTCTTGAGCGGCTTGAAGTGGTCTACATGCCTCTGTTACCTCGACGATGTGATTGTGTTTTCGCCGAACTTTGAGAGCCACCTGCGGCGCCTCACCACCACACTCTCCGTGTTTCGCAGGGCTAGCCTTCAGCTAAACTCCTCCAAGTGCCATTTCGGTGGCCGTGAAATTAACATGCTCGGCCATTTCGTAAACGCCGCCGGAATTCAACCTGATCCACAGAAAGTTCACGCCGTGCGAAATTTTCCTGTACCTTGTTCCACATGCGATGTCCGTAGTTTTCTGGGCTTATGCTCTTATTTCCGGCGATTTGTGAAAAATTTTGCCGACATCGCGCACCCTCTCACTGACCTTCTTAAGGAAGACGTCTCTTTCTCTTCGGGACCACTGCAGGAGAAAGCCTTTTCTACCATGATTGAGCGGCTTACAACTTCCCCAATTCTGTCACACTTTTACCCTTCTGCGCCCACTGAAGTACGAACTGACGCGAGTGGTCATGGCATCGGCGCTGCCCTCGCTCAGAGTCAACAGGGCCAAGATCGTGCCATCGCTTACGCTAGCCGCCTTCTTTCCACGCCCGAGCGAAATTACTCTGTTACTGAGAGAGAATGTCTCGCGCTCGTATGGGCGGTCGCGAAATTCCGGCCGTGCCTTTTCGGTCGGACCTTCTGCGTCGTAACCGATCATCACGCCCTCTGCTGGCTCTCCTCTTTGAAGGAGCCAACTGGACGACTTGCACCTTGGGCATTGCGTCTACACGAATATACATTTTCTATTATGTATAAGTCAGGGCGCTTGCATAAACACGCTGACTGCCTGTCCCGCAATCCTGTGGACCAACCGGACGATACCGATGGAGACTTGGACATTAGTGCTCTATCCATCTCCGGCTTCCTCCATATTGTTGACGAGCAGCGCAAAGATCGTGTTATTCGAACAGTAATGGAACGCCTAAGCTCCACGCCCAATGACCCGTCCCTCCGCATGTTCACCTTGCGCGATGGAACTTTATACCGTCGTCCTTATACCGTCGTCCTGACGGCCCGGAGCTCCTCCTAGTCGTTCCCAAGCACCTTCGACTAGCCGTGCTCCAGCAACTTCACGATGCTCCTACTGCTGGACATCTGGGCATCACTCGTACATACGACGGTCTGCGGCGCCGCTTCTTCTGGCCCGGCTTTTACCGCTCTTTGTGCCGTTTTGTCGCTTCTTGCGACCTGTGTCAGCGCCGGAAGACGCCTGCTACGCGTCCCGCTGGTTTGCATCAACCAATTGATATCCCCACCAAGCCATTCTTCTGTGTGGCCCTAGACCTCCTTGGCCCCTTTTTAATTTCTATCAAAGAAAACAAATGGATTGCTGTAGCAACCGATTATGCCACGAGATATGCCAACGCACAAGCGCTACCAACCAGCTGCGCAACAGATGTCGCCGACTTCTTACTATACGACGTCATCCTGCACCATGGCGCCCTTCGCCAGTTGCTGACGAATCGCGGCCGCTACTTTTTATCGAAGGTCATCGATGATCTGCTCCGCTCCTGCTCTACAGAACACCAGAGTGCTACCGCGTACCACCCTCAAACGAACGGCATCACCGAGTGACTCAACCGGGCGCTAACTGAAATGCTGGCCGTGTACGTTTGCGACGATCACCGAGACTCGGACGCCGCTTTACCATACATCACTTTCGTATACAACCCGTCCCATCACGATACTGCCGGATTTTCACCATTTTACCTTTTGTATAGCCGCGACCCCACCTTGCCCTTTGACAAGTTGCTACTTTCCGCAGTACAATCACCCAGCACTGGTTACGCTCGCGATGCTATTGACTTAACCGCCCAGGCCCGAGATGTCGCCCGTCATCACCTCACAGTCTCGCAAGCTTCTCAAAAGCGATGCTACGGCCTTCGGCACCGAGACTACCGTTTTTCACCTGGTTCCCTTGTCCTTCTCTGGACGCCTTCACGTCGCGTCGGCTTGTCGGAAAACTACTTTCCCGTTATTCTGGCCCGTACCAGATCTTACGCCAACTGTCCGACCTAACATACGAGATCAACCCAGTCGGACAGCCTTCATTGCATCCCAACGTCACCAGCGATGTTGTTCACGTCACCAGGCTTCAGCCCTATGTCCCCCCATTAAGTGATGCTCCATAACTTGCACCGGGACGGAGCTACTCCGCCGGGTGGATGATGTTACGGTGAAGGGAACGAAGAAGTTGAATTGGACTAGACGAAGATGAAGTCTGGCAGTTGCCTGAACGCCATATACGCCATTTGTAAATATACGTTATTTTACACTCGTGGGCCTGCTTTCTTCCTGCAACCATATTTTACATTCTTATCTATGTAAAGGTTGAAGGAAAACCATAAGGTGTTTAACATTTAGGTTTATTGTCTCTTCTAAATTGGTGCAGCCCTTTTGCAAATGAATCAGTAATAATACGGAAGGTAAACATATATTCTAAGACGCAGTGGCACCTTCATTCCACTTCCACAAGTACAAGTGCATAAATGTGCGCAGCTTTTTAATAATTATATTTTCGGTGGAAAGTCGAAGCAATCGCATCAACAGCAAGCCCGCGAGGCCTGCGCTGCTGCACAGTGTAAACAGCACCCCTTAGGCTGCCACCAGGCGTCATAGATTTGTCCGACTCGACGGGGAGTTTGCCGTTACCTCCGTCGTTACCGCATGTGCATTAGGAGCAAAAATACGCATGCCCAACGACCGTGGCGCTGCCGACGTAAAAGCATCCGCACGCGGCACGAATAAAAAAATGCAGGCGCGGAGCGGGCTTACTGCGCGTCTTCAAACCTGTTAAGGCAGAATGTTGGGCTGCTTGGTGACGAGCATATTAAGACATGATTACTAGCGTAGCAATACAGCGACTAAAGAAAGAATATGGGACCACGCTAGTGCAATGTTCTTTCGAGCGTGGTTTTGTGTTATTTCATTAGTCCCTGTCTTGTTACGATAGTAATCATGTCCCTTCAAGCCTGATCACGCTTCGTGTTGCTTTACGTGCAAGCGTATCTAGGCAGGTATTCAAATAAACGATGTTTGTCTGATGCCGCCAAGAGGCGAAGAAGGAAGGAGCCTAGAGGTGAAGAAAATGGCACGCCGGGAACAGTACGAAAGAGCGCGCTCAGCGCGCGGCAAATAACTGCCACCTAGGGGAATGTATATGTAACGCTGAACGAAGTGGAGATGCAGAAATCAGGCGAAGCGTCATGGAGGAGGAAGGCAGGCGAATGCACGCAGAGTTGACCTCCTCTAGCAGTTACCTCTTGTTTTCATTGCGATGAATACCTGGTGGGTTCGTATCGTCCTCATCGCGCGGCGTGCGATGTATGCGAGTGAAAGCTTGCGGCGCTGAGCCGACGATGCAGGCTTAATCTCGTGTGCGCAAGGGTATTCCGCGCCGTATTCCGTCGTGCGCATGGAGCGGGAGCATGGAGCGGGGTTGTTACACTTCTGCCGCGCGCGGTCGCACGCGCTTTATAATGAAAGTGATCTCCTTTGAAGGTACAGTCTACGTGGACCGACGGCTCGTAACATTGCGTGTGCTGTGTTCTCATCGCTAAGTTTGCGTTAGAGGGATAGACAGTCCCAAGGTTACTTCGCTCGCTGCTGCTGCCATGACACTTCACGCCAGCGTTTTGAGAGCGAATGTCCGCGGTCATCGAGTGCGGACACTTGCTGTTTGCCTGTGCGCGCTGACACCATGCTAGGTAATCTAAATAGTAAGCGAATGTTTGCAACGGGGCCTTCCACTCCAGCGGCTGCTGCATATGGCGCGGCCGCGCGAGCCCTGTATTGAATGCGGTCTGTGATTCGGACACCTCAGCCATCAAGCCGCACCGAAAGGCGATAGCGTCGTGTGTACCATGAAACCCATACGCATTCACGTCACCCGCTTTCTCAAAGTGAAACGTCACTTTAAGTTTTTCGCGCTTGCGATCGCGTACATGAAATAGGACATGGCACTGCTTGATTTTATTGATGAGGGCCTCGTTAAATGTGGCTGTCCATGAAGAATGCTGGGCCGCGATAGCGGAAAACGAAAAGGTTACACGTGGTGCGGTGTCCGAACAAGAAAACGCACGCCGGCCATCGTCCCGACCGTCCACTACGGTGTCCCGACGAGAACATGCATGGGCGGCAACACTCCGACAAGGGGGCGTTCTCCGACAATTTCTCTGTTACCGGTTCACAAAAGTCTAAATTTGCGTCATATCGCACGGATTCGAAGAGATTAGCGTGATGACGATTGTTTGACTAACCTACAGGGAACATATTTATTAGTGGTGCCTGTACACCCAAGACGGAAACGCAATCCCCAAAGTGAACAAGATCAAAATCCTCGGAATGATCATTGAGGCCAACGGAGCTAACGGTGAAACCGTGAGGAAGATCGAAGGCAAAGTCATCAGCGCCACGAGACTCATAAAGAGAATAACCAATAGACACGCGGGCATGAAGGTAGACAACGTCATTCGACTGATCCACTCATTCGTTGTCAGCCACATCGCCTATGTAGCCGCCTACCACAACTGGTACGTCGCGGAAAAGAACAAGATTAACACGCTCATAAGGAAAACGTACAAGATAGCCCTGGGCCTACCGGAATCGACGAGCACCGAGCTCCTGACTCAGCTGGGCATATACAACACCATAGAAGAAATAGCCGAAGCACAACGCATCTCGCAGCTCGAACGCCTGTCGACCACCACGACGGGAAGACACATTATGAACACGCTCGGCATAACGTACCACAACCAGCACGGCCAGAAAATGCAAATCCCCAACAAAATCAGAGAGACGATTACGGTGGCAACCATCCCAAGAAACGTGCACCCCGATTACAACCGAGGTAGACGAAAGGCAAGAGCCGAGGCTCTGCTCCGTTCATTCGGCAGGGACAGAAACGCGCGCTTTGTCGACGCAGCCGAATATAAGAACGGCCAAACATACGCCGCCGTAGTCATAGACGCAGAATCAAAAATCACAACCACATGTAGTGTATACACCAAACACTCAGAAATAGCGGAGGAAGTAGCGATTGCGCTAGCCCTCACAGAACAGGAATGCGAAGTCGTACTAAGTGACTCGCAAACGGCAGTAAAGAATTATGCCAAAGGTCGAATTTCCAAGGAAGCCATGTCCATTCTGGCCAAAGCGGGCAGATCCAAAACCGCGAGCTCGAGGATCATATGGTTCCCCGCGCACGTCACCACGGAAGGCGACGCGCTCCCGAACCTAAACGAGACGGCACACCGGACGGCGCGAGACATGACCCGCCGCGCCGAACAGGGAAACGCCTCTCGCACGATGGCGAACGCTTCTCGAGCAGAACGGGACAGGCTCACAAGATACAACGACATCACCAGTGCATATTTGAACGCCAGAAGGATATACCCCCCGCCGAGTCCCAAATTGAACAGGAGGCAGGCCGTCGCCTGGCGACAACTCCAGACAAACACGTTCCCTAATCCATTCCGTCTCAAACGCATCTTCCCAGATAAGCATCAGGACGACACGTGCAAATTGTGCCAGGAAGGACCAGCAACACTCAAACACATGCTGTGGGAGTGCAATGTAGTTATAGGAGGGATGGCAGTTACTCCGGAGACCCTGTCGTCGAGGTGGGCCGCCGCTCTGCGCAGCTCAGACCTCGGAATCCAGACGTGGGCAGTCCAGCAAGCCCGTGAGGCGGCGTTGAGGCAGGGCCTTGACGTTCCTCCATGGGAGACCTGAGCCCGGGTCGCGTTAAACCTTGCCGGACGTACAAGAAAGTTGTATCCATCCATCCATCCATGCCCGACATAAAAAACTCGTATTGAAAATCGCCGTTTGTCTGATATTCGTAGTTTTACATTGTATGAAAACGCGTCTTTCTTGGCTTCTTTCTTCGAACTGTCACTGTTCGATATATTGGCCGACTTGCAGATGAATTTGCTGTGGTAATAGTCACTGTACTGACAGTGTGTAGCGAGTGGACTGGAATACAGTTTGCAATCTTGCTTGGACTATGCTGCGAGTGAAGAAAGAAGACGACGAAGGAGGGGCTCGAGGAGGGCGAGCCGAGATCTGGTCGCGCGCGCACCGTACAGCGGGAAGACTGGCTATGAGGTGAACGTCGGTCTACCATGACCAAGCACACTGGTTCGGAAGACTGAACACCCGTGCGGACTGGACCGTACCTGCAACCGGGACGCCCTTCCCCATCCATGCGATGTTCCTGCCAGCCGGTCTTCCGCAGCTCGGACCAGTCGGGGGGGGGGGGGGGCGAGGGCAGCTTAGATGCCGTCGTGGGCCTCTGATCCGGTATCGAGGTCGTGGCTAGTGCGGTGGCCATGCAAGCATGCGTGAAGCCGCCCACTGGAGGCGGCTCGTGACGCGCGCTGCCGACCGCTCGGCTTGCCCCGATATCGTCTACTCAACGGGACCATCTCGTCCATCACGCCCCATCTTCACATCGCAGTCGAGAAACAGCGAGGCATTCGTTTACGTTTCGTTATGTAACCGCAAGAGCATGAAGCACCCGAGGTGGGTTCAGGCGCGAGAGGACGCTCTTACTGAGCCATAGGACTCGTTAGCATTTATTTTCCCTTCGGTTGGCACCATCGTTGAGTTGTAGTATAGTATCTTCCATGTTGTCGTGGGCCTTAGCGCCATCTTGCCAGTGAGTTATGACAAACAATCCCGGTGTGTTACTTTAAACTTCTCTGTGTCCTTTCTTTTCATTTGTGTGCATTCAGAACCAGTGGGGCGAATGTTCTAGTGATATTACAATGCCCAACAGAAAAATATGTAACAATTTTTTTATTTGGATAATTTTGTTAGGCTTTCGCATTTAGACGGTACCGCTGCATTGCGCGGGCAGAGAGGCGAAGGAAGTTACTACGCTGACAGAGACCACCTCGACCATCCGAACGTCCACGTCTCCAGGCGCAAGTGATTTGGCTGACGCACTTCGTGATCAAAAGCGCAGACGTGTGGCTCCTGTAGAAGATGACAGGCGACTTGTTTCTCCTGCAGGAGCAGGTCATTGCTGACTGCAGGATCTACACCCGTGTGGCCGTGGGAAACCAGCTGCTGGCGCGATCTTCACTAGGTAACCCCGGCAAGATAGTGCAAATTGACGAGTGCCTTCTTCGTGCCAAGTAAAAGTACAATCGAGGCTATCTGATGGTGGTTGACAACGTTCCGCCGAGGCTACAAAATAACGGCAGTGTTGCAACTTACAGACCATGAACCTTCGGCATGGTCTGCGCAACCACTTCGGAGCTGCGACTTTTCAAGGTCGACCGAGGAGTCGCGGCGCTGCTAGGCCCCATTACTGCAGCCAATCTTCAACCCGTTACCATTATTCACAGTGACGAATGGGTCTTATACAAATGTATCCCAGATTTAGTGCATGTAGATGGGCCAGCTTCAACCTGCATTAGGAGACGGTCAACCACAGCGTGAACTTTGTGGACCCAATCACAGGCGCTCACACGTAAAAAATAGAAATTATTGTCAAAACGTGAAGCGCCGCCTTGTCAGCAGCGGGCACAGGGTAACTTCAACGCGGCGGGAGCCCCAGCTGACAAGAGTGACATCCGCGCTTGTCCAGTGTGTTTCCTTCTGCGTCCGTTGTCGTTTGCGCGGTTACATTATGCTTTCAAATGGGTAGGGTCACAGTCAATTAATGGCCACATACGCTGCAAGGACCCTTCCTTTCGTCGGTTAGAAGCCATGGATCGCTTGGTAATACCCAATATGAAGACCCGTTTCTTCGGTTGTTAGAAGCCATCGATCGGCGCTACCCGGTATGAAGGTGCATCACAGAGAAAATAAAGCGTAGTTTACTTACCTTTGCTTGTATTAGTGTTTTCCGTCATTCCGGCGTGGTTACACGGTAAGCGCGTGGCAAACGACTTCTGCACTTGCTAACACTCACTTCGTCTCACTGCCTTACTTTAGCGAGAGCAACGAGCGATCTCATGAACGCCCACTGCGAAAACCTGGCGCACACCAATCTGTGCTAGAAAATACGAGCGCAAGCACGTAGTGAGCCGCGCCAATCCAATCCACAGGAAAGAGGAGAGGTCGGGGTGTTTCCTTGCCGTATAGCACGAAACGTAAGAAATTACAAATTAGTCTAATGCGCATTCAGTATACGTCTTGTAAACTTCAAAATGCTTATAAACCATAATAAAGTGATTAATAATATTGTCCTAAATGCATATATTTCATAATTTGCTTGTGCCTGTAATGCACTCTGCGGCACGACAAATAAGCCAAAAGAGGCACCGTCCATGGGTCGACGGTACAATCACGTGAGCATTAATACTCTGTCGACCACCCATAAGGCAACGCACGAGGAATGATAGCCGCCCAGCATAAATACAGATAAACCAGTGAAACTCGAGGCGTGCCGGGGGGCAAACTTTGTCTTGTTACCATTAGTTCTTTCATCTTGGGGCATTGTCAGAGCTCGGGAGGATTCCGAGTTTCACCCAACTTGGCGCATCCTGCATAGCACCTCAGCAAAGGAAATCCCTTCATTCATTATTTTTACCTTTGACGCCGATGTTTGGTATGCGATATTTCGTGAATTGGGGCCCATATATTGGTGTGACATTAATAAGCAACTTCTCATCAACAAAGCCCACGCCCTTACAGGTGTTTTATGTCTATGACGTGTAAGGGATGCAACTTCCGCTGATCTTATCGAAACTTTAGAGTGGCGGTACTCTTATAAAAAGATCACTAGAAGAAACTGCAGCTCGCATGCACTCACCAGTTAAAAAGGTAGCACAGATTGGTGTTCAGCGAGATGACACGGAAGCCCTTGGATACTTCGACGGAGTAGAAGGCGCCCCTGAAGTGGAGAAGCAAAGACCAATTTCCAAGTTGTACCGTCATAGAAACACGTTGCACTCGTTTCCATTCGCAAGCCCAAGATTAGGTAAGGTTGAGACAATGAGGCATTACCTGGGGAAAAGGTCATTATGCATAGAGTACCCTGTTAGATGATCACGCTGCTGCTATATGGCGCTGAACCTTTCGAGTGAGGCTTATTTCCTCAGCCACGCCTTTTGTTCACATTTCGAGCGCACTCGAATTCTACGCTTTATCTGGTTAAGCTTGAAGCGTCACTTTACAAAAATATTTCCGCTTCTATTCACTAGTATATATTTTTCAGTGCTGCTCGCAAGCAGGTTTTACCGACTTGCACATAACTCAGTTTGATGCAAAGAACATCGTCCTCCTGTGTGCCAGGTAGCAAACCAGATTGCGTAAATGTTAACCACACGGAATTTTCACTTAGTCGCTCTCAACGCGGCGCTGTTTAGTTTGTTTCTTTTTTTACCTTATGTGCTACCTACAGCAACAAAGAGTGCGTACCCGCCGTGGAGACGTAGTCGCTTTGGTGTCGCGCCAGAGGGCTCGGGATCAAATCCCGGCCCCGACGGCATCATTTCGATGGGGACGAAAGGCAAAAAACAACCGTGCATTAAGTACATGAAAAGAACCCCAGATGGTCGCAATTATTCTGATGTCCCCCACTACGGCGTTCCTTGCAATCACATAGTGAATTTTTAGCGGAAGTGAAACAACTTTTTAAAGCGAAGCTTTCCTTGCCTCTTCCTTCCACTTTCCCACTGCTGCTGCTGCTGTGGGCTGCTGTCGCGCGCACCGCCTCGGGGGGGTTTCGGATTGCGTTAATAAATGACAGTTCGTGTAAGAGAGGAAAGACGACGGGAGAAACTCGCATTCACCCCACCGCGTCGAATGCGCACAATGCCCGTGGGAGCTCCCTTGCCGCTTCACAGCTGTAATTGTCCGTGACTCCCCTCAGAAGCACTGCAGAAACTACAGCGCTTTTCTTTTAACTAACGTGCGAGGCCAAAGGGGACTCAGATAGAACTGTAGCCAGGAGAAGGAGGAGAGGAAGAAGAGGCAGTTCCAATATAAGAGAGGGGGAGGCGACGTGACAAGGCAAGAAAACCCCGCTACTATACGACAGCGGTTGCGTGGAAACGGGATAAGATTAAGTTCAAGGTACGGTAGAGTACGTTGGTGCTATTTCTGAAAAATAAACACTACACGAATATGCCAAGCGGGCAACTTACGAAGGGTGCGCATAAGCAGAGCCGCATTGAATTAAGCACACACAGGGTCCTGGAGACACTATGGAAGTGGTCGACAGTCAAATCAAAACTTCTGTGGCCGCCGCGTTAGCTTTGCGGCTATGGCATTGCTATAGGTAGTGGATTTGATCCCAGTCATGGCAGTCGCATTTCGATGGGGGCGAAATAGAAAATGCACGTGCACTTAGATTTTGGAACACGTTAAAATACATCACGGTGCCAAAATTAATCCGTAATCCACCATTACTGCTTGCCTAATAATCCGAGTGTGGTGTTGGAATGTACAGCCCCACAATCCAAGTCAAGTTTAATACTTCTGCCACAATGTGATGTGGCACGTGAGGAAATGACAACACTCAACCCTCTCAGAAGTTATAAAATGTGGCGCACAACAATGCCTCAAGCAAACACATCTCCCTGTGTGTTCTGCGTACTACGAAGACAAACAGGAGTGGTGCACGCAAGGTAACGTTTAACATCAACTCAACACCCTCGTATTAGCCTAAACATTGAAGAATTGAATCTTTAGTTGTCAACATCACCGCTAATTATTGTCAAGCAAAGCATCCAGCAAGGAAAGCTTCGCTTACATCGATTCTCACAGTGCATGATATCCGCGTAATTTTTTGTTTCTTTGTTTTTCGGAGTTTGTTGCTGCCATAAGCGCAAAATTCTGTACTCTTCCTTTGCCTTCTCTCTGTGATCAATACTGCTTCTGCTGAACAACGTTGCGTATTGAATGTCAGGTGTATCAGGCTTCTAATCTGCTTACGGATGACATGGAAATTATTTTCTACTCCTGAAGAACTCCCGCCATGCACTACTAATACAAGTATAGACATAAAGAATAACTCACGGACACAGCTCCCCGTAGACGCCTGGTGAATTGTGTTTTGTTACTGTCGGTAGTCAAATTGTTACTGTCACTGAAGAATGCCTCGCTATATTGGGCCTGCTCTCTCTGTTACTTCACATACAGTGTTATCGTACTTACTGCCTTATGCTGTTCTTCGCAGTCTGCGGGAGGAAATCCATCCAGTGCTCAGAAAATGTGTCGTATAGCCACTGTGTAGAGAAGTTTGCTCCGTTGTTGACTGGAAAGCTGTAAGAACAAAGACGTATACAAGCGCGACATGGCGACACCGTCATCACAATTTTGCCGCTATACTGCCTCCACCGAGAACTTGAATGTAGAATGCCGTAATAAATGTCAATTTGAACAAAGAATTTATTGGAAAAACTGCGTCTGCGTGCTTGCAAGTGCACTTGATAGTGCCAAAGTTGTGAAGATAACAACAGCTGTCCTCCACACTTATTAGTCTATTACTTCTATTACTTCGCATTAAAGAAACCATTATCGATCATTACGCTTCCTTTTACAATCTAATGCTTTTTTTGAACTCCGCATGAAAATAGTTTATATTTATGCTAACAAAGTGAAACAGCAGTTTTCAGCTATCCTCACAATTGTGCGAACAGTGAATCCCGTTTCTTTCTTAATACCTGTTGATCGGCACAGCTTCGTGGTTTCCTATAGCTGGAAGGACCGTGGCGTTAGGAAAATACTTTCGCATAAGCGCTGATGTTACACGCAGGTTGTCAAGCATGTCTTCTCGTGTGGCTTTCCAGGGATCGTGAGGCGGCAAGTCTCCCGTCCACAGGACGACATCGACCTACGTACGAAATGGGCAGAGCATGAGCAGCTCGACAGTTTAGAGCGAGCGGATGAACATATAAGAAAAAGAGTAAGTTCGAGGACCGCAGTGTCGTCTGGGTACAAAGTATAGCTTTCCCTGTATCATAGTGTTTTCCTCTATACCAGCTGGCACGCACGAAGCAAGAATTTAGTTTGACAATTCGCTATAAGTAGTGCATGTGTAAGTTGTACAATAATGTCAGAGACACGACACAGCTATCTAGGTGTCGCGGATTTGCAGATTCAGTCATCATGGTAGTTATTCCTTGGGTTTTAACAGCATTTCCTGTGAAGAAAATTACATGGTAGGCCATGCACCTATGGTTTTCTGTCCTTGTTGAGTCTTGTTCAGGCGAAAAATCAGATAAAAGTAATTTGCAGCCTCGGATGCAATGATCACGTTTGTAAATTGAGCATTTTTGGTTAATTAGGCCGAAGCTGGATGCTTTGAGCACTCAAGGCAATCGTACCTCCTAAGGATGGTCCCAAATACTTACACTTCTCGATCTGCTTAATATCATGCACCACTCTATAGATTCCGGCCTTGAACATATAAAGGATCTGTACTGACCAAGACGCAACAAGTTTACTTCATTTGATTTCCATTGAGGAGTAGCGCCCACTGGCTGCGCAGTTTCTGTGAAGAATCGGGATTGTACTCAGCAACGCCGCCTTGCGGACGTCTTGCTAACCGGTCATGTCTCTGCATGACTGGCTTGTAGATGAATGGTGCTGAAGATGCAAGCCTCCACTGCAAGCTTCATGATTCATTTTGTGCGTGACTCTCTTATCGTTTACCAAGAGGTTTCTAGTGTGCTTTCACTGGCACTGAGGCTCTCCGAATATTTTCCAAGAGTACGTGGGATCGTAAAATAGGGGGAGGTGTGGAAGTTTTGAGTTTTACAACATTTCTCTTGTAAAAATTGGAATTGTGTTTTAGAAGGTTTATTAAATTTATAGGGCCAACTCGCGGCCAAATAGGTAGATAATCGAAACCCAACATATATTTAATTTTTTTCCGTACCTTACCGTTCAGTAAAGCTTTGATTTATGGATTTGCTTCATAGCTATTCAGAAGGCGTAGCGCGACATAGACAAAGAATGACGTGGTTTTGTCGTTCGTTGTCTCCGCATTAGTCGCGCTGCGCCACTTGAATGGTTTACCTTTCAATAAATGTAAGAAGTAACGTCCGACACCTGTACTTTGTGCACTCATTGCATAAAATATAGTGGACGCCTTTTGATGAAGGTGACACAATAGCTTTGACGGCGGTTGACGACAGAATTGATTATGACGATACAATCTGTTTGCTGGCCAATCCAGCTGTCACAAGTTATCTGATTCGCTATTGAACGCTTCCAAAGGAAGCACATTGGATAAACTGACAAGAGCACTGCGCTCGCGTGCTTCCCCTATATAGTGCACTTGACTCTACGGCTGCCTCAGACATAATCCAAACACGCAACACGCTCTCTTGGCAGCTTTATTTTATACGTTCTAGACGTTAACCAAAAGCGCTTTAATTAAATTCTGATATAGATGATTCTAGTTCGGCTTTAATACCCAGGTAAATAGACCCGGAAAATTTTGTAGTACTTCAGCGATAAATGTGCTAAAATGCATTAGCATTACGTTTGCACCTCTTTTTGTCCTGGATCCATGATTTAAGCCCCAGTCACCACATTGCAAAGACCCGACCCACGTCCTGGCTCTCCGAGGAGTGAGCACTATGCATACATAGTTTTTGTTTTCACTTAGGCATTCCACTGCTAGCCGATTAACATTCAGATAACGCTATATCTGTGTTTATGCTACGTCTGACAACGTTCGCACACGTTTTGTTCGATGTGTAAACCAGAAACGGTACAGTGGACAAACCATGCAGCGAAACACTTATATTTCACTTCCTTTTATGCGAAGCATATTACGAGAGCTCAACCCAGCTCCTCAGGCGCGGCGGTGTCGCCTTCAATGACCTTTGACCCCATGCCATACCACGTGACACCGTGGCGTCACGACAGAGGAGAAACGGGGCTCCAACTCGCGCCGTCGCTCGCGGCGTCGCGGCGGTATATAAGCAGCTGCGCTTGTTTCTAGGTGGCTTTGGCTCAACTCTTGCAAGATTGGGCTGGGTGGGAATCGAACCAGTGTATCCGGAGTGTGAGACGGAGACGCTACCACTGAGCCACGAGTACGATGCTTCAAAGCGGTACAAAAGCGCCTCTAGTGAATGCGGTGTTGCCTTATAGAAACGAGCTGTTTAGGCTCAGGCGTGCGTCGCTTGCTCAGGCGCACATTTCATAGCCGCGCCGAACGCTGCGTTGCTCGACGCTCACCGCGTCCAATGCGGGGCGCGTAGTCGCTGCGCCGTAGCCCATTGTCTTACACCCCTTGGCGGGTCGACGGGAACGCTGTCGCGTTCCACTCTTGAAGGCGAAGCAGAGTAACGCATGAGTTGTTTCTTCGTCTTAGCGAACCAAATATAGCCAAGCAACATGAGTTCACCAGGCTAAACAGTGGTTCAACAACTAAAATAAAGGCTAGTACGCTTCGCATCCTGGGCTTAACCTTAGCTAAGCCACAGCCATTTTTTTTTTCAGCACACTAAATGTCTATTTGGTGCCGTTCGAGATTTCGCGAGCCATATCAGAAGAACTGCGAACACCTGTAAAAATATGCAATGCACCGCTCGTGCCAAACTTTCATAGCACGGATATTAGGAGTGGCATCTTAGACGAAGGCGTATTGTTATGAAACACGACTTCGTTGGTTTTATGTGAACGTGGCGCGAAAAACGCGCTCAATGTCAAAATGCGAAACAAAAATTCAACCAACGTGCACTGCTCCTCGCCTTCAGCTACACATTGTTTTATTTTAATGCGAAATCATTAAATGCCCCATTACGCGCGAATCCGGAGCTGTCATCGGCGGCGTTGTCGGAAGATGGTATTAAAAATGGCCGACAGCGCGACGAGTAGAAACACAGTCAAAAATGCTTGGATTGACATCTGACTTGTCAGGCAGGTTTCTGTAAACAAAAACAACCAATAGAATTGAAAAGGAAATTTCGTACATTTCGGTCGGGCTGGGAATCGCGCCCAGGCCTACGAGGTGCAAGACGAGCACGCAAGACGAGCAAGTTGTTCCTAGTGCGTGCATCTTTGCACATGTCACGTCGCTCCTTCCGTCGCTGCCTCCCACATGTCACTTTCTCTTCGGACTTCATCGGTACTGTGTCTACTGCGATTCACTCTCGATGCCAAATCGTGAGTGTAGTGTGCGTAGTGCTTGCGTTATTGCACGCGTCACGTCACTGTCTCTCGCGTATCACTTGGTTTTCGGATTTTATAGGTGCTGTGTCTACTGGGATGCACTCCGAAGTGCCTAACTGAGTGGCATTTGTGAAACATGGTCGCCCACGGAAGCACACCGCTGAAGACGAAGCAAGGGAACTCTAAAAGGAATGCCGTGCAAGCTTACAAAGTTCTCGATGACCTACGGAAGAATACCTAAGCGAAAATATTCCACCAAAGCGACTACAATGCTTTCGCATTCCCACACGTTAGTTGTCTGAAGTGTTTCTACTAAACGTTTTTTTTTTCATTCGGCGAAGTAATTCATAAATACAAAAGCCGCAGTTTCGCTCCAAAGTCGTAGAAATAATAGCGATAGCAAAGTAGAATTACACAGCTACCAGAAGTAAGGTGCTTAGTTTTCTCGGCAGTATAAATTGCAGCAAACATTTCTGTAATTACATGAGCAAGCATGATTTCACGGGCACACAGGCAAACACGAATCGATCGGTCTCAATGGCCACGAAAGGATACGAACACTCGCAGTCACAACGCAGGCGTGATGAAGAACACTGGTAGCGGAAAGCAAACGCCTCCAGCGGCCTCTCACTTCACCGCATCACGGAAACTCGACGTTATAGAACCACCAACGCTATGGGCTCACGGTAACACGGCGCACTCCAAACCACAAGCCGTCTCGTCTGGTGGCTTCGAACATTTCAGGCAACTTCGAATCTTACTTCGTGTAGTTGTGTAATACTTTGCTATCACAATCAATGCGTCGCTTTTCGTGCGAAACTGCGACTTTTTACAGCGAATTTCTATATGGCTAGCCGATTCGTCCGTCCGTCCGTCTGTCGTCTGTACGCTGTAAACTCCTCCGGCACAACCCCATGCGCATGCGCGACGAAAGGAAAACTGAGAGGCGCACGATTGGCCACACCAGTAGTGACGTGATTGCTCTTGGTTACAGCCGAGCGCATGAGCAGCAGTTTCCCTCCGGTTCCGAAATGGGTAGGCCACGTGTCATGCGTACTCCTGAGGAGCAGGCTGCTTTCAATCAGCAACGCTGCAAGCAGAAACGGGAACGAACTCGTCTACGCCATGCCGATGCTGCAGCCCTGGAAGAAGAACAGGTCCGTGCAGCCGAGCGCAAGTTGCAACTGCGTACCAAGGATGCACCAGCCTACCAAGCCGTCGTTTTGAACCGTCGTCATTAACCTAGTGATAAACACCGGGCCCGCACGTTTCCGCTTCGTTCTTTAACCATCTGTGTGGAGTGCTCAGGAGGTGATTTCCTAATTTCTTGTCCTGGATGCAACAAACGAGGTCATTATTTAATAATGGGCAACACTATGAGGATAGATGGAAGGAGGATACATGCATGCGTGCTGTAAGCGTACCCTTATAAACGGGGCGATGGCTTCAGCCACCAAGCTCTGTTTTTGTTTAGCCTGATGTCTTACCTTTAATATTATTTTTGTACACACGGATGTTCCCAGCATCAAACTTTCTGAACCATTAATGAGAACTTAGCTTTTGTATGCCTCTATTGTTCATGGTCTCCCTACTTCCCTGCTGGCAAACCACCAATCGCCTTCCAATAATCTCTGTTTCGGGCATGTTTATTGTCCCCCTGCTACCCGTCAACCGAGGCGCTTTAAGGAGGCCCGGATCCCAAACCAACACCTTCATATTCTAAAAAAGCCCGTTCAATCGTTTTCAATCGTTTCCCTACCGTTAGCACAACTAGCTTAGGCTTCTCCTTCCTTGGTGTGTGTCGCTGTATAACTATGCGTTATGAGCATACTGATCTGGCTTTGAAAAGGCGAGAACTTCATTTTGAAATATCATAAATTGTTTCTTTTTTGCTTTTCTTTGTCGCGCATTTGTGGTTACTCATTGGCTATTTCCTTTCCATTGCCGCCGCCCAGAATATTTTGTCAGCCTGTATTATATTCCTTTGCTGTTATTTGCTGCCATGCTGCTTACTATTCCGGTCCCATACTTGCTGGAAAGCTTGCTAATTATTTCCTTCCACTGTGAATCAATGTATTGAATTTTTTTTCACATTCTTCAGCGGTTTTTTAAAATCAATATTACTCTGAGCTTCCCTCCCTTCAAAACATCATCAGTCTATATGACCTCTACGGCTTTACTTGTAGTCTTCCCATGAGTACCGAATGCGAGCCGCTTCACTGATGTTTGGTTGGCATGGAATTTAGATTTTTCACCTCTGACTTCAAGCAAACAACCGCATTTCTGTATGTATGACCGGGAACCATTACCTATCGTACCTATCATATCCCGAAAGGGATCTGTGTTTCATTATAGCCGCATTTGTTTTTGCTATTTTTGTTTTCCTCTTTATTTACATATGCCTATTGCCCTAGTTTATCCATACCGAGGCATTTCTATTATTTTACCCTAGGCATTTCCTGGCCCTGTATTGCTCGTGTCTGTTCACTGCTTTCATTGAATACGATAACACCTGATTTTCTAACGCTAAAAATCAATCCTAAAGTCTCACCATCCTGCCTACAGATATTAGCCACACGTTACATGTCACTTCGCCTATTGTCAATCAACACAGTGTGAACTCCTAAAACAAACCTGGCAGCTGCTGCTCCATTAGAGCGCGCGCCTGTTGAATCAAACAAAATACCAAATATTGATTAGTTCTAGCCCTCTTTCGACCCATAACATGTACATTATGGACAACAGCGGAGAGAGAGGTCACCTTTGTCTTAGCAGTTTAGAGATAGCCAATTTTCTCCTTGCCCCTTAACTCTTGTCATTCGAAGCAAACAGTATTTTGTCCCTAAGACTGCCTCAAAAGCTGTACAGTCATCGTCTAAGGCTCCTCCTTTATGGATATCGGATATCAAAAAAAAAAATGCTAGGGTTAAATTTCCCGTATGCTCCTGTAATATCTGAAAAGGGACATATAACAGCCTCATTTATTTTTTGGATACTTCTATGCATACTATACTATTGGATACTACGCCATGCCACCTACCGCGAATGGGCAAAATCCGTATACCACGGATAATTCAAGCATTTTTTTAGGCAGCTGAGATATACGAAATTCACTTAAATTGACGCTACTGACAAGCCTCGCACTCACTTTCTAGTGAGAGCCCCCCCCCCCTCCCCAAAGAAAAAAAAGAAAAGAAACTGTAGCGCAAAAGGAAGAAAAAAAGGATGAGATTGGTTGCCGTATCACGCAACCAATCAGAAAAAAATAACGTAGTGAGAACAGTTGCAAAGTTCACATACAGATTTTCATCAAGTAAAGAAAAGGTCGCAGTTTGCGTCCAGTTATTTCTTCTATATTTTCACTTCTATTCGTTTTCGCGGGTATCCGTCTGTACTCCTACAGATCACGAGCACGTAATCGCAACTGCTAAATTGCCAGTATTGCAAATGCGGTGGCAAAAGAGACGTCAATAGCTCTCACGCGCGAAGTGTACAAACATTGTCTAACTGATCGCAGACGCATTCACTGTAGCTTGAAGGAGGCATCGTATAAGCGCTTTGCAAGCATAGAGCAAGACCGATACCAAGGTCGCTTGTTTTGCGCGCGGCTCAGAACCATTATTTCGCGACCCATCTCGCCACTCTGAGCATTTGGCCTTTGAGGGAAAGTCTATGCCAATGCACCCTCCTCTCATCCGACGCCTCAGCCTCGGGCACCGCTTCAGTAGCAGTTCCGTCTCGTTCGCAAATACTTCCACCATGCCTGAGGCCGTCAGCCGAGACCGTGAGCTGTTTGGTGTACCTCCCTCCATACGCGACTAGTGAATTCCCGGAAAGCGCTGAAAGTTCTCTCTTTTTCTCATATTCTTTTGCTTTCCACACTACTTTTAAGTGCTGTTTCGAATTCGCCGGAAATATATCGTGTATCTAGCCGCGTTCATGAAAGCATGCGTACGGGAGACTCCCAAACCGCGATATTATAACCATTGAGAAATACTATGCCATGCCACCTGCCATGATATCACATAGAACTCGAATAAAACCCAAAAACCCGTATACCGCGGATAATTCAAACATGTTTTCAGGCACGCAGGATCGTCTCGGCTGGAATGAACTAAGGTAGCCTAACAGCCCGCAGCGTTAACTGAATGAGCTAGCTTGCATGCTGGGTTCCACAGTCAGAAGATCAAATCCTCGCGTGTGTGTTTGTGTGTGTTTTGAAGCTGAGAAACTTGAACTCACCTCCTCCGTACTCTACATCTCCAGGCTTGGAGTGGCGCCTAACACCGGCAAAAACGCCGAGAGCAAGTGGGGCAATACTAATCGAGGTACAACAAAACTAGGGAGACCCACTAAGATTAAATAAGACACTCCTTCACCAGAACAGGAAATGGCCTCGCCGGTGCAGTATTCAGCCACTTTCTCCCAAAGGACTCACTCAATTACCCAGTGGTCCTCAGTGTCCAGCAGCTGCGGAGCATCTGAGCAAGGCGCAGGTCAGACCTGTAAGGCAGCAGAGGGTGCTAAGAACCTTTGCAACCGGACAGGCCACCAATGGAAACTGACTCTCGCAACGTTTAACACCCGAACCCTCTCGAGTGAAGCTAGCCTAGCAGGACTAATTGAGGAACTGTCAGGCATTGTTTGGGATATCATTGGCTGAGGCTTATACAGTTCTGACAAACGGCCACGTCCTCTGCTATAGAGGACTACCAGATAAAAAGCAGTTCGGAGTAGGATTCCTAATTCATAAAGACATAGCGGGCAACCTTGAATTCTACAGCATTAATGAGAGGGTAGCAGCAGTCGTAATAAAGCTAAATAGGAAGTATAGAATAAAGGTAGTACAAACCTGCGCTCCAACATCCAGTCACGATGATGGAGAATTAGAACAGCTTTATGAAGGCAATGAATCAGCGACGCGAAAAGTGGAAACTGAGCATGCCGAACTCATGGATGACTTCAATGCAAAAGTGGGGAAAAAGCAGGCTGGTGAACAAGCAATTGGCAACTACGGCGTGGATTCTAGGAACAGTCGAGGAGAGATGTTGGTCGAATTCGCCGAAAGGAATAAACTTCCAATAATGAAAACCTTCAGGTAGCGTTGGAAGAAAAAGTGAACCTGGAAAAGCATATTAATGGTGAAACAAAAAATTAAATTGATTTCATACTTTCTGCCGATCCCAGCACAGTGTAGGATGCATAACTGTTAGCTAGGATAAAGTGCAGTGATGGACAGATTAGTGAGGGCTAGGATTCACTTCAATTTGAAGAGAGAAAGGGTAAATTTGGTCAAAAAGAAACAGTCCAACACGGAAGCACTATGGGTAAAAGCAGACCGATTCGGATTGGCAATTTCGAATAAATTTGCAGCCTTAGAATAGCGAGATGATGATGATGACATAGAGGTAATGAATGAAGCCGTAACGAAGCTGGCTTCAGAGGCAGCAGTTGAAGTGGGAGGTAAGGCACCAGGGCAACCAGTAGGCAAGCTCCCCCAAGTAACAAAGGACCGAATAAAGAAACGACAGAGAATGAAAGTATCCAACTCAAGCGATGAGAGAATTCGCGGAATTGTTAAAACTGTGTTATATGTGGTAAATGTATATATATATATATATATATATATATATATATATGTATATATGTGTGTGTGTGTGTGTGTCTGTGTGTGTGTGTGTGTGTGCATAATGTTCAGCGGCGTCTTATTTCATTTGTATTCACTAGAGAACCACACAAGCTACCTCAAGTATTTTTGATCTAGTCACCAGTGGCTCTGTATGTACATGGGTATGGGTGTGCATGTGTATATGCGAGTATGTGGGTTCATGAGACTATATATGTGTATAATGCATATGTGTTTGCATGTATGCTGTTGCCGAATATTCTGTAGGGGGGGGGGGGGGGGGGGGGGCTTCGGGCCTCATCAAGCTGCCTCTAGTGGAGCAGCTTTTACTTGCAGCCTCCTCCATGAAGTAGAAGGAAATAAAGCCATTCTATTCTAATCAAAAAGAGAAAGAAAGGATATTCGAAATTATAACATCATAAAGACTGAGGAAGCAGTACAAAATGGACGCATCCTAAAAACAGTGAGATGGACACTAGGCGTCGGACAAACTGAGACGTATGCACTGTAAGATGGGGCGATATCGTCAGCAATTTCGAAGATATAGTAAAAGCAGCGGAATAATTCTTTACTGACCTCCACAGTAGCCAGAGGAGCCACAATACCTCTATTCAAAGTAATAATGAACAGGTCAGGTAGGTTAGGTTAGGTATAGCGATGAAGTGAGAATGCCCTTGCCAGACACGAAAGGAGAAAAAGCTGCAGGAGAAGTTGGAGTTCCAGTGGATTTAATCAAAGATGGTGCAGACATGATGCTTGAATAACTACCTGCCCTTTATACAAACTGCCTGTCGACTTCAAGGCTCCCAATGAACTGGAAGAATGCCAACATTATACTAATCCAAAAAAGGGAGACATTAAAGAATTGAAAAATAATAGGCCCATTAGCTTATTTTCCATATTATATAAAATATTCACCAAGGTCCAATAAAATAAGAGCAACATTGGACTTTAGTGAACCAAGGAAACAAGCAGCTTTCAGGAAGGTGTACTCTTCAAGCAT
Source organism: Dermacentor albipictus (assembly GCF_038994185.2). Classification (NCBI taxonomy): domain Eukaryota; kingdom Metazoa; phylum Arthropoda; class Arachnida; order Ixodida; family Ixodidae; genus Dermacentor; species Dermacentor albipictus. The sequence goes on from NC_091825.1 coordinate 37,395,565, forward strand.
CCATGTCATCAATCAGGTAATCGAGAAATCCGCGGAGTAGAATCAGCCTGTCTATATGGCTTTCATAGATTACGAAAAGCCATTTGATTCAGACAAAGTACCAGCAGTCATAGAGGCATTACGTAAGTAAGGAGTAGAGGACGCTTACGCAAATATCATGGTAAGTATCTACAAAAATTCCACAGCAACCCTAATTCTCCACAAGCAAAGTAGGAAGATATTTATAAAGACAGGGGTCAGACAAAGGGGACACAATCTCTCTAATGCTATTCACTGCATGCTTGGAAGAAATATTCAAGCTATTAAACTGGGAAGGCTTAGGAGTAACGATCAACGGCAATTATCTCAGCCACCTTAGATTTGCAGATGACATTGTGCTGTTCAGTAACACTGGGGACGAGTTACAACAAATGATTGAGGACCTGAACAGAGAGAATATAAGAGTGGGGTTGAAGATTAATATACAGAAGACAAAGATAATGACCCATAGCCGAACAAGGGAACAAGAGTTCAGGATCTCCAGACAGCTTCTAGAGTCTGTGAAGAAGTACGTTTGCCCAGGTCAATTACTCACGGGGGACCCTGATCATGAGAAGAAAATTTACAGCATAAAAATGGGTTGGAGCGCATTCGACAGACGGTGTCAGATCCTGATTGGAAGCTTAGCATTATCATTAAAAAGAAAGGTGTACAATCAATGCATTCTACTGATGTTGAAATATGGGGCAGAATCTTGGAGACTGACAAAGAAGCTCGAAAACTAGTTAAGGACCGCGCAAAGAGCGATGCAACGAAGAATGTTAGGCGTAACGTTAAGGAGACAGGAAGAGAGCGGTGTGAATCAGAGAGCAAACAGGGATAGCCGATATTCTAATTGACATTAAGAGAAAGAAATGGAGCTGGGCAGGTCATGTAATGCGTGGGTTAGATAACCGGTGGTCCATTATGATTACATAATGGGTGCGAAGAGAAGGAAAGTGCAATTGGTATCGGTTGTCGCAGGACATGGGCAATTGGAGATCGCAGGGAGAGGACTTCGTCCTGCATTGGACACAAAATAGGATGATGATCATGATGGTGATAATGATAATGATGATATTTCAATTCATTGAGTAAGAAGAAGTGAGTTATCATCCAGGCGCCCACGGTGTTTGAAGCCAATCTAAATTTACCCCGATAGGCCATTATCTTGTTCCCCTGCTTCCAGTTTTAAGTGCCTGCATTTGTATCCTGTATATTACCGATGTAGCGTTCAATGGTGTATATGGGTGACTTCTATCTTGTCACCTTTACTTCTATAAATTACGAGCGAAAAATACAACCTTAAAGCCACGAGCTCCAACTTCAAACTAGCAGAGAAAAATATGTCTAGCGATAACATATGGAAACTGATTTCACTGTGGGAGAGCTGAGGCATCTACTAGTTTTTTCATTCTCCATTCGCTGAAGCCAGATAGATTAACTTTATTAGAAGAATAACCAGAAGAATCGCTAATGGTCGGGGCCCCTAGTCTAAAGCACCACTGGCTCTTGCCGTCTTCTCAGCTCTTTGTATCAGCTTGAGCTGGTTCACTGAAATCTGTCATCTATCAATTACTTCCGCGCACCAAGAAGAGTGCTTTTTTGTTCACTAAGCAGGTAAATCCAAGCTCACATACATGAAGTCCTCAATCTAAATTTTGACTATGCAGAGTACAAACTGCGCAGCACCTATTTCCTTTTGGACGAAAAAAATGTAAAATTAACTTTTTGTCTGTCTCGCATCAGTACTCACGAACTCTGACTAATTCGTATTGTTTAGGTGGTAAACAAAGACATCTTTTTCCCGAAGTTCCTGCAGCACCTGTCAATGTCAATGACGGCTCTACTCACAGCTAACACATGATGGGTAAAACATTATCATCTTTCTTAAATTTCTTATCATCTTTCTTAAAGATAGTTCATTGGATATTTAGATCGCATGGTGGGCACGTCTTTTATATTACCACTTAGGTAGCTCATTTGACGGAGGACCCATGTTTGGCATGTGTAATTACTTATGCCATGTACTGTCAGGCACAAAAGAAACGAAATTGCATTTCTAAAATTCACAGGACAGTCATTGCATGTTTTTTCTTCAAGTACACCTGTAACGTTGTTGTTTCGTCAAAGTTTCACGGTGTATGTTTCCCCTTGCGTATATAATTTTACTTGTGTGCACCGCACTTGCACAGTTCTATCGTGAAATGGAACGCTGGAATTGACTAGAACTTTTCATGAACTAAACAAAAATATCAACTGTCCCTGTGTGCTGAGGTGGTCACTGACACAGCGCTATAGAAACGAAGCCGAACACTTTGTACGAACAGCCCTGTCCTCGCTACTTCGCATTCGAGGTTATCAAGTAAACTCTTGAGCGGCCACGATCGCTTCTAAATATGATGAAATCGTGAAGCTCTTGCCGACCAAGGTATTTAGTCCCTCTAAGTACGGTTGCTTTTGTCGTCAGAGGTGACTCACTGTGATAAGGCGCACGACGTACATATGTAACGAGGGCACGGGCAACATTTGAACTTCGCGTCGTAACCACACTTAAATCTGTAACGCGGTCAACCTTTCATCGCTGTTATTCTGCGTACAGAACCAGCTCAATACATTGTCACCATTGGCGTTCTGCACACATGTGATCTCTGTACTCTGGAGCCAGTGATTCGCACGTGCTGTTTTGCATAAGGTTTATTCCCTCTATCTTTCCCTCTCTCGTATATAGGGTGTCTCTATTTAGCCTACGCAGAATTTTAAAATGCCCACTGTGGCAAAATGCACGATTTTATTCCTTGAGCTGGAGTACTCGAACAGGCGGATAATAATTATGTGACAGCTTAGGCGAGAAATTATGTTTCTTGGCAGAAAGGGGGAAAAAGTGGGGGGGGGCGAATAAATGTGCCAGACACTCAAGTGTGCCAGCGGAATGAAGTTATTGAGTGCGGAAAATTTCCATCCTTGCCCCCAGTTTTCTTCGCTTTAAGAACCGATGGACGCCTACCACTTATTTAAGTCTTCATGTTCGCCGTTTTGGGTCAACGCCGTTAAATATCCGCACCTGCGTTGTGTAAAAGGTAGGGGGAAGGCAGTAGAAGGAATGCAGCCGCAATGGGTAAAGTGAAGCATCTTGTGCATGCTACAACGGGTGTGTAACAACAGGGTACACAAATGGCGTCATGAAATGTCCAATTCAAGCATTAAATGCCCTACGTGCCTAACGTAAGCCACGAGTGGTGGCGTTCCTAAGGCCTATTTTGGCAATCATTAGCAATCACTCTGTCGTGCTGCTCAAATCTTTCGTGTCATTTGTGAACCCGTGTGCCAACCGCCAGGGGGGGGGGGGGAGGAGGGTGAGGGGCATGGCCGAGAAAGCGTACAATTACTGGAGCAAATTACACATTGGTAGGCTTTATAATTACTAATAAACGCCAGTTCGGGTTTGAATAAATATAACTGCCATGAAATAGGGAGCTCAGAAACGCGACCATTCCTGCTTAGGACAAATGTACCGCCCTGCTATACCCCTCTGAATGCCGCGCGTGAGATTAAATTAAGTTCTGAACGCGTCATGCTGCTGCTGCTGTTGATTATTATTATTATTATTATTATTATTATTATTATTATTATTATTATTATTATTATTATTATTATTATTATTATTATTATTATTTACTGGAATTCTGTTTGAAACGGGGTGAGGCCGAATGATCACCTTACTTGCTCGATTTAAACAGGTATGATTACAATATTGTCATTCTAGCAGTTTTGCATACTGTTTTCTAATCTTTTTTTCCCTTTGTCAAACCTTCTCTATCTACATTGTGCCGCTGCCTATGCCGGTACATAATCCCGTCGTATCGATCTCTTCCCTACCTTTTTTTCCACCTGTACTCTAAACGTCTTCTGCTTATCTCAACTGCTTACCGATTGATGGTTCCGTCCACTTTATATACAAGCGCTTCCGGAAGGTGTATGTTGCGTACGGGTCTCGCTGTCCGGATTCCTTCGCATTCCATTAGGACGTACTCAGTGCTCTTAGTATTTTTTTTTCTGCAGCATACACATAGCTCATCTTATTGCTAATATTTGCTGCGATATGTCTTAGTCCTTGGGCAACCAGCTCGTGCCTCAAAGAGCAAGGCACTTTCCTTCGTGTTATCGTACAAACTTTCCTTTTTTTTCTTATTCTTGTGAATCTTCATGGTCTTTTTCGTTTCCTTTATTTGCATTCAATTCGCTGTCTCTGTTTTTACCACTGTCTTTCTGACTACTCGTTTGTCTATCTACGCTTCAATCACGCTGCACTTAGATGCCAACTTTCTTGACCTCTTCCTCCATTCTGTGTCCACGCTTTCTAGGTACAGATACTTGTGCACTTTAGTCGCCCATTTCTTTTGATTCAAGTTCCTGTGCCTTTCTTCAAAACTAATTTTGCTCTCCGCTTCTCTGACTTCAAACGAGGCCCTACTCATGTCTCCTCGCGCTGCCTAGTTTATGATCTTGCCGTGGGCTCCCAATGCCAACCGGTCCGCCGATTTTTGTTAACTTCCAATCCGAACAACAAACCCTATTTTAGGCACAGAAAGTCACTTGTGACCATTGGTGCTGGCACCATGACACGTTTCCAGATCCTACGCACCACTTCACGTTCATTGTGGCCCCAAAGTGCCCGAAGTATTATTATTGCTCCATTCGGCTTCCGTTTTATTTCCAGGAAATCTTGTTGGTTGCTTGAGTAAGTCTTTCCTTCCTATATGTACAGGCCAAGGTATTTATATTGCTTGACTATGGCAGTGACTTGCTGTTGAATTGACACCACGTAGACACTCGTCTCTTCATTTAAGGTCATAATTCCCGATGTCCCTGTGCTAATGTAAGGCCTCAATTTCTCGTTGTGTTGTCACATATATTTGCCTGTGCCCCACACTGTATGTGCTTCATTACTGCAGCATTGTGCTTTCCCTTTATTTTCAGCTTCTGTTAGTAAGTGTTTCAGTAAGTCTTTCTTCCGTTTATTTATACGCCAAGGTATTTATATTGCTTGAATATGGGTATGCCGTGCTGTTGAACTGACTCCACGTAATTACACCTCTCCTCATTTTTGATCACAATTCGCGATTTGTCTGTGCTAAACTTGCCTATATCTCGCGCTACATTGACACAGATATCCACAAGTGTCCGTCAATGCCTTTCATTGTGCGTTGGTAGCACTACGTCGTCTGCATACATCAGTGCGGGGACCTTCTTTTGCACCTTTTGTCGATTAGGCGTGTATGATCAATGAAATCCTCATTGTCTGTGTTTCAGATGTTTTTTCTATACCCTTAACGTAAACCGTGAACAAGAGTAGTGACAGAGGGCATCCTTTCTACACTCCTTGGTGAATTTTTGCCACTTCAATAAAATTTCGAACTTCCCATACTATGTTTACTTGGTTTCCCCATATATCTCCCTCGGCAGCTCCATGAAATCGTTATCTATGCCTTCGTGCCTCAGAATATCCCATAACAACTCCCCGTCTACGTTGTCGTAGGCTCCCTTAGAATCTAGAAATGCTATCCATAACGATCCATTACGAGCTACTGATATCTGTATACACTGAGTCAGAACAAAACATATAATCTTAGAGTGCGCCAGTCCATTTCGACAGTAATAGTTGGGTGCAGTCTGGATTGCATTGCGATTCTATATAGCACCGACGTTGTTGTGACTGGCTTGCATGACCTTGTGCTATTCTTATGACCTTTGCCTTTGTAGAAGTAGGATCATCTTGCTTTCATGACATACAACCGCAATTTTCTTCGTTCTAATCAGAGTCATCAGTGCCTTCCTATTAGGACAATGCTTTTTGATTAGCCGTATCAGAATTTTAATGGGCCCTGCAACCGTATTTTTAGGGACATTTTCTTCTGCATTTTTCCAATAGGAGCTTCCTATGTTAAATTTTGATCTCTCAAGCTTCTCTGTTGTTGCTGAATCTGTTTGAATGTGAATTAGGCCTTCTCTTGTGTCAAAATTAGCCTGAATAGTGTATGTGATGTACTGCAACGCATCGTCTCCTTCGAAGATGTTACCTTCTTCATCCAATATAGCCGTCTGCTATTATGCGTGGATCGACAATGACACCATCAGTGCGCCCGACACCTGCATCATCAAGTACTGGCTCATTCCTCTACACAATAATACCGAAAAAGCGCAATACATTTTCTTTTTCGTTTGTAAGAACATTTACACACCTATAATACAGCTATTAGGTGTCGTACTGTCTAATCTTGCAATCCTGCATGCGTCCTATTAGTATTACAGTCGGTTCATCAAATGTGGCAGGAGCGAATTCTCATTCCTTTATCTTGCCGCCCTAGTCTCTTCACGCCATTTCTCGACCCTGTGTGTTGAACGCCGGAGCGCCATAGCAGAGCAAACGTGAAATCTCTGGTACGGCTGTAGTGAAATGTACTCCAGTTGCAATGATATAAGTAAACTACTATAACCCCTTCTCGGTACGTGAAGTTTTAGCAAGCAAGCCAACGACAACAATAATAAAGACGTTTGACCTGGAAAGCTTATGCTGCTTCCTCACAAAAGAAACCGCACAGTTTAAGAATAATCCAGTTTCATACAAGTACCAGATTTGACTAGTTTTTTCGGCACAAATAAAGACCGGTAACCACGAGTCTAGGTCATGGTGCAGCTCAGAACTAATTATTCATGAACTTAGGGCGCAACAATGATTAGGTCAGTATATTCTGTGGCCACTGGGAATTTGACTTGCTTTGTAAATTTGAAGTCGAGGGTCGGTGTCCGACTTCCATCTTATCTAACATGCTGGATTGTACGCATCCGCGCCTTAGTGTGTTATAATCTTGTGGCATATGCAAACAAAACGCCGCTCTTGGGTGTTGGAGCTCGTATTATCAAGTCCGTGCTTTAGCCCTTCTCTGTAACTATCTCATTTTTGCGGATGGCGTCTCCTAAATAGCAGTAGCAGCAAGTGAATCAGCAAGTGAAGCAAGTAGCATCAAGCACCAGCCTTGTGATTTTCGGAAGCGTGCTTCAGAGCGCTCTCCAGCGTCCGCAGCGGTATGTCGCACTTTCCAATGTGGCCCCATTTGCCCGCCCGGTCGCCAGCTGACTTCGGATGTCCGTTGTTTCTTCGGCAGCACACGGGATCATCACACACTGCGTTACTCCCCGGTGAGTACTCCGGATCGTAGTGCGTGTCCGAGATGTGCAACACTTTCACTTGTTTCTCCACGTTTTCGTCTTCGTCGTCCTCCACCTGTCATAGAGAAAGTTTGACAACAATTAATGCGCTAGTAAATACCATTGATATTGCTGGTCACAACACAGTGCAAAAGGGAGGTCGCAAGTTAACGCTTGAAAGGATGAAATCCGCAAGAAAAAAAGAAACGCCTTTACCCACCACGATAGCCTAATGACTACAGCAATGCACTGCTTAGCTCGAGGTCACCGTTTTGATCCGGGCACCGGCGGCCTTGTTTCCATGGCAGTGCCATGGAACAATGCCCATGTGCGTCGATTTAGGTGCACGTTAAAGAACCCCAGTTGACCAAGGTTATTTCCGAGTCCTCCTCAGAGTAACCCGCAGTGTTTGCTTAGCGGCTATGTTGTTGGGCTGCTAAGCAGGAGATCGCGGGATCGAATGCCGGCACGGCGGCCGCACTTCGATGGGGGCGAAATGCTAAAACACCCATGCACTTAGAGGTAGTTGCACGTTAGAGAACTTCAAATGGTCCAAATTTTCGTAGTCCCCCACTACGGCATGAATAATAATCAGAATGTCGTTTTGGCACGTTAGACCCAATAATTTTTTTGAGTCCCCAACAATGGCGCGCCTCATAATCAGACCAAGTTTGGCATGCCATTTCTCAGAATTTATTTTTAATAAACATCATCTCCTATTGGAAATCCTTTCGACGGCGGGAGTTAGCGTGACATCACAAGCAAGTAGGAAAGTGATTCGACCTGCAGTTGACGTTGATCAAAGACAGTTTATTCCTAAGCCAGTTGTGGGTGAGAAACCAACATATAATTGATTGTGAAATTTCATTGACGTCAATTAGAGCTTGAATCAGCTTCCAACTTTTTGAAGAGCCTACATGTGGATTTGATGTTAAAGAGATCCGCACAATGTGAAAATCCACTTCGGTGAGAAATATTTGCTCGAGCGGCACGCCAATGCGAAGGCGAGTAGCGAGCGAGCGATAGCACGCGCCGGTATAATTTGATGCGGTTACTACTATGTATTGAAATTCCCCCTGCGCGAGCGTGATGTAGTACTACCGCACGTGCTGAAGGTGGACGGGCTGCCAACGGCACTCTATGGCGTCACTCCTCGCGTGAGAGGAGTGTGAGGATCATGGGGCTTTAAACGGCAGAAGTTTCGGGATCGATCCACGAGAATGGCTGGAAACTGATGTAAAAGAGGAGTCCGTGACCGGAATGGACGCAAATGTTGTTGCGTATGAAGGTACGTAAAAAACAATTTCCAGTCTGCACTCGCACTTGGTCGTGCATTCAACTATTGGTTCTCTCTATTTTTTTTAGGGATGACGTGCGATATTTTCCTTGAACTTAAAAGAAGTAGGTGCTACATTGTTCAGTTAACTCTTTGCAAGCTTCCAATAGACCGCTGTAGACCGGTGTTAGCGCTACTTGTGGATCGTACAAATCAACATCCATGGAGAAGGAAAATTGCTTTCACAGCTCTCTCGGACAAGTGGCGCTATAGCGTAAATCTAATTCAATCTTTTTTCGATTTATATTCTGTCATCCTTCGTGATTGGTCTGGAAATTTCGGACCACCCCCACATCGGCAGTCTGTCACGCCAGGAGACAAATGCGAAAACTTCCCATGTAATTATACGAGATCTGCCTCAACGAAAGAAAGGTAAGTTGTCTCCGATTGTTCGCCATTTCCGCCATAAGCCCTCTACTGTTGATCGAAATTTTAGGGCTGCCACCGCTGTTTGTCATGTGACGCCACGTGACACAATATCGCGAAACACAATATCGCGAAAACACAATATCCAAGTGACGTGCATGCATTAAAGATCCATTAATAGGTTGGAATTTACTCAAAGGTTTCAGGTATAGCTGGAGGCTGCCACGTTCCGAACTAAATACGATATGGCTAACCGACGATCATTCTGCCACTGGCTGCATGGAGCTGCCCACGAGAATGGATTTCTTTGTTTTTAATAAACAAGTTTGCCCGGCAGTATCGCGACGTCTAGCCTTTCATGCACGTCTGCGATATCCCTCTGCCGGCTCTTCCTGGATGAGGGCCTGTTTTACCGGCATTTCTCACTGCTCGTTGCCCGTCGCCCCCCATTTCCGGCTAGCTACCATCATGCAAGCAAGGAGAAGCGGACCAAGCGCAGACGCCAGCGCTACTTTCCCGCGGTCAATAACTTTCACTGTGCTAGCTCGGCGCCAGCGAAACTCTCTCTTACGCTTATTTCTCGCCTATTGTTTGTAAATTAAATAAAGAAACATGTCAAGATATGCGAAGCCATTCGCTTTGTACGCAAATATATATGGCCTCCTATAAAAGGAGAGCGTTGGATTGACCTGTTCAAACAACGCGGTGCGTCACCACCCTATGCTTCCTTCGGCGGTCAAGTAAATTTCATGCCAGAAAATGGGAATCAAGTCAGAACGCCATAGTTGTGCTTTTAGCATTCAAGTCAATAAGCAAAAATTATATACAGTTAAGCATCGAATAACAAACTCGATGGGATCACAAAAGTGAATAATTGCATCGAAAGCACCCGAAAAACTCGTGCGAATGCCCTGTTATTCATTTGTAAGAGGATAGCAACGAATGACTATAAGCTGCTTCGGCTTTGTCGAACTAAGAAATCGTGAACCTAGGGTGCGATCTTGTACGCGCTCCAAAATAGAACGGAAGCTGTCCGTTCCACCGAGCCGCACATGATTGGTCGATTTGAATCGTGACGAACGCCATGACGTCAATTGTGACGTGATCGCTGTTGTCAGTCCTTCCGTGTCGTCTGCTATAGGACGAACGCAAAGGAACGGACCGCCTATTTCCTGACGTAAAGAACGGACCGCCTCAGTTCAATCGTGGAACGCGTACAAGATCTCACCTCAGGTTTGCACTGAGAAGGTGCGTTTTAACTTATCTTCAACACAACAGATTGCGCCATAACCTAGAACCAATCTTGAGCTTCCTGATGCACAGCAATGGGCAGTTTCGTATAAAAGAAAAATTGCTCGCTTCAAACTCGCATAGCAAAATGTCTGCTGTAGCAGCACACGAATTAAATGTGAGACATTTACCATCAGTTTTTCTTTGAAGCGCTGCTGCGCCCGCGTTTTCGCGCAGAATAGTAGAGTGGGCGCTGTGTTCAGTTTGCATAGTTGTTCCCAGGTTTTAATTGTATTCTGTTTTGTGCACGTGTCGCGCAGTTAAGCGCACTTTTTTAAATAAAAACCTCGTTTTTGATGTTTAATTTTGTTGAATTCCTGCTTTAGTGCACTGAAATTTCCCCACCTTCAAGCGAAATTCAAATTTACACCAAGTTCTTACATGTACTTGCCATGCTGTGCGAAACTACCACTACAATAGTTTCACAGCACAACTCTTTGACGCCCGTTCATGCGCTTCGCGGCGTTGTGCTCCCTGGACTTAATGGAAGTCGTCATTAGCGCGCTGCTCCAGCTGCGCGCTCTCCTGCTGCCATCTCTCGCGCCCGGCTCGACTCTTGCTCTCCCCTTGTGCTCCAAAGGCGGATCGTGTCTTCTCGCCTAACCGCTCACACCCTTCCTCCGCGTACGCCGTTTCGGTTACTCTCGCTACTACCGTCCATTCTGCCTTCGCCCTTCGTTCTGTCGCTGTCGCGGCTCTGCCGTGGTGCCACCGGCAAGTGTTCCTTGCCGCCTCGCGCGTGATCCACGGCTCTCCACTCCTCCGTTTGTGCGTCGCGTGGCTGTAGGGCTCTCAACCGTGTCTCTCGCTTCCCCTCAGTGGCATTTGTTGCCTGTGGCAGACCTTGCGACTAGCTGTCCTTCTCCCGCCTCCACTCTTGCCCTATACTTCGCCTTACCTGGCGCGGAGGCATGCGGTGGCTCGAAAGAGAGTTATAGCGCTTCGTGCCCTTACTTATACTTCCCACCCCAACCTTGCCCGCCCACATTGAGGCCTGTCTGTGAGTGAATGCGTGTGTGACTTCTACTCAATACCCCTATTCACCCTTCGTTTCCTCATCCCACCTCAGGAGAAACATGAAATAATAATTGCTAATCTCCGCCGCCCTCTCCACGGCGGTGACCCACTATACTTTGGCACGACGACGTGTCGCCGGAGCGCCGACTCGATAGCAGCGGATGGCGGTGTATGCTGCCCGATCCGAAACGCAGAACCGCCTTCGTACGGCACTGCGTGTTGTGTGTGTAGTTGCCTGTAGTTGAAACAAGGCAGCAGCTGCGCTCAAAGATCGCATTACCAAGAAGCGTAATTGTCGGTCAATTTTTTTCTCATCACTGTAACTGCAAGTGTAGAAAATCGGGAGTGTAGGTTCACTTTGCACCCACATTAAGCAGGAAAATCATTTAATTCTATGTACGGGTGCTATAATAATCAATCGGCCAGTTACCTTTGCCTTACTTAGCCGCCTCGATGTCTTGGAATTTCTCCATCTAATTAACCGTTACCTAATAAAGTGCCGTGAATGCAGCATTTCACTTCTTTTACATTCGTTCCATTTAGACCATTCATCTTACTCTCTACGCATCAGATGTCCTGCCCATCTCTGTTTTCCGTCTTGTACGTGAGGTAGTTTATTACTAATATTTGAGATGTTGTTGCAATTTCATATTATCTGTTTTGCAACTTAACGTATTTTTGAATTTATTTCAGGTCTCATTTATATTCGTAACTATCTGGTAAAAGCCCCTAGAGGGCCTGTCTCATGTCTGAAATATTAGGCACAAAAATCAGCTGTAACCATTTGTCACCTAATCTGAACTGTTTTCCTCATGTTTCCGAACGTCATACGCATAATTTCCCGCTTCGCTTTTCGTGCCATGTTTCTTTAACAAGAACTCGCGTGTTTGTTTTTCACCCAGTAATAGATAATATTTTTTCTCACGTCACCTAATACTACCTCCTCTCTGTTGGAACTCAGCCAGCAGTTTGTATGGCCGTTGGGTGAAGGCTGATGTCATAGAAGCCGTTATGAGTGTTTTACGCAACAACATGCATACAGTTCGCTACTTCTAATCAATTACAATTTAGTAGTATTGTAATTAGCTCATTGCTTCTTTTATTCAGTAACGCTCATCATCATCTTCATCATCAGCCTGCTTAAGCCTACTGCAGGGCAAAGGGCTCTCCCATACTTCTCCAACTACTCCTTTCATGTACAAAGTGTGGCCATGTCATCCCTGCAAACGCCTTAATCTCATCCGCCCACCTAACTTTCTGCCGCCCCCTTCTACGCTTTCCTTCCCTTGGAATCCAGTCCATAACCCTTAATGACCATCGGTTATCTACCCACCTCATTATATGTCCAGCCCATGCCCCATTTCTTTTTCTTGATTTCAACTAAGATGTCATTACCTCGCTTTTTTTCCCTCACCCAATCTGCCCTTTTCTTATCACCCATTATTCTTCTTTCCCTAGCTCGTTGCGTTGTCCTCAATTTTAGTGGAACTCTTTTCGTAAGCCTCCAGGTTTCTGCCCCGTACGTGAGTAATGGTAAGACACAGCTGTTATACACTTTTCTCTTGAGGGATAATGGCAACCTGCTGTTCATGATCTGAGAATACCTGCGAAACGCAACCCAGACGATTCTTCTGACTATTTAGCCTCATGATCCGGATCCGCGGTCACTACAATGCCCTAAGTAGATGTATTCCCTTACCACTTCTATTGCCTCGCCACCTATCGTAAACTTCTGTTCTCTTTCGAGACTGTTAAACGTTACTTTAGTTTACTGCAGAATAATTTTTAGACCCATCCTTCTGCAATGTCTCTCCAGGTTAGTGAGCATGCCTTGCAATTGGTCCCCTGAGTTACTAAGTAATGCAATATCATCAGTGAATCTCACGTTACTAAGGTAGTCTCCAATAAATCTTATCCCCAATTCTTCCCAATCCAGGTTTCGGAATACCTGCTGTAAACACGCTTTGAATAGTATTGGAGGGATCGTATCTCCCTGCTTGACGCCTTTCTTTATTGCGATTTTGTTGCTTTCTTTATGGAGGACTGCGGGGGCTGTGGAGCCGCCAGAGATACTTTCAGTACTTTTACATACGGCTGGTCTACACCCTGATTCCGTAATGCCTCCATGACTGCTGAGATTTCAGCTGAATAAAACGCTTTCTAGTAATCAATGGAAGCTATATATAGGGTTGGTTATATTCCGCACATTTCTCTATCCCCTGATTGATAGTGTGAATATGGTCTGTTGTTGAGTAACCGTTACGGAATCCTGCCTGCTCCTTTAGTTGACAGAAGTCTAAGGTGTTCCTGATTCTGTTTGCAATTACCTTAGTAAATAATTTGTAGGCAGCCGACAGTAAGCTGATCGGTCTATAATTTTTCAACTCTTTGGCGTCCCCTTTCTTATAGATTCTTCCAAGATTAGCGTTCTTCCAAGATTCCGGTACGCTTGAGGTCATGAGTCATTGCGTATACAGGGTGGCCAGTTTTTCTAGAACATTCTGCCGACCGTCCTTCAAGAAATCTGCTGTTACCTGATCCTCCCCAGCTGCCTTTCACCTTTTCCACCTTTCACCTTTCACCTTTCACCTTTCACCTTTCACCTTTGTAGAACTCCCAAAGCTTTCTCTACCTTTTCCGGCGTTACTTGTGGGATTTCAAATTGCTCTAAACTATTCTCTGTTCCATTATCGCCGTGGGTGCCACTGGTACTGCATAAATCTCTATAAAACTCCTCAGCCACTTGAACTATCTGATCCATATAAGTAATGATATTGCTGGCTTTGTCTCTTAACGCACACATCTGATTCTTGCCAATTCCTAGTTTCTTCTTCACTGCTTTTAGGCTTCCTCCGTTCCTGAGAGCATGTTCAATTCTATCCATATTATAGTTCCTTATGTCAGCTGTCTTACGCTTGTTGATTAACTTAGAAAGTTCTGCCAGTTCTATTCTAGCTGTAGGGTTAGAGGCTTTTATACATTGGCGTTTGTTGATCAGATCTTCCGTTTCCTGCGGTAGCTTACTGGTATCTTGTCTAACGGAGTTACCACCGACTTCTATTGCACACTGCCTAATGATGCCCACAGGATTGTCGTTTATTGCTTCAACGCTAAGGTCTTCTTCCTTAGTTTAAGCTGAATACTTGGTCTGTAGCTTGATCTGGAATTCCTCTATCTTCCCTCTTACCGCTAACTCATTTATCGGCTTCTTATGTACCAGTTTCTTCCGTTGCCTCCTCAAGTCTAGGCTAATTTGAGTTCTTACCATCCTATGGTCACTGCAGCACACCTTGCTGTGCACAACCACATCTTGTGTGATGCCAGGGTAAGCGCAGAGTATAAAGTCTATTTCATTTCTAGACTCGTTATTCGAACTTCTCCCCGTCCACTTTCGGCTATCGCGCTTGCGGAAGAAGGTATTCATTATCCGCATACAGTTATGTTCTGCAAAGTCTACTAATAACTCTCCCCTGTTATTCCTAGTACCTATGCCATATTCCCCCACTGCTTGTCTCCAGCCTGCTTCTTGTCTACCTTGGCATTGAAGTCGCCCATCAGTACATTGTATTTTGTTTTGACTTTACCCGTCGCTGATTCCACGTCTTCATAGAAGCTTTCAACTTCCTGGTCATCATTACTGGATGTAGGGGCGTACGCATGTGCGACCTTCAATTTGTACCTCTTATTAAGTTTCACAACAAAACCTGACACCCTCTCGTTAATGCTATAGAATTCCTGTATGTTACCAGCGATATTCGTTTTAATCAGGAATCCGACTCCTAGTTCTCGTCTCTCCGCTAAGCCCCGGTAGCACAGGACGTGCCCGCTTTTTAGCACTGTATATGCTTCATTTTTCCTCCTAACTTCACTGAGCCCTATTATATCCCATTTACTGCCCTCTAATTCCTCCAATAGCACTGCTGGACTCGCATCACTAGATAACGTTCTAGCGTTAAACGTTGCCAGGTTCAGATTCCAATGGCGGCCTGTCCGGATCCAGGGATTCTTAACACCCTCTGCTGCGTCAAAGGTCTTACCGCCGCCGTGGCCAGTTGCTTCGCAGCTGCTGGGGACTGAGGGCCGGGGTTTGATTGTTGTATTCATATAGGAGGTTGTGGCCAAGTACTGCACCAGGGTGGCCAATCCTGCTCTGGTGAGGGAGTGCGTTACCGGTTCTGGTCACCGGGATCAGGCCGCACTCCAGGCCTGTTTGTGCAATTTTATCAACACGCGTATTTTTTTTAATCCAGTGGAAAATTGCGCGGCACCGGGATTCGAATCAAAATCCTCTTGCACGCGAAGCGGATGCTTTACCTCTACGCCACTGCTGCACCATAAAAGTCAATTACGTGTAAATAAACTAAAATTTTTTTCAAGGGGCAGCAACTAGTCACTGCGACCACTAAAATTTTTAAAGACATTTATAATTGTAATCGGTTACTGTTTTGTCTAATGCGTAGAAGGCTGGCCGTCACTATAATGACAGCCAGCGACAACCGCACTTGAACGAACCGGTGACTGCTGCGGAGTTAGAGCTAGGTCGTGAGCCACCAAAGAGACACCTTGTGCTTCCGAAGGTTGTTTTAACTCACTTATAAAGCTTCACTGTCTACGATGGGCCCGATGTGAGATTATCATACATGTCTGAAGGATACGTTTTACAGCAAAGTTATCTATGGCTAGGGCCCGACGCATCGTGTCCGCGCGTACACGAACAATTCTTTATACATGGGCCGATCCCGAAGATAGTGCAATAGCGGGCCAACCCGTGACGGAGATGAAGTAGGCGTTAAGCACTCCCCATGCGTGGGCCAATCCCGAAGATTGTGCCATACCCGCCCGACCCGCGGTGGAGGTGCAGTTCGCTATTAAGCGGCCCGCATATATAGCTTCGCTCGTCATCCTTCTGCACAGAATGAAAGGTCACTGAGTTTTTAGTCTTTTGCATCAATGCATATGTAGTAAAGAAATGTAATAAATAAAAGGCAGCGAATGCAAGCATGCAACCTTGTGTTATAATACTTTGCTGCTTTTGGTGCTTTGTGCAATGCAGAGCTTGTAGGCACATTTTACATTGACTCCTAAAAACCTTTACTAAATTGATAATTCATTGTACTGTTCTGCAGCTGCATGTCACCTGCATAGTGAATGAAAGCACGCGCTTATTTATCCCCTAGACCACCGTATACACCATCTGGCGAACAAGTTCGGGTTTATTTAGGGCTCGGGGAAGGCAGAGACTGTTGCATGCAGGAAAAATTTGTGTGCATTTGACGGTGAAATCTCTGATGAGTAGGCTCGCTTAAACCTACGGCCACCTGATAGACCCCGTGGGCCTCACTGAGTCTGCGTAAGTGCCAGTATTTGAGTGAACTCAAGTTGCGTAATCCTACGAAGCTATCTTATGCGCCTTCAAAATGTAACGCGTGGAGTGAGATCTTGGTGTATCTAAAGATCCAAGCATCACGAAGAAAGTACAATGCAGGTTAGAAAACAACTGAGCGTTCCGAGTACTCTTCTCATTTAGTGTCTGTGCGCGAACTTAACTGCACTTTGAATGACAATGCAATCAAATGTTTAAACAGTGATGTACGATTTCCTTTCATTTATAGTTCTCTTTCCGCGTTTCGCTTATATGAATCTACAAATGGTAAATCTCCCAAAATGTTTACGCACCACATGAAATTGCGAAATTTTCACATGAACATAAAGCATATTAAGACATAGGCATAATTTATTGCTCAGGATGGACAAAATACAAACAAGTCGTTTTCATTACCTTTTCGTATTTGCCCAACATGTACGCCCGTGGCTTCGATGGGCCGCTGATCTCGATGGTCCAGTTGTGGACATCACTGGTCAGTGGGCCACAAAGAGAACCGAAGATAACACTGCACGTCTCGGTCCTCGGAGCCTTGCGGTTTTGGGCTATGTAGAATAACTCGTCCTACATAAATAGTGAAAGGCAATAGTGATTAAGACGCAAAGAGCAACAATACACAAGCATATAATGCTCACACATCGCAGAAAGAAAGAACCGAAAGGAAGTCCGATTTGTCTAGACAATTTAAAAGTAGAAGGAAGAAACAGGCGCGCATTATTATAGAAAAGCCGAGTGGTCAGCGTTAATCAATGTTCTCGCGCTGCCTACTGGCAGCAGGGAAAGAAATGGGGGCAAATAGAGAAAAGGGCAATAGTGTTGACTATGAAAACAAATACGCTTGTAATAATTTACAGGAACAGAGGTCTACGCTAGTAGAAGAGCGCGTAGCAACATCGTACGGAAGATGATATCTCGAAGGTGGGAAGGTGGGTTGGGTGATAGCGTGGCATGCTCGCGCATTCTCTAATTTTGTACCAACGGTATTAATCTGATTTTTACAAGTGCACACGTTCCTACCCTTGAACCCCAATTTACAGTTTCATATTCTGTCGGATCTTTGGTGACGTGAGTGCAGGCTTCTGGCCCGTCTGTGGCTTGGAGTATTATTTTCAAATGCAAACTTGTTCATGACTGGAAAGTATAAAAGCCAATTCTTCAACTTTAGTATGCGCAACGCAATGTTTGCACTCCTTCATTGCCAGTGCACTCTTTCAAATAATTAGGAGCAGCGCTTTCTTTTGTCCCAGACCAGCTTAACAAACACCCGCTCACTGCAAGTGAAATGCTTGGTGCAGGAGCCTACACGGAGATCAGCACTAGTCGCTCCAGATTAGCTATTACGTTACCCAAAATACGCCAGATCGTGCGACAGATTACATATCCGCCAACTCTCCGGGTTTATCTGGGAGACTCCGCTATAATCGACAAATTCTCCAAACTATAAAGACACGGCCACTTATATTTCTGCCGAAGAACTGGCCGAAACCCACCACGAGCATACTCGTGGCATACAGCACAGCCGCACCATTATTGCCATTATGCTCGTTGATAGAATAATGTTCTAAGCCATGTGTGTGTATATAATTTAGGAAATGTGGGCCTAACTCACTTCCCTTCAGAGCCTCTAATTGATATATGCTTTCACTAGTGCACGTCAGCCAAATGTGTATTATGTTACATGCGTTGCACAATGGCTACTTTCTTTAAGAGTGCTTCGCCATAGGAAGTCCTGTTTTGCATCGAAGAACATTAAGAGTAGAAAGGGGCCGCTGTTAAGACTCCTAAAAGGAGTGGCTTCTGGTCACAGTACGCGCACCAATACGTTTAATAACGGTACCGATAGCTATTAAGAGCTCTTTCTGACGTTACTCTGTCCCTGAAAAAATTGGTGCTGCATTTTGTTTTTCTTTTGTCAGTCTGCCGCTCATCTCCGCTCCCCTTCCTTTTTTTTATTTGCTCTGGGAATCTTTCCAAGTTTCGTAGTCCCGAGGTTTGCAACTACGAGATTTCGACTGGGTTCTGTGCGACGTTGTAGATCCGAATGGGACATTGAGTCTGCGTAACTATGCACCTCCTTCACACAGCTATGTGACACCACCTTTCATCCTCAAGAATGGCTCTCAGGAGCCCGTTCTTGTGGTGAGAGTCGGCGTCCTCGGCGTAACCGCGTGAACGAGCATAGCGAAGGATGATAGGGCGAACGGGATGCGTAGCGAGCGATAAAAGACGGGGATAGCGTAAAAAGCGCGAAGAGGAAAGTTGAGGAGGAGGAGGGCATGGCGAAAGCGTGAAAAGAAAAGGGTAGTGCCCTGCAACCCCGGCAATATGCAAAGAGTACATGCATTACTTTCTCGAAGGGGGGCTTGGTTGCACTACTAGGCATAGAGCTCAATGAAGAAATACTACTAGTGAAGAGCGAGCACACATTCTTCGGTGTGACATTACACTCTAGGCTAACGTTAGTCCCGCACATAAAATGCGT
The DNA here is from genome assembly GCF_038994185.2 of Dermacentor albipictus. Classification (NCBI taxonomy): domain Eukaryota; kingdom Metazoa; phylum Arthropoda; class Arachnida; order Ixodida; family Ixodidae; genus Dermacentor; species Dermacentor albipictus. Next base: position 37,414,666 of record NC_091825.1, read on the forward strand.
CAAAAAAAAACGCCTAAAAACGATGAACTTCATAAAAGCTTTGCCACACACAACATGGGGACGTGAGAAGAAGTGCCCTGTGGCCTTAATAAAGTTGGCATTCTTAACAATAACTGAAAATACTTCTGCTAACAAGTTGCGTGAAACGTAAGCAGGGTGAAGAGCACGTAGCCGAATACAGCCAAAAACAAGCTCAAGCTCATTGTTTCGATGACGGCCGCACCTGCCGAATTTAAATGCGGATAAAATGCAGAAACGTTCGCATACTGAGATTTTGGTGCACGTTGAAGGAGCCTAGGTGGTCAAAATTATTTAGAATTCTCGCAGAATGCCTAATAATGAAATTTAGGTTCCGTTACGTATGAAGTCGAAATGTATTATTTTTAATTTATAATGCGGGGAAAGCCGTAGCAAGGCACGATGTACCACGTTTAAATTTACAGGCTTATAAACGAACACCGCCGTTCCAGTCATCAGCTTAGTGCACAGGCCTACGAGTTTGGCTTATGAATATTTGCTGTCTGTAGCGTAGTATTGTGTTTCCTACCTGTACGAATTTAGCGGCAAAATACCTTGTTGAAAAAGAATTATCCTCACGCTCTGTTATAGAGCAACCAATTGGTGAGATAAGCAAGGTGAGGAAGGGTAGCATAGTGACATATAATCACCAAAAAGGGACAATTTCTTGCTAAAATGCATAGCTGCCACCTCAGTTGCAAAAATGCGTTGCACAGGAAGACGGCATGAAAATGGCTGAGATATGGTTTAACGTAGCTGACCAGCATGTTCGCCTGCCTGTAGCCGCAGGGTGATTTGCAAATCAACATGAGCATTGACTAAACATTGCTCAAGATATATGCTCCTTACAAACATGCAAAAGTATGCAAACGTGCGAGTTTACACTTGCGATGGTTGTAGATCTATATTACATCCTCCTCCCTAGATCGGGCCGGTACAAACAGTGCAAGTTAAATGCTGAGCCGCAACAACAGAAAACTTTGCGGGAAACTTGTTCAAACGATTGGTGGCTTCGAACATGCGATTGTTGTAACATACACATTGAGTTTGAGCAGGCGTCTTATCACTTTGATTAAATGACTAAAACGGCAAATTGTTAGTGCTTCAAAAAATTTCCTGGGGACTGTTTCACACGGAAAACAATATTGGAATCATGGCTTAGATGAAAACTGTTCTTGCCGACGTTTCGCTCTGTTCTGGGTCGCAGGAAATGAGACATCGATGCCGTTTTTCCGTTCAGCTGGGGCACAAAAGTGCCCAGCTAACGGGCATGATGGAGTACTTTTAGCGATGGAGCTGTCAAGTACCTGTCATCTCACGGACTCGAGCTCTCAGATGGTAGAGCAACCACCCCAAAAATGCGTTGCTCCAGGTTTCAATCCCGGAACTGAACGAATTTTTCCGCAACGGGGAAGCTTTGTTTCTGAGAAACTCTTACGGGTTTCTTTTGTATCTTTGTGCTACAATTCCTGTGGATCATGACCACATAAAGACAACAGACAATGAGGCCGTTGGAAGGGTCGGGGAAATTAGCTGTAGTTGAAGCTAATACATATAACATAATGATGAAAAGATCATGAATGTGGACGAAAAGATAACTTGTCACCGGCTGGAGACAAACGCACAACCTCCGCATTACGCGTGCGTTGCGCTACCAATTGTACCACAGCGACGGCGGTCAATCATTCCCCTAGCTTGATCTCACCCTAGGACTGCTCGCCAGCGCCAATCAAATGCATTGTGGGGGGACGTGGAAATCCTTTCTTTTTTTTTTGCTCTATGGCGTCACGTTAACAAAATCGAGCATCTCGGTTTCTCTTCTTCTCTCGTTTATTCAGGTGGATAACTGTTTACCCCTCATAAAACTTAACCTGAGTGACATTTCAAGGTAATGCTGCTGAAAGATGACCTAAGGAATGAAAAAAAGTCAATTAATAAGCGCTATATAATGCACCCTTCGTAACGCTCTCACCTTGTACATGTCGATGACGTTAGAGCAGGCACCCAAACTGGCGATCTTAAGGAAGGCGCAAGCACCCCGGGCAATCTTCACGAGTCCGTCCTTGGAGCGACCGCTCTCGATGTAGTCGAAGAACAGGCCCGTCGCCGCACTGCACACCGAGCACGCCTTCGGTGACACCACCCCCACGGCGGCATTTCCCATAACCTGCGCAATGTATTTCACTCATTGTGTTATCATGTCGACTGTCAAGGCGCATGCATATTGTGCGCCAGAACCGTGTTACAAACGCTTAAAGATGGATGACGCATAAATACAGGGACTTCCAATTCAGTTTGCGTAATCCGGTCAAAAGTTTGAGAGGGATTCTGATTGAAAATCTCGTTTCTACACTTAAAATAAGGTAGGCGGCATTGTTATAGCTTTAGCATTACCGGCCCCAAGCCTGCTGTCATTTGGTCCACCTACAATTCGTACAATCATTGTGGCCTATTTCCAAATGTGCATTCATCACTGCTTCGGATCATATCACATTTATAACAAGATACTAAAATATTTATCATCCAACCTTGTCCCATTACTATCGGTTCTTTTTTTCACAATTATTATCAGAGAATACCGTTCATAATGACTGGCGTGTTATCAAAGTGATACCAATCATTATGTCTGGTCATCGTTGTTCACTACCTAACTATGGGATAAGTTGTTTAACTAGAACTATATGCAAGCTCATGGAGGATAGAATACAGTCTCAAGTAATAAATCACCTCGACGATCACGGAGTCCTGTATAAGTATCATCATGGTTTTCGCAAGGAATATTCTTGACGGACAAGACTCGTTGGTTTGATTCATGGCATCGCTACTTCAATAGATGCCTGCTTAGATTGTGATGAAATTTTTTAGACTTTTCTAAAGCTTTCGATCTTGCCTCAATCCACAAATTTGGATTCCATGGAGCGGAGGCTAATATTCACCACGATGTAATTGCATAGACAAAGGACTTTCTTGCTTCTCGATCACTATATACAACCGCTAATACCCGTGATTATTCTCTCGGCTGTGTAAGTTCCGTTCTTCTTGAAGGCTGCGCTTCAGTCCTTTATTATTTTTTGTTTATGTTGACGACTTACTCTGTGATGTTTTTTCCCGTACTAGATTATCGGCTGTTGAATGGGAGATTTACCATAACATTTCTTGAGATACTGACCACCTAGCTTTACGAAAAGATTTTTACGTAATCAATGACTCGTGCAACTTCTGGCTAATGCGTTCAAATTTTTCTAAAACAGAACGATGTCTTTCAGTAAGCCCATATTCCGGGTAAAAAGTACTTGGGCAATTAAAAAACCAGCCCGTCGAACATACTAGCACTCTCACAGTAGTACCATATTGATGATATTACATTTGCTAACAACTCATTAGAACGGCTCAAATGCAATCTCCGGCATGCTCCTTCACAGATACGTGAACTTCCTTACATTTACTTATACCGTCCAAAAGTAAAACACGTGTTCTCCGTGTGGAACCTGGAGTAGGCCTGCATTATTACTAACATACAATGCTTCAAACCCGTGCTGTGCGATTCATTTACTCGAATACTCAAGTTTCACTAGCGTCACTGTTCTTATAACACGCGCTGATGTGCCACAACCATTGTGTCGCCACCTTATTGCTCGCCTTTCACTCCTTGATAAGCTTCATCACCGACCAATTCTGTATCGCGATTTCCTCCAGGAGCCCCCAGCCACGTTTCCACGCCCAGATCATTCTTATAAAGCGAAACGCTTTAGATTCAACACATCTCCCTGTGCCATGTCATTTATTCCTCCCAATATCATGGAATGGAATAATCTGCAACCACGGAGCTGAACGTCACACGATTCTAAGAATTAATACCCACGTTGAACGATGACTAGCATATGTTTAGTGACTCATCAATTTTCAGTTGACATCATGTCAGCGCATGTATGAGGTGCTCATGCGCACAATAAATTCACTCACTTGGCACTTCCCTGCTACAATTATGCATGTGTTACATTTGTTTTATTATTGGCCGCATCTTGTTTAATAATTTTGCGCGTCCCATTAAGACAATCAGTGCATTTTCCTACTGACTAGTGCTTTTTCTGCCAGTGTTTTCATTCATATCATAGCCAGTGCTTCCTTTGTCTCCATAGTTCGCAAATGTATGTTGCAGGTTAATAGGTTGTTTGTTTGTATAATTGCAACATGCTCGTGACACCTTGCAATTTTTTGTTAAGAATTTCGTGGTAGCACACAGCTGACTCTTACTCTCACGCGGCCGTACCGGAGGAATGTTGCACGTTGCCTCTTCGGTGATCTGTTGAAATTCGTTACAACCCGCCAGCGTAACGCAATGGTCAGCACTATGAAGACTTACATTCTCACACCACAAAGCTCTCCCGCTAGCACATCCGTCTCGCAAAGTGACTTGGAATTTCACAATGAGCACACCCGTTCGAGTACCAAAACGGTAGCAAGAACCTAAAAAGCCACTCACTTTCTATGCATGAAAGGGCTAGCGAAATAATGTGCTTTATTCGAGGAACGATGTTCTTGGAACCCTATATTTGTTAGTGAGGTCATTTAGGTAGCGCTGATTCGTTACGTCATTCCGTAGTGAATAGAGCCCGCCAGCGGCACCTCTGCAATGGTATAGGTGGCAATACGGATACGCCGACGGGATTTCTATGTGTTGGCCTTTGTGGAGCCATTTTAGGCACTGACGTAGTTTTCGTGAAACAAAAGTCCGCAGAATACTTCAACAAAAACCACTTCCACCGAAAAGAAAATGACACAGGCTGAATGCTGATTCATGGTACCAAATTGGTGTAACTCGGCTGCTAAAATAAGGATATCCAAAATGTTGAGTGTCTTTGTCGACATGCCGCAAAGTGCCATCCGTCATCTTGTTTATGGTACCGCAAAACAAAACTGCTCACTCGACAGGCATAGCTGGTGTTGTGACACTTTTTCTGGTGGTAGATTCCCACTGTTGTTCGCTTGTATATAGGTGAAGCAATGCATAGCGCCAGCAGAAATGAGGGCCTGCTTTTTTTTTTTTGACAGCGGATGAAGCAAAGTGAACGGATAAAGCCAAATCCGCATGAGAGATGTTCCCCTACGTTTACGACCCTGTGCACTAGATGCTGGTGCTAGCGCGTAAAAGTATAGCAATTAAATGAGTAATTGAAAGTGCTGACCATCGAAGCTGATAATAAATCTCCATGCAAACTAATAATTAGCACTGTAGGCGCTCAGTTCGCGCTGCATTCTTACTTCGAAGGTGTGGTGCGAAATTCCACAAGTCAGATTGCACATCCTCGTGCTCTTGATTTAATGACCGACCTGATCACATAATAGAATGTCAGGACTTACTTCCATACTTTGCTTTCTTCCGTTCACGGCAGCACGTATCAAGTTTTCGTATGATAGGGTGCTGCATTTACGTTCTCTCACGTAGGTTTTGCGCACTGCTTTATTCGCGTCATTGTTTTGTGTTTACGTTTAGCACTTGGCGAGCAACTTTGAAGAAACATTGAAGGGGCATCCACTGCAGGCTATGCCATATATTTATAAATTTTTTTCTCCGAGTTGGATCGCTTATCCTGCGTAATTGCCGGCCAAATTGTCTTGTCTTGTTAGTTTCCAGGTGTTCGCATGACGGTTCTTTAGATGAGGCAGCGAACTTTATTCTCCGTCGGATTTACCGCACCCTAACGCAAAGCTATTCCAGTCTGTTTCTATTTTCTTTCTGCCAGTAACCCTCCACCACAGGGCAACAAATTATCTGGCCACATCAACTTCGATTTTCTGCCACCCAATATCAAAAAACTTCCCTAAGCTCCTCATCTGATACTATGTGCGCGCACTGATTATACATGCTTAGGCCAAACAACATAACATGCATTCTTTCCAGTTAAGCGCCTTTTTCACCTATAACCCTCCTGTATTGGTCAGAAATTTTTTAGCTACGGCCATTTCGCCTGCCTGTCACGCAACGTCGCAAAACAACAAAAACTTACCGTGTCAAACTGACGTGCTTGTACTAATGATACATTAAAGTGCTAAGCGAAACATAACTTGTTCTTTGGTGTAGCCGAAAACTGCCCCGTGAGGAACGCTATCAATTATTACTGCCGAATGATCACTCTGGCGCTTCCTACTCGGAACTGCTTGGGAGGACGAAATTGGCTGTATCTCCTTTTCACTACCGAAAATCATTTAGGCACCGAAACGAATAACCTTTTTGAAAGCTCTATTTCACACTGATTCAGGAGCTCAAAGGAAAAAAATTCCCACATAAAAAGCATTTTCAAGCAAAAAATAAGTTTCTACAATTGATCACTACATCTCCTAAGCTGAGCAGAGATATTTTCCTTTCTTTTTTACGGCCAGCTCAGACGAGATATGGCGCTCTCCTTTGGAAGCAGGGTAAACCATGAAGCCGGCTGATGAACTTATGTAATTTTAATGCTTTCGAACTGTTCTTTGAGGCTTTTTTGCCTTTAGAAAAAAAATGACCATATATGTTATCGTTGGTAGCAAACAGAAAGGTTATCGAGAACGTTCGTAACCACCTTAGCTTTGAACGCCTTCCTCAGCCATGATATGGCTTCCTCCTTTGGAAGTTGTGTAAGCCATGGTAAACGCCGAGAAAGACACGCAATTTTAACGTCTCACAACTTGGTGCTCAGGAGTACTTGGGTTTCGAAAAAAGTGTCCGCCAATGCAGGCGCCTGTAGCGAAAAGGGCGTAATAACGAAGTTACGTGGCAATCAAACGTCCTCGAGCCTTTTCAGCACGTATGCGACATCTTTATGCTAACGTTTTCATCGTACGCACCCACGATTTTCAACCAGGCACCACAAGCATAGAAAGGGAAAGTGCAGCAATCGCAAACGCCGGCACAGCCTTGCTCATCCGGCTAACTATTTTCCCTGCGCTTGCTAGGACTCCCCGAAGCCCTGTCGACTGCAGCACACTACTGGCTGCTTGCCAACCAATTAGATGAAATAATTCAGAGCCATTCGACTCCGCAAATCTGGATGAGAAACGGAGCTGTGTATAACTGTAATGATAAGAAAACAAAACAAGAAAAGAATATAACACAAGCACGCAATTTATTATGTTTATTTGTGTTTGCGTTTATCTCGTGACCACAGTCATTATAGCTTTATGACCGCTGTCACAGACGACCATGACCTCTGTGACGACACAGGAGATATTCTCTATGAACGTTAGGTCTATGCATGACCGGTGGCGCGTGGTGGATTCGTTGGTTTTGGTGTAACATTGAAGGGCAAACCTTTTCCAGAGGAGTGCGAAGAACCACTTCTGTCGGGACGAGACGCATCGACGCTGAAGTCACCCATGGGATTGGGGTCCACCGGGAGGATCCACTCAAATGTTTTGATCATAAAGTTTTGACGGTCCCTCTTTTATATTCAGGTATCAAAGTACACGGTGGCGACAACGATCACGTCCCCAGTCTGTACGGCGCACGCGTCGGCAAATTCCACGGCAAGGCTCTCGCGCGTCGTCGGTGAGGCACAGGGCGCAACGGCCGCGTTGTCGTTGTTTGCGTAGATCGCAACGCATCAAACCATCATCCATCATCAATCACCTGCTTTAACACATCTGGTCTCAAACGCAGCTGATACGATTTTGCCTTATGCTTAAGCTACTTTAGCTCTATGGACGTTGCCATCACTTTTGCCTACGCACTTCACGAAAAGCTGGAAACTAGCCTAAGGCAGCACCACTGTAAAAAGCTGTCAAGGTAGGTAATACTCTTCGCTTTGAAAGTAAACCGACCTGACCTCGTAGACTAGAGAATAACGCCTGATTGGGCTGTTCAAACAGCGCTGCGTGACAACGCCCGACGCTCACGTTGACGGTTACGTAAATATCGCCTCACGAGATTGGAAGAAAGTCAGAATGTAATAGGTTTCATGTTATGTGGCCCTTTATTAGCACTGAACCAAAGGAACAAAACGTATGGTACAAAACGAGGTGTTTCCCTTCATAAATCGACAGCGGAAAACACTGAAAGATCCACTGCACAACGACTATGCCTTTATTTGCAGTACGACAGCGGGAATTAAGTTATGTCCTATAAGATTTAGCTGTTCCTCCCATATTTGTTTTTTTTTTCTCAAGCCCAGCGGTTTATGCCATAGAATGGCTGTCAGTGTTGGCAGCAATATCTCAATAAGAGTACGGGTTTCTCACACTGGTATTTAGATGAGTACTCCTCCCGGAGGCGAGCAAATATATTTGGCAATTTCGTCCTTTGATTCGTTTGGGAAAGTAAAGCGCTGCAATGATGTAAACAATATTTTGTCTGTGCAATGTGTTGTATTTCGAATTGATCTTCAATGAAAATAAATTATTTTCTTAGTACGTTTAATTCTAGGAAGATAGTTATCGCTTTTGGGTATTTATTACTTTGACAAATGTTTCTTTTCTTAGTTTATTTAAGATGTTTTCTTTTAGTATTTTGAAAATGTCGGCCTCTAGCCAATGCAATGACAAGCTCGCGATTAAGTTCATAAGTGTGTCTGTAGTACGGTTTCCTGGGAAACTGCTGCTTTTCTCCATAATCTCTACTGCACGGCCACAAGCCTTCGACAACATTGGATATTACAAGAACACACTATGTATGCTAGTGTGGGCACAAACGAAAAGAAATAAAAATAATGCTGCCCAGCCTGGCCCGAACTGACGAGCATGAAATAACAAGGTGACACACACACAATGAATACTGCTATTTACTATCGACACGGTAGCTTAGGTATACGCCGAGTTTCGACACACCGATGAACATCGCGTACTTTCCCGCCCCCTTTTCTACGGACGACCAATGTTGCCATCTTTTTCTTTTGGGAAAGTCGGTAAACCGAGACGAAGTATCGCTACACTTTCGCTAAATTTTGCTTCAATGGCGTGCAACTGTCGCTAAAACGTCCATTCAATGAAGGCGTTCTTGTAACATAATAATATAGGTTAACATGACGAAGCCTATCTGCAGAACCTCTGACGTCCGTCTAGCGTGAGTGCAAGTGAGAGATAAACAATGAATTTATAGCGACCATCCGTCACTATATATTGTTCCCCTTTCTCGGAAATACAGTTACCTCTGCCGGCCTCCGAGTGGGGCACATTTCCCCCAGCTCTTTCGTGGAAGTGAGGTGGCTGCCCGACAGGGGCAACACCACAGCCACTCGGCAAAGCTGCTTTGACTGTAGAATAAAACCAGTCGACTATCCGTTCGCAGCATGTCAAAACGTGTATTACATGTTTGTTTATTTTTTGATTATTTATTATACCTCAAAGGTCCCTACACGGGACATTACATGAGGGGCGGGCATATATATATATATATATATATATAGAAAAGGCGTGTCAGGTTAGGTAGTGTGACTTCAAAGATGGTCTTCGGTGGCAGCTTTGAAACTGGAAATGTTACTGATGAGCGCGATGTCAGAAGGAAGTGTATTCCATTCACGGACTGTGTGTAGAAAAAAAGAATGTTGATATGCAGTGGAATACACAGCATTAGGATGCGAGTGGCGGGAGAAGCGATGGGCTGGCAATGATCATTTGTTTCCCTGTGGGCTGTGAATGAAGGAGCCTAAAAATTAAAAAGAGACGGGCACTTTTACGGCGGGAGGTGAGTGAGGGAGTGCACAAACTATATTTCAAGGCTGAAAAACATGTAATATAGGAGTAGTCGGAAAGAAAGATTCTGGCAGCTTGGTTCTGAACTGATTTAATGGTGTTAATCATATTAACCTGATGGTTGTCATAAATAGCTCAGGCATATTCTAGGTTAGTTGGGATTAAGATTTTATATGCAGTTAGTTTGACTGAGGGAGATACTGAAGAGAAGTTACCGCGTAGATAACCTAGTGATTGGTTGCAGGATTCTGTTAACTGATTGATATGATGGGTCCAAGATACGTGACTAGATTTATGCACTCAAATGTTTCACACTGTGTTAAAGTTCAGTTGTTAAAGGAGTAAGATATTACTACATAATTACGACGTTGATGAAAGCACACGTGAGAGCACTTACTGACATTGAGGGACATGCACCATTTGCTGCACCATGCCTGAATTGGGGAAGGTCTTCCCGAAGAGCGGAGCAGTCTAAAGGATTTATTATTTGTCGGTATACAATGCAATCATCAGCGAAAAGGCGTATGTAGGATGATAAGTTAAGTAGAAGGTCATTAATATGTATGAGAAAAAGGAGAGGCCCAACCACAGAGCCTTGGGGCACACCAGATGGCACAAAAGATAGGATTGAGGAGATTGAGTTAGCGGAAACAAAGTGAAGGCGATCGGTTAGAAATTCAGGGATCCAATTAAAGGTGTCTGGTTGAAGATTAAAGTGCCAGAGTTTATGCAGGAGAAGAATATATGGCACTTTATCAAATGCTTTTTCGAAATCTAGAAAGAGAGCGTCTGTGGGAATGTTGCGATCGAGATGAGAATGCAAATCGTGTGGGAATAGAACAAGTTGAGTATTGCAAGAATGAGCTTTGCGAAATCGGCGCTGGTTAGGATGAAAGAAATTCACAGATTACCGGAAAGTGGTTGTGTAGGAATGTATAATGTGCTCCATCGGTTTCGAGCAAACACTGCTAATGGAAATGGGACGGTAGTTGCCAGTATTTGAACGTTCGCCTTCTTTAAAGATGGGAGTTACATTACCAATTTTCCAGACAGTGGAGACTCATCCCGTTGGGAGAGACTGTTGAAATATTAGCGCTAGAAAAAGACTGCGGATGTGCTTAGTGCTTTTTTAATACCTTGGAGTGAATGCCGTCAGTTCCATACGAGGACGAATTTTTTAAGTAATGGATGATTTTAATAATCCCATTCACATTAAAAGTACTGTTTGCCATAGAGCGATAAGTAGAAGACAGTAATACGGGAAGAATTTCACCATAGACTTAAGTAAAAACAGAACAGAATGCAGTGTTTCAAGCGTCAGCAGCCACGATTTCGGGGAATGGGAGTCAGAAATTTCACGTAGAAAAATAGTGTTGGACCATTGGAGATTAACACATTCCGAGGAACGCTTTCGGTTATTGTGCAACATAGAAGGCAACGCGGTTGAAAAACGTGGTAGAAAACGTGAACAACAACGTGGTTGAAAAACGCAAAAAATAACGTGGTTGCCTCGGTTAAACCGAGCTCCCAACACATTTAATAGCAGGGTCTAGAGCACACCACTTCATTTATAACTACACTACACTTAGAAGACAATGCATAGCATCAACTCAAATCCTGCGTTTGCCTCCAATTTCAAATAGCAACTTTAGCATGCTTCCAGTGACCACGAGAAACCTGATTTTCTCATAAGAAAGACGCAGTTGTTTCGCCATCTGCTCGCAAGCTTTCCAGTTTTAGGTCCTCGCTAGCGAAGAAATAAATTATGCGTTAAAATGTTCCTCGTGGTAACAGGTCTATAAACATTACGTAACTTTTATGCAGGTGAAATGCTACATTTCCGCCCTTTATCTACCCGAACGGCACATTATGCTGATTTGTCTGAAAGCCGTTAGCAATGTAAGTGGTGCATTTATACCCGTGAACGAGTCCGGAGACTTTACGTGCCTCTTTATGGAGCTTACGCATCCCAATAACTTTCTGCTCTCTTTAGAACTCAACACCAAATTTAAATTTATTGCAATAACTCTTATTATTAAATTTCATGCTACACTTGCGCGGTTGCAGCCGTGTGACTCATTAGGTTTGATTGGTGGACGTTCGTCCACCAATCAAACTTACTCAGTCAAACGGCAGCAACATCAACGTTAAGACAATTTCTAATGGTATTCATAAACAGTGAGGAAACGAGCAGTTTGCGAGTAAAATTTCCAGCCTTTCTTCATCTGCATAAAACCCGCTGCATACTGCCACCTTGACTGCAAGCCACCATTGTTTCATCGGGGTCAAACAGTCAACGTTCTGCACAGCCAACTTGCGCTGCCTTTTCCCACCTTGCGAATAACAAAGCAAGTTCTAGAAAAGCATATAAGAAGTATCTCTCTTGTCCAAGTCGTTCACCCGACGAGTTGTTGTGTCAAGCCATCATAAAAGTTGCGGGTAACTTAAGCGAGAACTTATCACTAAACTGACCATAAGGTTGCTCAACCTAGCCACAATATCGCTGAGGTGACAACACTGCCGACGTGTAATGCCAGCATAAACAATGTCGCGATGGCGACGAAACTGCGTCTAGTTATTCCGGTGATTGTTGCTCTGGGACCCTGCCCCCACAACAGCAGCCGCAGCTAAGCTTGCCGTTAAACCTCGTGCAACCAGCCGTTATCTGCGATGAACTTCCATGAAAGACAAACGTGAGCCAGTCACGCCTTCTACAGGCCTTCATCGCCATGGACGGGAAACTGTGTACATAAAACTTTTGCAAGCCTGGACCGTATAACGTAAAACTATTCCAATATGTTTTTATTCCAATCTCATGAAGTGAAATTTGCGTAACCGCCGACGCAAGCATCGGGTGGTCAATCGCAGGGTAGCCTGAACAAACCAGTGAAATGCTCCCCTCGTTCATAGGAGGTCACTTTTGTTTTGCTTGAAAAACGAATAACATTGTCTGCACTGGGCGGCTTGTCTTATTTAATTGGCTCACAAAAGGCGAGGAACACGCTCAACTGGAGAGAGATTTGATGGGGCCGAGCCACTGCAGTGAATATCGATAACTGGATGAAGAGGGTGGTGCCAGCGTCTACGATTGGTGCGCTTTCTCTTACTTAGCTTGCGGCGTCTCCTCGACAATCGCGGCGGTATGCCACGGAAGCTTAAGAATGACGCTAACAAAGATCCTCAGCAAAGAAGGATTGGTAGAATGAGGTCGTAAACCTGCCGAATGTCCTCGAAAACATTACACGGGCGCGCAAAAAGGTTTATTACACGCACCTAAAGCCAACTTCTCCGGCAGGGGCGAGTAGCCAGTGCCGTTGGGATCGGCGGCAGCCATCCTTTATTCCTTTCGAAACGGGGCAGCCTGCGGCTATTCAGCAGAAAATTCAATTTTGATCGGCATAATAATGCATCTTTAACGCGTACACGTCACTTTGACGCGGTAAGTATTTGTGGTTTTGTGACGTCGCGTGACAGGCAGGTGAAGTGGGTGCAGCGAGAAAACTTTTGTCCAATAGCCGCGGGCTAATGCCGAAAAGGCGTCGAATGAGAAATAACTATTTCTGTTTTGTTCGGTCAAATTATGCGTAATCAGCGTGTACACGTGATATCAAATGGGGAGCTATCGCGGTTTTCGTGACGCCGCGGGACAGACAGGTGAAGTGGGGGTGGTCCAAAAAGGTCTTTGACCAATCGCAGTGAGCTGATTGCAGAATTGGAATAGAAAAGTTTGGAATAGTTTTACGTTATAGCGCCCCCTATTACGGCTAACAAGTAGCGCGCGGCCTTCGAGTGACCTGGGTGGCTCATTTTTCATCTGGGACAAACTGCAAAGTCGAAAAAAGCCACTCGCTTCAGCTGCATCGCCGAAGGCTTGCGACGGCTAGTCGCAATCCCACGAGACATCTTAAAAAATTAAATTATTGGGTTTTACATGCCAAAACCACTTTCTGATTATGAGGCACGCCGTAGTGGAGGACTCCGGAAATTTCGACCACCTGGGGTCCTTTTACGTGCACCTAAACCTAAGTACACGGGTGTTTTCGCATTTCGCCCCATCGAAATGCGGCCGCCGTGGCCAGGGATTCGATCCCGCGACATTGTGCTCAGCAGGCTAACACCATAGCCACTGAGCAACCACGGCGGGTCCCGCGAGACATCTTCATGCAGCAAGAAGCCCCATATATATATATATGGGTGTGTGTGTGTGTGTGTGTGTGTGTGTGCGTGCGTGTGTGTGCGTGTGTGTGCGTGCGTGCGTGTGTGCGTGTGTGTGCGTGCGTGCGTGAGCGTGTGCGTGCGTGCGTGTGTGTGTGCGCGTGCGTGTGTGTGTGCGTGCGTGTGTGTGTGTGTGCGTGTGTGTGCGTGTGTACGTGTGCGTGTGTGTGTGTGTGTGTGCGTGCGTGCGTGTACGTGTGTGTGCATGTGTGTGCGTGCGCGTGTGTGTGCGTGTGTGTGCGTGTGTGTGCGTGCGTGCGTGTGTGTGCGTGGGTGTGTGTGTGTGTGTGTGTGCGTGCGTGTGTGTGTGTGCGTGCGTGCGCGTGCGTGCGTGCGTGCGCGTGTGTGTGTGGGGGGACATGCGTGCGGGCGCGCGCGTGCGCGCGCGTGTGTGTGTGTGTGTGTGTGTGTGTGTATGTGGCGTCCTTGAGATTAAGGTAAGCATGGGCTATGGTGCATTTCTGAAGTCGGATAGAGTTCTGTTATCTCGACGTCTCCCATTCACTGTCCCTTGATCCGTTAGCGCGTTTCTTCTTTCTACTCGCCGACACTACGATGACACCGGAGAAAACGCAGCTTGGTCATTGCGGGAGAGGCACATTGTTTGAGGAGCGCCACGTGCACGACGAAACTGGTAGTTCTCGTCTTGTATAGACGTAACGTGTGGGGCTGGCCGACTTGCCACATGTTCTTCTCGAGGCGATCTGGTTACGACGAAAGCCCTCTTGAACTTATCACGAAGCTTTCGGTAAGGACATTCTGCGCGTTGCGCGACTTCTGCTCCTAAGCTGCACGCCCAGGGCGGTCGAAAAGGGCGGTGATATCCTTCCTGTGTACGGCCTCACTGTTTCGTCCAAGTTCCAGCGTTCCGGAAGCGACAGTACCGTACCTTGAAAACGAGAACATAGGTCAGGATTAGTTCAGAACGTAGGTCAAGTTGTTATGAACAGGATGCCGTACACCGTCTTGGTTCTGTCTCGGCCTTTCCCCGTGTAGTTGTTCGCACGGCCGACAGATGTCGCAATACGCAACGTAGTAACGGATGTCATTTCTGGCCACAATAATCACTGCTATATCTCTGTGAGCGTGGCTCACGCATGGATTTGTTCCCCATTTCGAGTCGCATATATGTTGTTCTAAACGGGAGAGCCACAAGAACGGGGGATGATGATAGGATGAAGGCACTATTATTATTTTTTCTTGCTCCAGTGGCATTGGAACAAAATCTCACCTTCTTGGGCATATTTGGACGGCCTGCCTGCTTGGTCCAGGTGTGGTGAAAATAAAAGCAAGTCCTTGTCTTCTCGTTGGACCTTAGACACGCTCTTTTTAGGGAATACATTTCAGAAGCTGCTGTTTCTCAACATGTCAACATCAATGGAGTCTTGAGGCCTAGCATCGTCTGTATGGTTAACACCTGCAGGCTGGTGGCAGTTAGAATGTTCACCCTCCGGGCTCTTAGTTGAGGCAGCGCTGAAGTCGTTATGGCTTACTTGGATAGGCTTCTGTGAAAGGGGGATCGCGACATCATCGTGACCAAGATGACGTCCGCAGGAATATTCTCGAAGACTGACATGAAAGGGATCTACCGGCTGCCAGCAGCAGTACGTATCGTTAAGTATACCATGTAGACTAGTATAATCATGTCTCGGATAGATTGCGATGCGGGCTCTGTCCAAGAATGAAGTGTGGATGGAGCGAGACATCTAAGTATCAGAGACCGTTCAACACCTGTGGCCAGCAGAGCAGCAATGTCGCTAATTCAGGGTCCAAGAACTTCTACCAAGGAAAGCGAATCTGTTTTGTGTTGTTGCGAACGCATGCAGTCGATGTAGCTGCGACGGTAAATGTCACAAGTAGGAGGTGGCGAGTACCCGCTGGTGCCCTTGTGAGGAACCAGCTGCCGGAACAGCGGCAGTCAAACGGCAGCTTACGTTGTGCTCTAGCTCTGTTGATTTACGGCCAAAGGCGTCTCATATTGCTTCTACAGGATGACATGACAAGATGGCAGCGTGATCAGAATCCAGCAGTCCATGCGCGACGTATTGCCTAGCCAATAAACATGTCTTTAGCAAGTACCAATTGGCTCTTGGCTCTTGGCTTGAGAGGGTCATGCCAGGTTGCGTTCATCTAGAATTCTCAGTTTGTCATAAACGTGTGTAGTTTCGCCTTCCTGTGTGACTTGATGTCGAGATGGCATGCGTCTGGAATGATCCTCATATTTTGAAGAAAAGTCGGCGAACGCACTTACGAGAGTTTTACCCCATTCTGCCTGCGAACAGTAGATGTTACCTTGGTACAGCTGCCAGGCTTTGTTGGTATCCCGAAGTTTCCGTTCAGAAACCAATCTTTTGACGGCCTCAAACAAAGCATAACTCTCGTATAAGGAATCAACGGTCCGTATTGAGAACGTAGGGCTGTCCTGGACTCCATGGAATTCGGGAACTCTCGCCTTCGCAGGGGTTGTGATAGTTAGGTGATCGACGGCTGAAGTCAGACCGTAGCTGGCCATGTCTTGCATCTGTCGTGACAACTCGGATATTGCTTGGGCGATGTCCCCAGTGTTGGACAAACCAAAAGCAACCCAGGCGAACTTGATGCCATCCTCGGGCCCTGTGGTGGTTTCTTGCGTCGGTAGATGCGAGCAGGGCCGCACCCGAGAACTTCCGAATCCGGCCAACGTGCCATGGATCAAGTACGTGAGCCAAGCAGTAGCGTCCGTCTGTGAATCCATGGCCAGGGCTATTGGCACTACTTATTTTTCGCTTGGGTTGCCACGTGTCATAACGTTAGTATGAAGGTGAACATAAGCATGCGGGCCCATTTGATAACGATACTGCACTGATGACTTATAAAATTCATATATAATAATTTTCAGCTTGATCATTGTTCAGTTTCACGCCTTTCAGTACACTTTCACGAATTCCCTTTGTCGCTGAGCACGTCCAGAGTAGATGCCCCGCAATAATGCCTATTGGCGCGCCGGGGTTTTTCTCCATAACGAATCAAGAATTTAACTTGCATCTCGTTCCAAGTATTGAAGTGCATTAGCAAGCCCACCTCTCTCGTCCGCCTGAATTTTCACTTGAGGGTGAAGGAGATTAACGCAAGTTTCCGTAAAAAGATTTCTACAATATTGTCTGGTTAGCCTAGGACTGCGACAATTTTTTTTTCTGTACAAGGACGCTGTTCTTTTATACCGACGCACATCGAAACATGTAAACGTTCTGGGTATTTTATTGGAGCTAAAACGTATATGTTTTGCAAATGGAATAAAACCACGTCGAGTTTTGCTGTGGCATACATTTGGATAAATCCTTTTTCCAGATATACTGGAAATTAAGAAAACAACTTTTAAGAAATCACCGCGATTGAAAGTTGTATTTTTACTCCTACGAAAAAGGCCGCCTATCTAAGGATGGAGGATTTATTATTGCCATCTTAAATAAAATTTAAGACGGATCCTCAGATACAATCGAAGCAGGACTTCATAGTGCGGAAAAATATAGAAGAGTGGTTATGGTGTCAATGCACACCGTCAATGCACGCTTTCATAGCAGCCCACCGTAGTAGACGAGACCTGCGTGACCTACCAACAGGCTGTCGTTTCTTCACGGCGCAGCAAGTTCTCAACTGGCTAGTGTGCTCCTTTTTCATGGTTGGCATTTATTCACGTTTGGCACAATCACGAAAAACTATTCCAATAGGTTTTTACTCCAATCTCATGACGTCAAATTTACGTAACCGCCGACGCAAGCATCCGGCGAGGAGGTGCAGCGTTGCCTGAACAGCCCTACCAAAGGCTCTCATCGTTTATAAGAGGTCACTTTCCTTTGGCGTCATAGCAAATAACAATGCCCACATTGTGCGGTTTTCCTTATGTAAGTGTCTAGAAGAGGCGAGGAGCACGCTCAAGTGGAGAGGGTTTGAGGGGGCCGAGCGAGCACACTGAAAATAGATAACCAGATGAAGAGGGGGGTTCCGGAGTCTGCGATTGGTCCGGTTTCCCTTACATAGCTTGAGGTGGTTTGTCTAAAAGCGCGGCGACTTGCAACGGGCAGGTAAAAATGCCACTCAAACAGATCCTCAGTAGGGAAGATTTGGCAGAGCGATGCCGTATATGGGTAGAAAGGCCTTGACAACGTTATATGGCCACGCAAACATCTTTATTATACGCAAATAAAAAATTCCTCTTCGGCAGGTGCGAGTAGCCAGTGCCTGAACTAAAGTTGTCTTTAACAGTCTTGGAAGAGAACAGCAGTTTACGATAGGTAGTGAGGCACTGGAAGTGGTAAGGGAATATATCTACTTAGGACAGGTAGTGACCGCAGATCCGGATAATGAGATTGAAATAATCAGAAGAATAAGAATGGGTTGGGGCGCGTTTGGCAGGCATTGTCAGATCATGAACAGCAGGCTGCCGTTATTCCTCAAGAGAACAGTGTGTAACAGGAGTGTCTTACCAGCACTCACGTAAGGGGCAGTAACCTGGAGTCCTACGAAAATGTTTCTACTTAAATTGAGGACGACGCAAGGAGCTATGGAAAGAAGAATGATACTTGTAACGTTAAAGGATAAGAAAAGAGCAGATTGGGTGAGGGAACAAACGCGCGTTATTGACATCTTAGTTGAAACCAAGAAAAAGAAATGGGTATGGGCAGGACATTTAATGAGGAGGGAAGATAACTCGATGGTCATTAAGGGTTACGGACTGGATTCCAAGGGAAGGGAAGCGTAGCAGGGGGCTGCATATAATTAGGTGGACGGATGAAATTACGAAGTTTTCAGGGCCGACATGGCCACAATTAGTACATGACTAGGGTAGTTGGAGAAGTATGGGAGAGGCGTTTGCCCTGCAGTGGGCGTAACCAGGCAGATGATGATGATGAATGATCGGCGGCAGCTATCTTCTGTTCCTTTCGGAACTGGGCAGTCTCAGTCTATTAAAAAAAATACAGTTTTGTTCGGTATATTAATGTATCTTTAACGCGTACACGTCACATTGACGGAATGAATTTTTGCGGTCTTGTGACGTTCTGTTTCAGACAGGTGAAGTAGGTGCAGCCTCAAACGTTTTTACCTATAGGTTAATGGCCAAAAGGTGTTGAATCAGAAGTAATCATTTTTCATTTGTTTGGTCGAATCATGCATAATCAATGTGTACACGTCATATCAGGTTGGGAGCTATCGCGGTATTCGTGACGTCGCGTGGCAGAAGGGGAAGTGGGGGTGGTCCGAAAAAATTTTCGACCAATCGCGGAGGGCTGATTGCAGAATGGGAATAGGAAAGTTTGGAGTAGCTTTAGGTTATAGCAAGCCTTGTGTTTCTTCGTGTTACTATCAAGTTTGCGCACGATAGTGCTTTGTCTATGCTTTCTCTCACTCGAGTTTCGTGGACTGCCTAATAAACGCACTACTCTTGTGGTTCGGGCTGCTACGATTTCAGAAATTCACTGTTCTGATACGCTCAGGCTGCAAGCACAGCGCAACAACATGACAGTTCCATACCAGAGCAAAAAACGAAGGGCAAATTGAAATTTTGGGTTTACTTGCAAAAGCCACGCCATGATTATGAGGCACGACATCATGCGGAAGGGTGACAAGATTTTTACGGCCCAGGGTTCTATTGTGCACCTAGTCCACGGTACACGAGCGTTTTTGCATTTGGCTCCCAACGGATTGTGGTCAGCGAGGTCAGGATTGCACCCATGACCTAATGCTTAGCACAGCAACTCCATAGCCAATAAGCGACCGCGGCGGGTTTCTTCGTGTTTTTGTAGTGTGCACACTACAGAAAATCTTAAAGAAACCCTCTTTGCGAATACGTGAGGCTGCTTTGCAAAAATCATTCCGTCTGCATAGAACTCATCCTTGACGACGTTAGATTACGTCCCTCACAGCACTAATCTGCAATGCCCTTAACATAAAGAGATATCGAAATGAGCTTCCTATATGTGGAATTTGCTCTCGCCATCCAGGAATAACATAATAATCCGTTATAGGAAAGCTGACATTATCCAGAAAAACGCTTTCACGGGCATATTGCTATGTAAGACGTAATTGTAGCTGGCAAGCTTGTAGCCGATAACGCTGATAACAGCGCATGTACAATGGGCACCCGTATCACACCACGTGTTTCAGAACAATAGGCGACAACGGAGGCGCCCTCGTCCTACCCACTTTTTACACGCGATTTGGAGGCGTGGTAGGTAGCCTGAGTCAAACGATCACGCCCCACAGAGTTACACTTCACAGTCTGCTGAGCGCTGCAGCTAATCATCCTCGCGCCAAAAGCTGCGCGCCCGCACGCGCAGTGGACACACAGCGCTCTGCTCACGAATTGCAGAAAACGTATCAGCTGATTACTGGGTTAAGTACCGCTTACGCAATGTGTCAAGCCTCGCGTTTAAAGTGACGCCGCTATCTGGATTGTCCAGCTTGTTATGCGCGTTATCGTTTGCTATACGCTTACCGTGTGCAACTCCTTGAAGTTCCCAAACTTGAAGAGAAGGTCAATGATGTTCACTTCTTTCTTTGCGCGCGCTGCCTCTGCGACGGGATTGACGGCCACCGAGACGCACAATAGCATTATAGCTGCAAGCGTCACTGTCCTTGGTGCGGCATGCATGGCGGTGCCCTGCATAAAAAAAAATAGTAGCAATTTTACTGCGGTGGGCAGTAAAAAGTTGAAGACATACTTCGTTCAACTTAGCACGTGTTATTTTTGAAGCGCTCAATATGGCAGCTCTAAACTCCGATTATTGCACGGGAAAGTAGCGTTGCTCTTGTGTGATGTTTTTCTTTTCTTTTTGTTGTTTAATTGCTGGACAACTTGTCACTTCGTGGTAATTCAGAAAATCAACTGACAATTATTTATTTTCAATGCTTAAAATTATTTCACCAGGAAAATATTTTGTAAAGGTGGGCATTTTCTTTTAATTTTCCTTCAGGACAATGCTGTCGTGCTATGTTGGGTTAAGCAGCAATTACTACTCATGAAAATACGCCAAACCTTTCTGAAAATAATTTTTTTAATTATAGAAGTGCACTGATAGCTTCTGCCGACAATATTTTATTGCCAAATAAATTAACGGAAGATTTTGTCGCATTATGATTATCACCGCTTCTAAATATCATTAAGAGTAATGCGAAAGAAATAGCTTTTGAGAAAACTAAAACGTGTCATCTTTCAAAATTATACATCGGACCTAGTTAAAAGAGTAAACTAGGTAAACATGTAGTCCTGACCACACTAGATTATAAGCAAGAGGTGAGGACAAACCCTACCCCACTGTACACTAAACACAAATGCGTATGTCTGCACGGCGTTGCAAAGAGGTGCACAGTCATTGTGGGGCTTTGAACCACACCATTGGGCTAAGGGAAAAGACGGGAGAGGCGGGAGATAGAACTTCGAGATGATGAGCTACACGAAAACATGGTAAAAGCGGCAGCCAACATTTCGACAAGTGGACTTCCCTTGAAAGAAAATCAAACCCAAAACAAGGTACAAGCAGGAGCCACCGTTTCGACAAGTGGGCTTGCCTTTTTCAAGCCCTTGAAAAAGACAAGTCCGCTTGTCGAAACGTTTGCTCCTGCGTTTAGCTTCTTCTGGTTTTGCTCATCAACATTGTGCTAACTGAAACGCGCCCGAGTCACCTGTGGTACGGCACGACAATATTAACTCATTACCGGCATTGAACTGGTTATATAGTCTAATATCATAACTCCGTTCCGTCCTACGGCAGTTCAGAGGTTACACTGAATCAAGGAGCACTGGGAATATTTATTCGCAGAAAATATGAGGTGCGTTGAAACCGGAATATCTCTTTGCCATATCTATGTTTCCATAAGAACAATGATCATATAGGCATGTTTATCCCCACTGCATAATAAGGAATCCGGACAGGCCGCCATTGGAATATGAACCTGGCAACGTTTAACGCTAGAACGTTATCTAGTGAGGCAAGTCTAGCAGTGCTATTCGAGGAATTAGAGGGCTGTAAATGGGACATAATAGGGCTCAGTGAAGTTAGGAGGCCAAAATAAGCATATACAGTGCTTAAAAGCGGGCACGTCCTGTGCTACCGGGGCTTAGCGGAGAGACGAGAACTAGGAGTCGGATTCCTGATTAATGAACACATAGCTGGTAACATTCAAGAATTCTATAGCATTAAGGAGAGGGTGGCAGGTCATGTTGTGAAACTTAATAAGAGGTACAAAATGAAGGTTGCACAGGTCTACGCCCCTACATCCAGTCATGATGACCAGGAAGCCGAAAGCTTCTATGAAGATGTGGAATCGGCGATGGGTAAAGTCAAAACAAAATACAGTACACTGATGGGCGACTTCAATGCCAAAGTAGGCAAGAAGCCGGCAGGAGACAAGGCAGTGGGGGAATATGGCATAGGCACTAGGAATAGCAGGGGAGAGTTATTAGTAGAGTTTGATGAACAGAATAAGATGCGGATAATGAATACCTTCTTCCGCAAGCAAGATAGCCGAAAGTGGACGTGGAGGAGCCCGAACAGCGAAACTAGAAATGAAATAGACTTCATACTCTGCGCTAACCCTGGCATCAAACAAGATGTGTACGTGCTCAGCAAGGTGCGCTGCAGTGACCATAGGATGGTAAGAACTCGAATTAGCCTAGACCTGAGGAGGGAACGGAAAAAACTGGTACATAAGAAGCCGGTCAATGAGTTAGCGGTAAGAGGGAAAATAGAGGAATTCCAGATCAAGCTACAGAACAGGTATTCGGCTTTGACTCAGGAAGAGGACATTAGTGTTGAAGCAATGAACGACAATCTTGTGGGCATCATTAAGGAGTGTGCAATAGAAGTCGGTGGTAACCCCGTTAGACAGGATACCAGTAAGCTATCGCAGGAGACGAAAGATCTGATCAAGAAACGCCAATGTATGAAAGCCTGTAACCC